>NC_060877.1:21622609-22228859 GCF_021901495.1 Neodiprion virginianus
CACAACGTACAAACTCTACACCAATGAGCACAGTCACTACATTTCTGCCGAGAACGACTTCACATACCTTGACAACTCGTTCGACACAAGATTGCTGTGCGGTGTATACACCGCGGGATTTTTATACATGCTGCAAATCAGCCGCTCGCGACAATCCTCTTCCAGAAACCTCAGCTGTTTGAAGATTTCGTCCAATCTCCCGACAATGGGACCGTAAAATTCGTCGTCATAGGCTCTGAGCTGACTCCTGGATGCATCGGATTGAGTATTCTTGGCATTGTCTTGCTGAGTTATTCTCTGCTGGGACGACTGCAGATTGTAGGTTGACTTTTGTGCGACTGTCACGGGATTCAAAGCAAGGGCATGTTGGAAATTCTGCGGGACTTGCGAGATTTGCTGATAGGGCTTGGCGACGTTTTGGGCCGGTTGATTTCCCGGCTGACCATTTTGCGTATAAATTGGAGACTTGGACGTCGGTTGCACGGAGTGAGGAATACGCTTAACGATGTCAACGGTCGGCGAGCTGTTCAACCAGGCATTAGCGCTGTCCGACTTTGAGGTGAATCCAGAATTCTTCGAAAATGTTGTTCCGGGTCTTATCTGCGAGCTGAACAAGTGATTCTGCTGCTGGTGTTGCTGCTGTGGATGGTAAGGGACCTTTGCCATACTCGGCTCAGTCACGGGTGCGGCTGCCCGAGTAAACCGGACCTCATCAAAGTACCCGTTGTAGGCTAAACCTTGAGCGTGATTCCCTATGGGACCCAAGTTTGAAACGGGCCCCCTTAGTCCGAGATTTTTGTTGAACTGGGTCATGCCTATGTTGCTCAAAGTGTGGCGTATATTTGGATTGGGATTCTCGTACGGCCCAACCGGCTTGTCGTACTTTATCTGAGGCCCGTACTTCTCGTATGAACCCGGCTGATTGGGAACCACAGTAACCGGTCTGGCGTTAGCCGCATATTGAGGCACCCCGTATGGGCCGAGTGCCGGCTGCACGCCGGCGTAAGGCTCTGGAGTCAAGACACCGGGATCCTCGTAAGAAGCGATTCCCCATTCCCTCAACTCTTCCATGTCTTTCCTGTACTGAATATGTGGCTGCGTGTAGTCGTAGCCGTCAAATTCCTCCTCTTCGTGATGGTGTGGATGATGCTCGTGGTGGAAGGTTGGAACCGGTACCGGAACCGGGACGTGATGATGATGGTGGGCAATCTGGAAAATATCGAGAATAAGGTGTTTAATTGGCCGCGAATTTTTTTGGCTAATTTACAAAGTAGGGGTATTCTACTGAAAAGAAGGCGCAATTTCATGCGTACGATTTACAGAAATTAACAACAAGTCTGCCGTAATATCCAAATGCCATTTTAGGTAATAATCGAGAATAAATTCTACCTGATGGTGATGATGATGATATTTGGTTCCGCCACTGTAATAGCTCGAACACAATTTGAAGACGTGGGCAAACGCCGGCACGAGGAAGAGCAGGACTTTGAGGAACAATTTCTTCGCAGTTCCCACACCAAATAGGAATGGAATAATGAAAAAGAACTTGATCTTGATGAGCTTGATGATCAGAAGTAGGGCCAGGAAGCTTGTTAGCAACTTGTTCTTGATGAATTTTTCTGAAAAGATAATAATATCACAAGATCAAGTAAGACCAGATTATAACAACGACTTACTAGTTTAATAAAATTCGTCTGATACACATGTGATATAATAAGAAGAGGTGCCCATGCTTACTTATTTTGTGAAAGAGTCGTCCTTGCTCAGTTATTGCTCTTTGTTTGAAGTCTACTCTTATTAGAGCTCCATCTTCATCGACCTCTCTAGGACTGATCTTTATCGATGTACCCTCGAAAAAGAAGTTTGGAAGTTGAAGCTCATAATCCTTCGTTGCTAAGAACTTGATTGTTTTGTCGTGGAGGGCGTTGGTAACTTCTTCGAGTGGAGACACAGGTTCAACATAATAATTTTCACCTGACTTTCTGGAAGTCTGTTTTCCAGTTGATGACTTTCCATCGGTCTCGTCAATATTATTGTATTCTTCATCATGATTTTTCTCATTGTATTCGGCTAAATATTTGTGATAATCCAAGTTGTTTTTTGTCAAAGTAAAACCATCAAACACCGTGATATTGTCCCGGTCTGCAAATGTACTATCCAGATACGTATAGACATTCTTTTGTATGCACGAAAATGACGCTTTTTTCGCACAGTCTTTGAGAAGCCCTTGCCACAGGACGTTTCCAGTTTCGTTGGGATATAAACCCTTGATATTGAATATATTGACGTACGATTTTAATTTGGTGAAGTTGAATAATTGGCAGTGAGTCGAAGACACGAGAAGTAGTAACAAGATCGTTCTTTGGCACATTTTAAACCCGTACATTTTGGCTACGTTTCGTGTTTTTCTTTTATTACAGTTTCGAAGTGTACAATGTTGCAAACAAATTTCGACAACCGCGACAACAATCCTACATTTTAAATCTCTGAAGCCAGAAAGTTACCAAACATAGTGTTAAAACGACCACTTAAAATTTAATTCATACTCTGTGAGTGAAGTATATTTTATGCCTTAGAATTTCACTTAATCTCAATCAAAGAAGGAGAAAGTTGAAAAACGATACTATTGATATTTTTTTTATCAATAAACACCAGTAAATAGATCCCAAGCGAAAACGTGGTGTGAGATTACTTTCATCACTAGTTTGCACACTCGAGTTGTGCATTAATGGTGACAGAAATGAAAACAAAACGAAGACCATGAGCACACACGGTTGTAACCAACACTCCTCTTCAGTCGAGATGCACGTGGGCTCGCGTGATCGGTGTACCGATTACAGATCACGTCTCTCACCGGTGGAGAGATGTGCATCGAGCGATCTCTCGTATCGAACTAAGCTCGGACTTCTGCCGTCGGCGGTTACAATTCACCTCTTCGTCAAGTGTGTCAGAGGCCCTCCTACTCCTCCAGACACCGCGGAAGGTCATTATCTTCGTCAGCGTTGTGTGTGCTCGGCTGGTGTCGAGATTCCGTCTTCATTGGAATAGTGTAATCGAGACTTTGTTCTTCACCTTGACCTATGTGGGCCTTCAAGGTATCTACTCTACTTTTCGCTGAGGTTTGCGTAGCACAGCATTAGTCCAAATCAATTCGTGATAATTGGTCCAGCTTGGGGCTATTAAAATATGATCCAAATATGTTTTCAGATACTCCCAGCAATCCAATTAATCTAAAAACAGTTCCTCGGGTTGAGTCAGAAGTTTGGTATTTAATCCATTATAACAGATGCTGCTTGGAGGCGATTTCTTCTCCAATACCCGAATGAAAAATATATACCACGCGTCACCTGGCTACTGAAGACATTCTCGGTGATTCAAATGCGTGGCACGTGATGTTGAGAGAATTTATATCTTCACGCTCTTTCATTTATCCTCATTGTTTCACGAACGATGAGAAAAGTCATAACCATGTAATTCCTACGAGAATTGTACAAGCTTGTGTTTAGACGTGCATTGTTTAACGTGGCTACAATTTTGAAAAAATATGTTCAAGACGATGTCTGATTACTTCCTTTGAAACGCTCATTACTTTGTTCAGGGAAAAATTCAAATTTTACAAATGCAGTTGAAGAACTGACTGGTCAAAAATGCAACCGTCCCTCCAGCATCCATAAATGTGGTGCAAGCAATTGCATGACATAACTACGGAACAGCTACACGCGTGACACAGCAGGTGAAAACGGTATTAGCAGTTGACACTTGTATCACGGAGCGTCTGAACATACCGGATACGTAGCCATGGACAAGAAATTAGTAATCGTTCCTCGAAGAAATAGCTGTAAAGATGAAACGGGATTGGATTAAATGAAATTTGGAAAAATTATAGCTAATTGCAAGCTCGAGAATCATATTTTTAAAAACAGATCAAATGACTTTCACCTAATCTTCATTGACCGTTAAATGCACTTCCCGGAGTGTATTAGATTCGTGGAAACGAAACTTAAAGCACAGAGCTAATCGATTCGAACTCAGAGTCGCTTCGCAGCGTGACCGCGATTGTCGAAAACCGTGGCCAATATTTCCGTTTCATATGTAAATTTTGAACCGGTTTTGCTCACATGTACGTCACATACAGGTAGGTAAGTATCAGCAGCCTTACGTGGCATAGATCCCGCCCAACGCAACTGTTGCAAATGCAAACATATTGTTCCCCTCCTGCAGGAAAAGTCTAGTCGCTAAACGGTGCGTGAATTATTCATGTGTTAATTCTATTTCTATTTGACCTACCCTCAATCAACGAGGACTTGTACAAATTTCTCGTGTCACATTACTTATCTTTAAACATAAACCGCGCAATTCATCATCGGTGCGGTCCACGTTTCTGCGTCAGACGCGACAGTGAAATTAGGGATTCCTAATGCCAATATATTTTCGTGACGGATCAACATGACAGGACTGAGCGAATGTCATTGGCCCACAATCCGCTGCATGTGACCCCAGTGTAGATATACTCATTCGTTAATTCCGTAGATACCATCAACGACAGAGTCACAAGAAAACTTCCGGTGGGATCGCGGTTCGTCCGGACCACTTAAGAACCCAGCTCACATTACTCAGCCGAAACTCATACGCTGACACGCTAATTACGTTAATTTTAAAGAATTTCCATGAAACGACCGATCCAGTCTAACTAGTCGTCCTGAAGCAGGACTTGACGACGATGCGCACGTAACTTCCTGTCTATTCTACGAGCGAACTGATGCAGGCAGTGATTATTCGTCCAACTGCCGAAGAAAGTGATCCAATTAAGGTTCGCGTTTCTGGACCACCGGTGTTCTCAACGTCGAGTCAGCCGTGGTGCAAAACCATTTTCTGAATTTGACCGGGCAATGCGAGGACCTGAGAAACGAGTAACTTTCTCCAGTTTTCAGCGGAGAGTTGTTCTTACCGGGGAATCTGCATCGCGCGCCTCTCGATCACTGGGTTAGCTAACGGTGGAATCACAAGGCTGTGACTGTCTCCGACTGTGATCGAACATAAAAACGTAATCGCGATCTGCGGGTGACCAGACATAGGCTCGCTATATAGATATCTGCACCATCCACTGCTCGTCTAACGAGTGCTCGTATAAAATCGTTACAATTAATCGAACTTTATGTCAGTTACGAGGCACGGTTATCCGGGTCAAAGAGTGCGACTGGTTTGAGGACCAGATAGTGTTTAACTTTCTTGTGACGCGGTCAAGGTTGCGGACAGCTACGTGTTAAGTAATTTCCTTCCACAGATTTTGACTACCGGTATAGACGGATCACGAAAGAGCCACGTGTGTATTCTTCGGCCACACGTGGAAGTGTCTGCTGCATTATTCGACGATAATCTCAAAATCTGAAAGACGTGTTTCCGTTTATATTATGCGAGAAATTTTTTTTCGGCTACTTAATATAAAGACTAACGGGATGCGGCAAGAGTGACGCGATTAATATGAATATGCACTTAGTTTTAGAACTTTCTATCTTGCATAGTCGCTTGTGTTTAGATATCGTGTCGAATTGGAGATTTTAGTCTAAAAATGATATGCGTGACCGTTTTAACTGCCTATTGAGCCGAGTGAGAAGTGACGGTAAATAAATGGAGACACAGGAAACAAAGATTTTGAATGCTTCCTAAATATGTACCATTTTCTGAGAAATTGAAGCTGCAAATCAAGATTGACCTGTTTTGAAGTCGTATGATTACTATTTAGAGATAAAAGTATGCATGATATAATTTGGAGCCATTGGTTATTTTTATTGCATGGTACCAATCATGAAAGAGAGAAAACGTTAGGAAATGTATGATAAGATATTTTTGAATTTTTAAAAGAAGGCGTGCTATTACTTTTATCGAAATTTCTGAAAAAAGTTCCTTTGCTCCGTACTTCAAATAAAAATTGTAGTTCTTCCGGTTCAAAACATCGTGTTGACATTCATTGTCAGAGATAAGGTGTATTGTGATATGAATTTGTTATAAGCATAATTTATTCATTTCATGTGAATTGAAATTATGGCAGATTCAATGATATTGAAATTTATGTTAACGGTCAGTTCTTATTTTCGTATAACATACATTTATCATTTCCGATACATGAAAATGGACAATTGATACAATCGAGTGAAATAAGACTTGTATTTTTGGGTCGAAATCACCACACGTGAAACAGTGCAGACGTTCCTACAAAGATGTTGAGTATTTCATACGACCGTTTTGCTGTGCGTACGCATTATGCGCACGTTAATTCGTCGGTCATTTTCCAGGTTAACGAGCGTCACCATAGTGAACAAATTACTTGAGGTCACGTACAGTCGTAAAGATTTTAAAACAGAAATTTTGGTGCACAAGCCCGTGCACTCAGCAATGCCTTTTGCATTTTCCGCGGTGAGCGGACCGGTTTTCAATTATAAATACGAATCAGCCTAGTCGAGGATCGGACTGGGATAATACCAATAATCTTCTCGTAGCCACTCTGTTAAATTCAAACTTCAGCCGTCCGATACTCCTTTCTATTTTGTGAATAGTAATAGTGGTCTTCGCATGTTGAACGCTTCTTAACATGTATGTGGGGAACCGGAATATCTTTTCTTTTCTCTTGCTTTACATCACGTAGCGATCAGTTTTTGCGCGCCTTTTAGTGAAGCAAAAGGTTTCACTTCGATATTGGGGATTTCCTAACACGTATTAGGCGTCCCGTGGATCAGCTATCGCAAGATCGAATTGAATTCTCACAATAAGTTCCAAGCCCTTCCGAAACAGGGTCATACCCACATAATCATATTGTCAAACTTTATAAGCCTTACTCATTTTATTATTCGTACTCTGGTGTTTAACATGTATTCCTGTATTTCTCTCTCTAAGGTCTTTAAAGTATCTCTCTAAAGAAAGAAGTCTCTAAATCCCTATGATTTCCAAACTTCATTCGCACACTTCGTTCGTGCGGTTGAAAAAACGAGAAGTTTTGTTAAGTTTACTAAGTTGAGTAATATAAGGGTGCAGAAAAAGTTTCTGAAAATAGAATCGGCAACATTTGTTGAATGCAAATACAATTTAGCACGGAAAGTAATCTATTTCTAATCAACGAGTTTTCCATTACACCGAATAATTATAGTTTAATTTTCTGAGTAAACAGGCGGGTAGAACAGGCGAATATATTTCATCGGGCTATATTTCCTGGTTCGCTTTATTTTCGATTGTTCGGTAATGTACCGTCACTTGTTACTGATTTCCGAACCGGGTTCAGTCCGTCGCCACCAACGTCTCTGCCTAACGTCATACCGAGAGCTCTCACTGTGTTTCAGAAAGTTCAGCCAAGAACCGAGAGATCGCGTGGTAAATGTTCCAATTTTATACGCGGGACTGATGAACAACAGAGTCTTTTAATTATTATTATATTTCCAGTGTTAAAATTTTTTTCGCGTCAAAAGGTCAATTTTACCGCATTATCGTGTTTTATCTGGTGAATGCGACGTCTACTAATTTAAAAATTAATCGATTAATGGACTATCTCGTTTCTTTTCTTTTTTTTTTAACGGTGCAAATGAAAGCAAAATTTCGTCAATTTCAGTATTTAATCTGAATAGCGGAAAAGATTTTTGATAATTCATAGTTTCATTAAAAATATTTTTCAATATTAGGTGAAAATATTCACTTATCTTTCACTTGTTGTATCAAATAGTTATCTTACAATTATTAAGTAAGACAATGATGTAATAACTGATAATTGATCACATAAATTGATATTGTATTGCGTTGTTCGTGCGACTAAAAAATAAAAAACGATTGTGAAGAAAAATAATCGAGTCGGTCGATTAATCGATAAAAAATATCCAATGATTTTTTTCGGTCATTCTTAGCTGATAGACTGAATATCTGTTCTTCGCTTACCCATTGATTTTATTGATTTATTTTACTCGCACATCGATTTGATGGCTGTGCTGTGGTTGCAGTCGATATCACTTTGTGAGGTCGAATCAATTTGGAAACTGATAGAATTTGGAGCTAAAAGAATTCATTGTTAACACGTTTTTAGACACGATCAACGTGAATAATATCTTACAATTTTGAGCTGATGACTGATAGGGCAATTTGTTTAACCGAGAAAGCTTATTGTGAAGGTATTTTTTAAAGATGGCAATTTGCATAGCTCATTGGTATGGATAATATCGTGCAATTATGCTACAGAATTTTACAGTTTGTGTTCAATCGAGGTATGACGGGCCATTCGTGTTAACAATTCGACCAATTTTTACAGCTTGTTTGCATTTCATTATTTACTGTGGGTTATGTCACGTTGAGTGACAGCTGTGTAAACGTGCGGAAATCGATTCTGCCACAGCTAATTTTTCTCTCCAGCCAGTTACTTTGGAAATGAAGAATAATTAGCTGTCGCGGAATCAATTTCTGCATGTGTATAGGCACAGAGAATACCCTTAAATTAAATTAAAGAGATGAAAATTTTTTCTTTATTTTATCTACATTCACCCATCCATCTATTCATCTATAATTAAAAAGTAGATGGAGATGAAGTTTTTTTCAAGAAATGTTGCCAATCATTCGCCGACTTCGTGTGTGACATTTTATCCTGATTAGACCGGATTATCGATCTTGGTTATTTCCATCTCTGTTCGAAAACTATCATTCCGTCATTATGTGAATCACGCGAAGAAGTTTCTAGAAAATTGGAAATGAAATGAACAGATAAGAAAATTTGGTATAAAGACTAGAAAGTATTAATTCTTATAATGAAAAAGTGGAATTAGTAATTTTAAAAAAAATTTTTACAATAACAGGTGAGGTTAGAAAAAAAATGAAGATGTTGAAATTTAGTCAACGGAGTATCAGACGCTATTACGTTTCATTCAAGCTTTTGATTTTTTTGTATTGCTCCCCATTAGCTCTAAAATATCTGTCTGATTTTTTGCAAATTTTATTTAACCAATCACTTTCTAATTGTGAATAGTTTAGTCATTCAAAATCCAGACATCAAATGGTAAGATGTTCGAAGACTAAATAATTCATAATTTTAAAAGAGTACTTAGTTTAGAAAACACGAAATCAACCATAAAAATGTTTTATAGCTAAAAAGAAACAACATGAAAAATAATTTGAAAAATCACAGACAAAATCAGAAATTATGATGTCTGTGATGAATAAGGTGAATTGAAGTACAAATGACAGACTGTAAGAAATGTCATATTACACAAACAGTTAATAAGTATTGAAATCATATGGGGCATTCCACGCCAATTCAACCTGGGTTTTATCCTTGATCTCTCAAATTTGGCGCGTGATCTTTTCTACGATTGTTCTCACTTTGAAAGGTACTCTGTATTTTTTTTCGACTCAATTTGAATTTCCTACAATTTTGAGAAACGATTTTATCGACGGACCAAAATTAAAAATTTGAAAAAATTCTGGAAGATACTGCGTCAAATATCACAAATTTTAAGCTTCGACCCGGAATGGGCCAATTTTTCCTTCTTACCGTTGTTAGGCTTTTTCCAGAAAAAAAAAACGTTAAAAAAATTACAAGCGAAAGTCATTTTACTATGGATGGTTGTTGAAACATTTTTATATGTCACATGGGATTTTTGAAAAGTTTTTCAGATTTTTCGGAACCATTTTCCCATTTGCAATTTTTTTTATTGGCATAATTATAAAGAAAAAAAAATGTTGATAAGTGAATCACTTCTCCACCGGGACGCTTTCGAACAACATCTTGACGCGCGATAGAAGATAAGAACACAACTGAGGATGGCTGGCCATGCCCGGCCGAAACGTTTTGGTTTTTATAAATAAAAGTTTTTTCTACATTGACCTTCACACCCAAAAATACCACTCTATCCTGTTCGCTACAAAGGTCAATAAAATTCCTTCAAATGTTACCAGAAAGTCTAGTATCTGTTACTATAATTCTTTCTCATTACGATCACTGTTACTATATTTTCTTGTAACTGTTGCGAAATTTTAATTCTTGTGCAATAATAAAGTGACGTAAAGCCTTACTTAATTAAAAAAGTACAGTAAACCGAAGAAACTGATTTTGCATTGCAATTACCGAAAAAGGATCGACAATAGCGCAAAATGGTTACGCGTACCTCGTTGTTCGTAATCCCAACAATATTCAAACCGTTTTTTTAACGATACCTGTTTTACTGAATTTTTCCAGTTGCTATGACAAATGAAATTTTTCTCAGTGTATACTAAAATACGCCCTCTAGAGATGGCTTTGGTGAAATTTCGAACAAAAATCGATTATTTAATTCTTACACGATTCAAAAAAGTCGTATGAAAAATCCTTTCACGAATTTTTAGGTTATGGTATTAAATGTATTGAAAAATTATTTTAACCTCCTGAGATGAAAATGTATGCACAAGGAACCTTTCGAAAAAGATTCTGCTCACCGATGCGAAAAATTCCTTACGCATACACCCTCATCGCAGGAGATCGAAACTTTGTTCCATTACATATGATATCATAACCTAAAAAGTGGTGAAAGGATTTTTTTTATACGAGTTCCAGTATGTAACAGTTCAAACAGCCGGCCTGCTATTAGAATAAAAATGAGAAAAGTAATTAAATACAAGTAGTGTGCGTTGACGAACAAGTTTCGCCGGTTTCCATTTCTGCGAGAACACGCGGAAGCGTTAACATATATTTCATACCTCGTGTTCCAGATTTTTAAACATTTCACACATATCTAGTTTTACAATCGATATTCTTTCTTAAACAAAGACTAGTCACATTTTGTCTGAAATCATTAATAAGAACATAACAGTTTTAATAAGTATATGTATAATTATAAAGGGAAAAAAACATCTACGACGATCAAATTTATGTAATGAAAACGTGGTACAACCGTCTGACAAAATTGTCACCAAAAAGTCAGCTTGCTTCGCTACCAAAGAACTCCAGCACCCCTTTCAATAATAACAAAAAAAGGTATAGGCTGGGTAAAAAAAAAAAAAGGGAAATGAAACTATTATTACGTTAAGAAAGACTAGTCACAAAAAATTGTCGATTAAAATTGAAAAGAACACTTATATATAATCATCCGTATTTCAATCACGTGAACGATGCTCTTGAAAATAATGGATGTTTCCAATTTCATCTTAACAAATATATATACACCTCTGAGTCATGTATTTATTTAACATAAGAAAGGAAAATATACATAGTTGACTGAAAAAGAAGGAATTTCACTCTAACTAGAATTAAAACAAAATTTGATCAGGGTTACATCCATCGATTTCATGCCTAAATAATTTTATTTCTCGTTAGAACCCTATATCCTTAATAATAATAAGTTTTCTTTTTCTTCTCTTGTGTTAACGGAATATTTATTCTGATAGATAACAACCGGTACAAGTAACAATTTTGAAAATTTCAATGAAGTCTCCCTCCAAATTCGTAAACAGAAATTATGAGACTTTTAGTAATAGAATTTTTGTCCTCTTTAATTAATCCGTGCATTCGAATTTATACGACCCGAAAGAATGAATATTCTGGAAACAAAGAATGACGTTCACACAGCTTATGCGATTAATCAAAACAATATTGTAAAGATTCTTTTTGCTTACAGCGTACCTTACAAAAAACAGAATTTTGGAAACATAGTAGGCTATCTTAATATATATAAATCTCGTGTCACGATGTTTGTCCTCAATGGACTCCTAAACCACTTAACCGATTATAATAAAATACGCACACCATGTGCAGTTCGATCCAACTTGAGAGATAGGATAGTTTAAATCTCAAATTATAGTCGCAATTTTAATTTATTGCTAATTATTTGTCTGTTATTATTCGACAGTCACAATTATCTGTTAACTCCGAATGATTCTAACAGATGTCGATACCTTTCGACTGGGTTGAGTAAGTAATCAATAGATGGCGCTGCTACGGTAAATCTACGAACGTGTCATATAAGCTACACTAGCAACCCATCCCGGCTTCGCACGGGCATATAATAATATAATAAAAGAAAATACACAATGTTTACAGTGAGTTTCTAGAAAAATAACATTTATATTATTACTTAATATTATTATATGCCCGTGCGAAGCCGGGATGGGCTGCTAGTAATATTATAGGTTTTAGTGTGTGTATCACATACTAAGACGATATATTCCACAAAGATAAATAATATGAGCACATAAATAAATGAAAAAATAAGTGAATAATCATGTAAATAAATAGGTGACACATGAACACATAATGAATTGCAACCATTGAAAACTGGGAATATCAGAAACCGTAGGGTACAATATTTCCATCCTTCATGAGCCTTCCGTAAGCCTGATGATTCCGTGGGTACTCGTAGTTGATGTCGAACGAATCTTGACCGGGACGTTCCACTTGACCCGTTCCCACGGGATATTGCTGATTAGCCGTCCATCGTTTAGCAAGTTCAAATTTCTTCCACTCATCAGCGTACACAGGATTCGAAACGCTGTCCTCGAGCAAGGCATTGCGGGTGTTCTTGATGGGAGCAACGCGGTAGCTCGACCGCATGGTAATAAATTTGCTCTGTTGCAATGGATCCGTTATGGTTTTATTTTTTTCCGTTTTGCGAGGCGTCGACTGACTTTCCAATGTCACCTCTGCTGAACCGTTACCAACGTTGGGCCTGTAGATGGGACTGACGATTTGATACACGGGAACTTGCACGTCGGTTCTTTGCGTCTTCTGGTGATTCGTGTTATCAGAATCTGGCTTATCGACCGTAGCTGCAGGTACGCCACTCGTTTTAGTGACTCCTGGAAGCTCTATTTGCGAATCGGAATTTGAGGTAGATGGATAGGCGTCGAGACTACGACCCCATCCTCCTGATCCACCGCTACCCCCACTATCCCAGCCTCCAGCTGGTGCTCCATAGCCACTCGACGGCGGAGGGGCACCATAACTGTCCATCGGAGCTGCGCCGCCGCCGCTGCCACCCGCGGATTTTGTTAGTAGAACGATCTCCTTTAGCGGGGCGCTGCCTCCTGGGAGAAAGTAAACGATGAATTAAAGAGAACTGTTTGATCGAATGTCGGTAAAGTGATTGTTCTTGAAGCCGTGAAAGGCAGTTCGAGGACAGCATTTATATACAGCCATCGCTGAGGTAGGAGAATGCGGTGAGCATTGACAATGTCAAGGGACGGCGGGCAGTTGTGCCGATAAAAAACTAATTATATAGCTTGGTAACTGAATATCGAGGGACAGTAGGTCACTGGGTTAACAAAGATTTAATTATGTGACTTTGCCGAAGGACTCAAATCTCTTCACAGTTATTCATATTTTACTTATGCACATAATGTGCGTTAGGATTATCTTGAATTTCGTCGAACCTAATCAGTTTGACGAAGATGACAAACCGGGTTTCCGCTGGCAGTGAATTATTGTCTGATCATGTGACATGACACTTGCGGGAAGTGAAAACGACGTGACATTAAATTTTGGTTTTTTTAGTAAGCTTACCACCTCCACCTCCCCCTCCTCCTCCCTGCCATGGACCACCACCGCTTCCCCCACCAGCACCGCCCTTTTTCAAGTCCATCAGCTTCTGAATTAGCATCCATTTTGAAATCATCAATGACATTCCAGCCATCATCATACTTTTCATTGCCGTCATACCCATCATCCCTGTATGATATGAGTTGTTATACTTTGGTTCAAATTGAAGATTGATAATGTGATTGAAGAATTCATACCCATCATTTTCATCTTCATCATCATCAGCATCATCATCATCATCTTCTTGCATTTACCACCGCCACCCTTACCCCCTTTGCCAGCTTTTCCTCGACCTGGTCGTGTGAAGTCAATAATATTTTTGGATATTTGAGTAGCGTACAACACCCAGCACGTGACATTTCAAAAAAGTAATCGTACAATAAGTTATACACGTCTTTAATCATCCTTACGCGATTTTTCATTTACTAAAACCTAATTAGTTCCCTTCATGACTAGTATGTACTATATGTGTCAGCTGTAGTTTACGTACCTTCGACCAAACCAGTCTCATCGAACATCACATCAATCTGGTTTTTCTTCTTATTTCCCTGGATGCTCGGTAGATTGATCCGTAAGGCAAAGACGTCAAAAAAAGAATCGATATCCCGGCTAATAACGTCACTCATCTCATGGTTGAGATCGAACGATCTGCTCTCCCCAATTTCTTCCGCAACCTCCTTAGTTCGAACAAGTTTTACCCAATTCCCAAGCAACGTGATCTCCTTCAGACGTCGAATTTGGTCCAAGAAGTTATGAAATCTCTGCTGAACACAATTCAAAGATAGGTCCAAAACGCAGATACCAATATCTTTGGCGGGAAAGCTGGGAAAATCGTCCTCTCGATCGGTATGATTGCGAAACGGAACGATTTTCAGGTCCAGCTTGATGCCGTTCTTCTGGTATTTGAATATCGGTCTTTCCGTGGGTACCGGTGAATCATAGGGTTCAATATCTGGCTCATAATCCAACGATTGTATTTCGTTTCCCGTAATTCGGCCAAACACAACACCGTCAACGAAGAAAAGACACGCGGTAAGGAAGAGAATTTTCATGTTGTTTTCCGGTGACTTGCGGGCGACTGGAGCTGCTTCAATGTCACGGTGTCACTAGCGATCTTTACGTATTTCATGACCATTTATATACAATGGGATTTATGTCATTCGGGCATCCTCCTTGATTTTTTCCCTCGTTATTGTCACGATTGTCATTTGCTTCCTCTAAGTGAGCCGTACTTCGTACAAACGGGCAACGGTTTCGTGCGCAGTTAGCGTTGGCGGTTACTAAATTATATGACCTTGCAAAAACATTGCGTACAACGGCGCCGCTATGGTTAATATATTATTAAACATCATTCGCCAAGAACGATTCGCGCACAATAGCAGGCTAGCATGTCATCAGCCCATGATACCGCATTGTAGTTGTTTCCGTGAGAGTATTCTCGTAAGTTCGCCAAATAGGAAAGAATACATGAGGATTTTATTAGTAAAATAGTGTACAAAAATGAATTATCGTAACAAAACTATTTATATGTATTTATAACATGGTGATAACGATCACAAATCTATACAACAATTATTATTACCGTAGGCAGAGAGTCCTCTGTAATAAATAACACTACAATTATACATAAATAACGGGGTATCTTAAACTATTTTTGGTCATTGAGCATTCTTTTCGCAATTAGTTCTGAATCGATCGACGATCCCTGACATTTCCGTACTTCAACACGGCGTCCTGCAGGGAGTCATGAACGGTATCGAGAGAGCGTCCGTATCCGGAGTGTCCGTAACCATGGCCATGGTGTTCCTCAGAGCTGTGAGTATGTGCTGACGAATATACGGGCTTGCTAACGATTTCGTATGTCGTCTTCTTCTCGCCACCGCCAGCAAGTGATTTGAGACCAACGATTGCTGATAGCATAAGTGCCATGAGACCCGTCATCAAGGCCTTACCAGCGAGCAGAGCCAGAGCGCCGAATCCAACCGCACCAAGGGTTCCCTTCATCATGAGAAGACCGGCCATCAGGCCGCCCATGCCACCCTTGTCCTTTTTACGACCTGTAATAGAAAAATGATACCGTTGAAATCAGTTGCGAACAGTGGAAGGCGATTCATGAACATGACTGTATTTGCGACTCATACCTGTTTCGACGTTCTGATTTCCGCCGAAGCCCAGCTGACTAAGAGCCTCTTCATTAAAACTGCGAGCAGCTTCGAAGGTCCTGGGGTCGAATAGTTTGATCGAGATCGCATGACTGTTTAGGTAGCTTCCGACCTTGTGAACTAGAAACGCGTCAAGTCTCTTGTCGACGTCATTCGGAAAGTCCCTTGCAAGATTTGCGACGACTTCCGAGGCCGGAACATCCTTGGAATTAGTCTCTTTGACCAGAGAGACCCCTGGAAGTATTCCAAGGTCCTTGGTCTCTGATAACTTGTCCACGAAAGATACCACGTCCAGTTTCAAGCACGTTGCACTGTAGGATTTGTTGCAGTCCTTGTTCAGGGAGGAAGATAGGGTTTCCGGAGATTCCTCGACCGATTGTCTGGCCGTACGCTGCTCAATTTCCGCGTACGAAGCACCAAGGAGTGCCAGGAGCGAAACCACAACTAACCACTTCATCGTGAGAACTCGATATATTTACTATTAATGATATCACCGGATTGGGATCGGTATTGAATGATGAATGGTTATGATCGGATGAGATGCGTAGAGTGCACTGAATATACAGCCGAGTACTTGCCAGTATATATAGCAAGACTGACTGTCTTTTTTCTCGCTTTTGTCCGTTCATACATTCTCTAGAGCAGAGCACCACTCTTGCAACTCTCTTCTTAGCCACGCCGTACCGAGGCGTAGGACGCGATAGTGGGGCGTCAAATAGAGCGGAGAATTCAAATCTGAGTCAAAATTACAAAAAACGTGACGCGTAAAAAGAAAATGAAAACAAACGAAACAAAGAGAACTCTTTCAAGTGCTCGAACAAGTATTGTCTGATTCGAAACAGGCGCTGAAGCCTTCCACAAGCGAATTCCCTTCAATTGCGCCTTTGACTATACCAGGCAAGCTAAGTCGGCGATGCCAAGTGAAAGAGGAAACTATGGCCCGTTGCCCATGTGATTCGAGACGCGTTGACGATGAAACGCATTCCATAATTAATTACTGCAAAAGCAATGTCCGCATTTCCGTGAAACACAAGCATAAATTTATTGCTTTCTTGTTTTTCCTCCCTGTAAATCGTAACGGGATACGATACCGAGAATTTTCTTTCGTCCTTTTTTGAATTATGAATCACGAAACCGGGCACTGAAAATAGCATCGTCGCTTTGGAAGGTGTCGAATAAAAAGTAGGAATAGCGACGAATAGCGACAAAACTTTTGACGGGTGACTTGCCATACGAATAACATAGCGCGCTGCCAACTAACAGGCTGTAGCGATACTCTCATTGTCAAGGTTTAGTGAAATCGGTAACAATAAGGTGACTGTTCCCATTTTCTCCTAATTCCACATTTTTCCACTGACCGAAATACTGTTTCATTTGCGTCCAATCACTTGGTCCACAACTCACTTTCTTACAAGTTCGGAAAAGGCTAATAATGATCCGGTCCATGCATATCTGCACGGTTGTAATTGCTGATACTGACATATGACCAAGTCTATCGTACAATGAGAAGAACACAGAAGAGCAAGGAATGAGATCACGTGGAGAAAGACATTCTTAAATTATCTTACTTCCTCTCACTGCTTCAGACATGTTTAACGGCGATCGAGTTTTTGTGCAAATTACTGCACAAAGCAAGCGTCTCTCTATTTTTCAATTTTAGTTTATTCGCTATCGCGAAACGTTAGGAATATGTTAAGCACGATAATAGCGGGAAAGTGTGATAAATTGCGAAATATGTTGTCTGGGTTGGAAAAGTGCTCATGGGAGACAGATGAGGGGAGTATATGACCCTAATGATACTTGAAATTAACCCAGTTTCCGTGGAAGCCCTCTCTTGTGTATTTTGGCTGATCATCGAACCGTTGCGAGCGAGAAAGTGTACGATTTCCACGCAAACAGAGAAGTGCAATAGTTGTACAGCTCAGCAGTCTTCCTTGTTCCTCGGTCGTGTTTCCTTGACCACCTATTTCTGAACGCTATGTTCTTTTTGCGATCATTCTTATTTCGTCAATAAACGCAACTGGGTACTTACACTACTTACAATTGATCTAGTTGCACATAGATATGTATATCAAGGCTTGGCCTTCACCGTCTCGCATGGTCAGTGACAGTAGCTGCAAAGGCAGCCACTGGCTCGCCGGCCCCGTCAGGCCGTCGGGCCCCTTCAAGTGAAGGGTAACGCAACCGTCTCATCGGACTCTCTTTGCGCTCATATTTCTCGCAACAACTGGGCCGATCTGTCTTTCGATTCAAGAGACTCTCAGTCCTTCCCATGGCCCTGTTGTTCGTCGTAAAACTAACTTTCAGATAAAACCTAATTGGGAACTGCCGCGACTCTGATCACCTTAGTTTCTATGTTCACTCGAAACGCTTTGTGCGGAACCCCACCTGATCTCTTCTGTAGTCAGTCAATTTTACAAAACCGCGATTGTCTCGTTACGAGACTAGTGGGAAGATATCGTCATAAATTTATTTCTAAGTTAATCAACAGGAATATCATGAGCAAACTCCAATTAATTCTAAAAAAGCATATGGATTCTTTACTCCGGCAAAACGATGTCTGTAAAACAAATAGATATTTAGGTACTGTAAAACATGCTTGCATTCGTTTATCAACGACGACTCAGCATTGTTATTTCGATGAAAGACTTATAGACAGCAAAACGTTGCAATTGTTATTTCCTTGGTACCTAACCTCCGGCGATTTCATTGAATTTCGTTGCTTTAGAAAAATACAGTCACTAACTAACTTTGGTAATGTCAATGTGTTATTTTTGCATCTATTTGATGTACTCACAGTGTTTAGGGACGACATGATACAACGCGAGCAGTTTTAAGATCAATTATAAGCGCTTAATGAACACTGGCATGTCGGTGAGAGCAGCTCTCTATGATCAACGGAAGTTAAACCTACCCTCTCCAAGTGAATTAAACTCGCAGAAGCGTGAAGTTATAGTTTTTGAACGAAGCACACGCGAGCCATGCAATAACCGCTCTATTTACCGGTAATTCAGCTTTTCCTGCTAATTAATCAGCGATTCAAATTGTTGGCACGAGTCCGCGTGCTAAATTTCCAACGCTGACAATCTGAATCTATCTTAAGAAAGCCCGTTTTCCCGGCAGAGATTCGTTCTAGAGATTCGGTGGGGCAGAAACTAGCGTCGTTTCTTCGGCGATCAGTAATCTCATTCTTGAACCGCTAATTCCGCAGAAACAAGATACGTGAGCATAGAAGATCGGGAGCACGCGAGCTTATGTTTCCAGGATGCATATCTAGTGCAATTCCAAGGTCAATCTGAGAGATGAAACCGAGACTGCAACGGACCGTGTAATCAACCACATACAATAAAATTGTAGTCCTGTATTGTGATATTGATGCTGGATAAGTTTTTTCAAATTTCAAGTCTGCTGCAAACAGTGCTACATACGATTGCGGACAGTGTCAACTCCTGATTGATTCAGAAAGTAAATTGCTATTTGAATCCGTGATGACTGATAATAATTTGATGAGAGAATGTAACAGCCGATGCACCTTGCTTATTTGAAGATGGTTATTTATAGCTAAAGCACCATTGATGGACGAAGTTCATTATCAATCATTAAAACTAAAATGAATTGACTGTATTAGCTCGATAAATTACACCTTTCAGTCCGTCAATAGCGGAAGGACATGCATGCTGTCATTCAGTCTCAAGAAAAATCTTGCAACGTGCAATGCCAATTATATAGCAATGCATCTTAAATGGTCGCTGGTTGATTACGCTAATTTTTGGTACTTATGGAAATATGTAGCATTGTGAATTTAGATCCAGACTTTATGAAAATTGTCTGAGTTTATCGATCATCGGCAATTAATGGTAATTGCCTGGATATAAAAAGACTGTCAGCCGATAGCAGAATTCCTAGAGCACGGCACAATTCGTCTGATTGATCGCTTTCAATTCTTAGGATTTGGCACACTTGAGAAAAAAAATCACGATTGCATAAATCGAGAAATTGTGGAAGCCTAGTTGCTTTACTGAGAATTGGTCACCTCTTCATTTCTGTAAAATTTCCATTAATTTATGGTAATCGACCAACTAAATCAGGTTTCAGTATTCTGAATTTATGTTCTTACAGCTATTACTCTTTTTTCTACTTAACTTGAGGCGGGGTGCTAGAAGGCTGAGAAATAAATTTTTTAATCATTTTAAAATGTGACTGAAATCGAAAATTTTGCTTTTTATTAGGTTAACTTCTGTGTCATTGCCATGAAAATGTATTTCTGCCAAACGTGAAACACAAACTGGAAAATTTTCCCCTCGGCTAAAATCTCTTCGAATAAGATCTCTCCTTCCTAAAATCTCCTTGGAAGATTATCCCTGGCTGAAATCTCCAGGATATTGAATAGTAAATTAATTAACATAAATAAATTAGACTAATATATATACTTAGTGTACGAAAAACCTGATGAAATCTGAAATAAATGAATAAATGAAAATGAATGTCCGGGGAAATTCTATGTTGCCGGGCATCATGTCTGGGGGAATTTCCGAGTGGGGCAATTATTACTGGGGGGGGGATTCATTCGCTTGGATATTGTCCGGGAAATTCGTCCAGGGAGCATCAATCCAGTGGTGTTCAGTCCTAGAACCCCATATTAGATATACAATCGTAATTTTAAATTTAATGGGGGACTTCGGTGAAATTTTTGCCAAAAATAATTTTTTATTTATCAACTTATTTGAAAAAGACGTATAAGAAAATCCGTGACCCAATTTTTAACTTGTGGTAGTATAGGCTTTGAAAAAAAATTGTAAGCCTCCTGCGGTAAAACTGAGGTTCTACCCACCGCTGTCAAAAATTCCTTGCGTATACACTTTTACTGCAAAAGAATAAAAATTTTGTTCAAAGTCTGTTCTGCCAGAATCTCAAAATTGTTGTAAAGCTTATCTGATACGACAATTTTCAACCGATAATGAAAGTTTCACCAAAGTCTCCTCTTAAGACAATAAAATTTTTTCAACAGAGCCTCAGTAATTAGTTTTACTTACGTGCATGGTGGCAATTGCATGGTACGACATGTTTTCATGGTAAAAATTGCGGCAATGAGGGCCTTATGTACCCAGAAACAGCATATTCCTGTAGGATAAAAATGTTTCCAGATAGCTACTTGCAATAAAGGACATAAATTATTTTTAATTCAATAGAATGTCTGCACGTTGATCAATACGTAGACGTTTGAATCAAACAAAATATTTCGCGAAGTTATTAATTATTTAGCTTATACAATGGGAATTGGAACAATTTCAAAAGTGTATTTATCATTATACGCTGAGTGGCCTGGGAGGTAAGTATTTTCGCAAGACGTTAGTAAAAATTAATACCAGACAAGTCGTGTTTTATGGACAATATATTTACAACAACAATGAGCTCGAGTGTCTGGTGAAAAATTATAAAACAGTATAGAAACTCATTAGAAATTGTTTTCCACGAAAGAACTTCAATTCAAAGCCCAAAGAAATTAGTTACAGTAATCAAAACGGTCGTTAGAATTCTTCAAAAGCCGCTTATTATTGTGTGATGCTGACAAGTAGGTAGGCGTGCTTAGTCGACCGTGAGACAAGCAGATATCACGTGCTCACAGTGAGAATGCTGAAGTTACTGAACACAAAATACAGGATTCTTGATGAAAAATATGGTATTGTTCCTAATTTTTATCTATCAATTCATATAAATGTGTCTAGAACAAATCTTTTTGGTTGCTTTACGACGTCTCAAAACAACGTTTAGAACACCTGCTCAAGTATGTCATTTGGCCTATCAATTTAAATTTTAGTTTCTTATCTCTTCGGCCATATGACGCGTATAAACAGACATGTGCAATCGGTATGTCATGGAATTCGTCAAATAGCGGGTACAATTTATGTCAAACTCTCAGAAGCTAGAATAAGTTGCACATAAATACAGAATTTGTACGGAGGCGGAGTGTATGAAAAACTGCTAGTATATTGGGGATAACCAAAAACCGTTTGAGATTCATGAGCTCTACGTTTTGACAAATTGTTTCATAGAAAGATTAGAAAGTGAATAAATTTGCTGAGTAATTTATAAATCAAAGCAGTCAGGCACATCTTTCGTAAATCAAAAAAAAAAAAAAAAACGGGTAAACGCAGGCAAAGTATTACAAAAATTGTATGTTAGATTAATGAATTCTCAATGACTTAAGAAACCATTTTGAAAAGAATTATGATTGAGTGAGTAAAATAACCACCGTTTTATGAGAAGCCACCACGTCATTCGCTGCGGTACTTCAGATATCATTGTAACTATAGTATATTAACTGGTATAGCGATTGTGGATCTTCTCCGAGAAATTTGTGTTTGGCCGCTACCTTCAGATCGTAAAAGAGAAACGCTTGCTGCATCGGCAAGACCTGCAGATGATCGAAATGTTCGGTAAGTTACCGACATCTGGTTAAAAAACTGATCACGAAAACAAGTTCGCCACAGTTGTTCTTTTAAATTCGATTTCAGCAGCCTACGGCTTGGAGGTAAAAAGAATGCAACTTCATAGTGATATGATACTAAGATTAGTAAGTACAGGCAATCTCTCGATCTAGTTTAAAGTGCGTACGACGGTACCGGAACATGAACCAGTAACAACGGTCATTTTTAAACCTCCATGAATACCCTACATATTCTCATCCCACAAGATAAGGCTCCGATCATAATTTCATATGTAGGTCATCGGATTATACGGCTCTTTCCAATTTGCGGAGGATACGGTTGAAGTGAACTTGGATTCTTATGTGTTGCGGTATGGCATTCCTCGCTTTAAAGTGACTTAAGAGTAGGTATTTTACAATGTAGACCAAGTATAAGGTCACTGAACACCAAGATCAGGTATTGATTGTGATTTTCACACTTGATTATCATGATGAAATCCCACTTCTCTCTACGTTTTTAACAGATTCATTCGTATTAACGATATTTCTAGACTTGCTGATATCTGAAAGGGATAGCAATCATGATTTTAGATGTCTTACAATTATTATTGGGACATGACGATGACTGCTGGTAATACATTAAACACAGCTGAATCTGTTTGTAATACCAATAACGAAGAGGTGCAAATTTATTTGTGAATTTCTTCTTTCGTTCTCTACCAAACTAACGGCTAATAGTACCGCAATTTTACGCTACGAGTTGTAAGCATATTTTCTTACTTTCAACGACTCAATTACCACTTAGATTCACTTTCTGTAAGTGTTCCAAATTTCAAAGTTAGTGTGATATGTAACTAGCTGTACATGTTTCTTTGCTAGCTGACAAGTTTCTTTTTCAATGTAGTGACAGCGTCAAATCCGGTAAGTGTATTTCTTAAATCCTAATTTGCATATTATTGCACAGTCACGTACACATATTTTTAAAGTCGGTATCATCACTTTTGTATAATCTAACCTGCCATTATCTAAGTTTCACAGATTAGGTACATCAGTAAAAGGTTGAAACAATAGAGACAGCTTACAGCATGCAGATATTTCTGACATTCAGGTCGCAAGCATAAATCAGAATCGAGACTTACAGGTCGAAAACTAATTCTGGAAGAGGTGCTTTAATGTGTTGCTATATTTTTTTTTTGTAGTTGTTCCAATTTCAATTCACACTCAGTATCTTACCAGATTATATTCAGCCAGAGCCTGATGGGAATCAAACGTCATCTTCAGACTAGTTATCCCCACAGGCTTGTTTCTCTATACGATACTTTGTCTTTCTGATACGCAACACGATCCACTTCAGAATTTTGACTGCTTATCATACTAAAGGATTATAATGTCAAGTAATTCTAATATATTACTCTTTTAATCACACAAAAGTATCGAATTTCATGATAGTTTCGTATCTGTGTTTTGCCATTGAATATCATTCATTGTCAGTGAGGTATCATGACAGGTTTCTACACAATGTAAAGACCGATCGAAATAGCAAAAATTGAAAATATAATGTGCTCATGACTACTTATTCAAGTTATATGAAAAAAGCTAAAGCGAAGAGCCTGGGTAATGAATCCCCGAATGTCATGGTATGATAATATTTGAATAAAGTAAGAGGCAAGAGTGCAGCGTAGGTACTTTTATGAATTATAGAACCATCGAAATAGTTTTGGATAGTGCTCCCCACCTGGGCATCGTAGATTGAATAAAATGATTAAGGCCTTGATAAGTTGAACATAAGTCTTCAATTTTACGAAAAAATCAACAACTTGACTTTGTTTCGTCTTACTCATAATAATTCGTTATTAAACAACCGTTGGCCATAGTAGAAGAATGTAGGGCCGGGAGTTGATATTTTACACGCTGGCAGAGTAGGTGTAATAAAGTAGTATGAATATCTGATGTTTGACCCTGAATCGCTAGTATGGCTGGTGCATTGATCTCGAGCGCGTGAAGTGGTGCCAGCACCTGTCGTCTCCGCAGGTATTATATACCTGCGGATCTCCCACAACTACAACCAATTCCGTTAGGCGGTTGTATGACGCAGCAGTTACCCCACCACAGCCTGAAACCTGTTCAGTGAGCAAGGTGGAGAAGTAGATGGAGTAGGAGAAGGTGAGGATGTAAAAGGAAATGGTACGAGCTGCTGCTCCGAGGCAACGACCCAGTGACCCTCATCACCGAGCTGACCAAGACTAGGGAACGTAGAGTACCAATGAAAACCAAGGAAGCTGATCGTGACTTCACTGAAATTCACTCCCACCTTGGGTTCCAGACTTGTGGCGTTCCCCACCTTGAGACGAATGTCCCAGTGACCCGTTTTCCGATGCCTACTCCAGGACGTCGTCCGGGGCGCCAATGAGAACCTCCGAGCACTCACACCACCGCAGAAACCCCAGCCAATTATGAATCTCTGGAGCTAAGACCCGCCTCCAGGTACTGAAAGGGTGTTAGTTAACCCTTACTTTCACGGTGATCAACGGAAACAGGACTGAAATAGCTGCTCGTGGTGAGAAGCCAGGCTTACGTGGATTCGCTAAAAAAATTGGGATACCGTTCCTTTCCATACTTTCCAACCAATCGGACGTGTGCTGAGATGACCTAATTAGTTGACCAACCACAAGGCTTGAGTAAAAGTTCTTGACTTTTCCGACAGAGGGTAGAGTCATCAGTACCTTCTTGCTACTTCTGAAGAATGACCGTTTCTCTGGGGAGCGGACCACAACAGTCAAGACCATAGAATCCCTCGAAAGAAGCAAATATGGAGAAAAATAAAATAAAAGGACTGCACTTTTACACAAATCTCTTTATTCTCATATTCAATAAATATATCATAACTTAGAAAATAAATAATACAACTGTGAAACATGATAGGTACTAAAAGAATGTCTTATATTGAATTGGGGCACTGATTTTTTTAACTACAGTGGTCGAAACTACAATCAAGTAACGCAAAGGCGTCTGGGCTCACGGCACACCTTGGTAACCCTGATAGCCCTGGAACTGATCGACGTATTCGGGTACCCAGCCTCGGTAGGGCTCGCTTACTTCTTCCTGAGACCTGTGCCAATGATCGTGTGTATGTATGTCGTGTGGCTTTATGATGCCGTAGCTGACTCTCGGAGGCAGTGGCGGAGGCGTAAGGAGAGCTTTGAGAGCTAGAGCACCGGAAATTAGAAGAGCGGCGAGTCCAGTACCCAAGCCCTTAATGCCAACAAGACCGATCAGGGTGATGACGATTGGTAGAACAATCATAGCCTTCAATTTCAGAGCCAGTAGAACAGGAATCAGGATTTTCTTGAGTTTGGAACGTCCTGAAGAAAGTAGGGAAAACAGATATTATCGTAAAATGCAAAAAGTGAGTAAAGATAATTTCGAACCACTATGCATATGGGGTACAATGTATCGGGTATATCCTGGCTAGAAAACCCATAATCTCATCCCCACCGTCGCTCTCGGAATCCTGAAACCTACTTTCTTCGAAGCATGCACCAGACCTCCACTCTCTACGGCCAAGGTCAAGTCGCCAGTATTTTCTCTCTGCGTCTCTATCCTCGAGGCAGTGGTAATCGACCTAAAAACCTACCTGGAACGCGTACCACACGTCCCTCTACCTGGAGAACATGGTAAAGCATGCTTCGCCAAGAGTTTCACCCTTCTTAACTATACCGACGACAATGGTGGGAGCGCATGTGGGTCAACGTGCCGTTACCACGTGCCCGGAGCATCGGGGCTTACTTCGGTTTATCTTTCTCCTTTTTCTTCTTTTATACTCTTTACCATTTTTATCTAGTATCGATCCCTGATCACATACGCGTATGTCTCTACATCTTAGCGTCACTCTGTTTCGGCTGCCTCGTATATACTTTGTCGGTAAAATAAGAAGATGTGGATTTGAATACACACAGGGCTAATAGAGCAGCAGCCTGATCCACGTGTTAGAAATCGATTGCAGCCCGGTCTTAAGATTCTAAGAACACATCTCATGGGATCCGATGTGATGGAGAGTAGGAAGAAAAAAAATCTTCTATATCATCTCGAGGCACATATTAAAAAGGTATTATCCTCAATCTTAGCCAACCAGAAAGGAGGATGCGGGAGAATACACTTGTCAGCGAATTGTTTCTCAGGTCGATGACATACTTACTATTCATTGGACGATGCTTTAGAAAGGTCTAGTATTTAAGAATACGATTTAAAGGGTTCTTTCTCATTCCGCGCTCGGCAGTCGCGGCCATAACTATGTTCGTAATGATCGAGGATCCTTTAAACGAACATCTAACAAGTCTGATATTAATCTATAATTTTATAGGCCGGTGGAATTTCATTTAGACGATGATGCACCGACGTTTTATTCCTTTTTATTCTCTCCTCGTCTCCGTCTCTTGCTCTTTGCCTTACTAGAGCATGTATGATATGCAGTCAATTTATACCCTTGGAAAATTTTTTGAAAGCTGTATCGATTTATTTGATATTCTTTTTTATAGGTTGTAGCTTTTTTAGTTGAAAATATAGTAATAAATGCAATAGCTCGTAGGTACTTTTAAGTTAGCTAGTGAAAAATTGGTGCTTTCTCTTTTGCTAATAGATTATAAACTCGGGTCTTGACGCGATTGAATGAATACGAACAGTAATTGTACGATTTCACACGCTAGCCATGCTGGATTGTTCTATATTTACTAAGGTCGCCGTATGCTTCAAAATATCATTTACCATGCGCCTGTTCTGCAGTCTTTAACGTCAGAAATTTAGTTAACTATTTTTTCTTTTATACTTAACTTGGACTGTTCGGTTAATAGATCCGATTTGACTACTTCTACATTTGAAGCTATTGCAAACTTATCCAACTGTTACATATACGAAGAAAATTGAGAGTATTTTCATATAATCGATAAATGGAAAATCTTACCCTCTGAAGCGCCTTGAGTGAAGCTTCTGAGTTCTAATTGAACGTCTTTTTCGCCAAGAGCTCTTCCGAAAAGATCAGCAGACGAGCCGTCATGGGGAAAACTAAGATGAATTTTGCGGCTTTGCAGGAATCTGTCTACGCTGCTGAGAAGTGGGTCTGTCTCATATTGACTGACTTCAGAAGCGTCGACTGGTATTTTTTCCAATGTGATCATGTCACCGTAAATACGAATGGTATCTTCGCCATTTAGTTGGTCCATAACTCGGGTTAACTTGTCTTCGGCACAGCGCATGTCGTTCTCACATTCCTTTTTTGTCTCCGCATTGACAAGGGCAAGGCTTACAGTAAGCAGCGCGATTTCCCACTTCATTTTTGCTAGTGTGATAATTTTCTTACTTATTTGTTACTGAATTAGACTAGAAAATGAACCGTTAATGCCGGTGACAATCGATGGTTCTTTTTGACTGTTCTGCCTTCAGGGCAATTTTTTCTTATATATCGCAGACCGGACAATAGTGGGGCTATGGTGGACTATTTGGCAGACGCTACCGACAACCGTGGTGTCAAGAATTTTAATTCCTATACGTTCTGTCCGTACCGCGATGCATCACAATGTGTCGGATTTGTAATTGATGCCAAATTAACCACATTTTCTTTTTTGCTGAACAGTCGATGTTCGCAAATATTCTATACAATTCTATTCTATACAAAAATATTCTATGCGATTCAACCGGTAACAAAATAAAAATAACCGATCTTCAGCAGTTCGAAATGTATTCATACTCCGATTTAAACTTCATCGATTTCCTCTTGACTTCTTTTTATTATGCGCATTTTGTTTCTTGAGATGAATCAAGGTGTCCATAACAGTAAGAAGACAAAAATAACCGATCTTTAGCAGTTCGAAATGTATTCATACTCCGATTTAAACTTCATCGATTTCCTCTTGAATTCTCTTTATTATGCGCATTTTGCTTCTTGAGATGAACGAGCTGTCGTATTAATGTATGGTAATTATTCGGATGATAGAGAAATAATGTCGTGTAAATGTGTGAAAATTTTTAAATCGTATCCGCTTATCAGTATTACATTTTTGTGACGGAAATTAGTTTTCTGTGACTGTCGTGACATGGTATGCAAAACGTTGGCCCGAATCTGATAGTAGGAGGCTTTCAGAGAGAGCTGTACATATCCGAATTGAATTGCTTATGAGGCAGCTGCTACAAGCTAATTAGCATAAACATATTAGCCGCTACAGATGTACGGGTGTCAATATTACATTATATATTAATAATACCGCGCTGTGTGGCAGATTCTGTAGATGACAAATTGCGACATTTAATAATTTTAATAATTTATTAAATAGTATTTAATTACAAATTGTCCCATAAATAGTTATAATATATTATGCTAGCAGTCGAGGGTGTAACCTAAATTTATAATTACAAATTATATTCGTGTATACGTGTTGTATAAATATGAATGAAATGACATTAGTTTTATGGCCTCTCTGTTACATGGCATGCGTCAAAAATGTGAGGGATGCGGCAGTACTGTTTTTCCTCCGGACCCATTGACGCCGTTTCGTTAATTAAGAATAATATAAATATAATTGTAACAATGTTGATGCTAGAACTAATTATAAATTTTCACGTTTAAATATTATTAATAACGTATTCCTTTCAGTCCACTGGCAAATTTGAAGAGTTTGAGGTCTTCGCCTCTGCTCTGTACCAAACTATGTACCAATAGTAATTCCTGTGTTCCGATTTATCGTTCCATCGTTCGTTCTTTTGCTTGTCTGTCATTCCATCCGTCCATTTATTTTTACATCCAAATAGTCGAGCGGTGGTTGATATAGCATTTTTACTTAGCTTCTTCGGGAGCTTGCCCACCGTAGGCAAGATGCTGAGCATCATTAGAATCGAAACTTCTATAATAACCCTGAGACTGAGAAGATGAGGGAGCTGACGACCAACTCTGAGAAGCCGGGGCTGAAGCCCAGGCAGCAATTGGCTGGACTCCCTTGCTGAAGATGTTACCAGTCGAGCTGCCACTGCCAAAGAGCTTTTGGAAAGCCAAGATACCGGCGAAAAGCAGAGCGATTTTACCGACAAACAGGGCCTTCGTCACGAGCAGAGCAAGTCCTCCCAATGCAATTGGGATCAAAGCGAAGATTTTCAAACCAGCGGCAGCCAGCAGGGGATGGATCGATTTCTTGGTTTTAGCTCTTGCTGTAAATGAGTAAAAACGCAGCTTTATCATCGGCGTAAAAGAATCCTTGTGCAAATAATTCGTATCTAACAGCATTGCTGTCAAGTAACTAATCGCTGTGGCCATTTTACTGATAAACCTTGACTTTGACTTTAGGTATGGCAGGTGAGAAATATTCAAATACTCTCTCACGGGTTCAGTGAGATTGCCCCGAGCGATTCGTACCTACGAATTTCTCAAGCTCTACAAACTCAGGGCACGGATTTGCTTGTCTATATCGCTAACTGTCGATATTATATCAGATTATGCGTTATGCAAAAGCCAGCAAAGATTTTAACATCAACTTGTTACATTTACTCTTGTCAGGCGAAATGATTCGTGAATCGATTACCACGTCCTGGAAATCGTGAAGTTGATAATGGACATTATTCATCTTGAGATGAACAGTGATTAATTTACAGTCGCAAGAACGAGCCGCTTATTTGCGACAGTAAAAGAAAATAACCATCGCAGTTTACGCCTGACGCTAAGGAAAGTGAAGGCCTCGGGACGTTGTGGCCATTGAGTCAAGTGGTAGTGAAAGGCCCACTCGAGACCTCTCCACTAACTAATGCCGATGCCGCAGCATAAGAGGAGTTACACAACGGGTGGCAACTCTCTGTGGAATCAGGAAGCTCAAATTCACCTTCTTCGATGGTGCGGGCGATCGATCCTTCGGGCAAGCTCAGCTTTAGACTGTGGCTCTTCAGGAAAGACACTACAGACTCGAACATCATGCTAGCCAGCTTGAAAGTCTTGTCGACTACTTCCCGAGGTAGTTCATTCATTAGCTCCGTTTCCGTTTCCAACATCTTACCACCTCGCTCCACTGAAACAAGACCGTGAACTTGGTCGGTTAGTTGGTTCAGCTGATCACAGAACAGTTAGACATAATCGTTCCTCGATACATTGTTCCGACTTAATGTATTCAAGAGGCGACATCTCTACGTACTAATTGGTAAAATATGTCAATGAACGAAATTGCGACGTGTGATATGGTTGACGAATCGTCTCTAGTATATTAGTGAATTCACTTCAGCTGCAGCCTGTGAGATATGTAGTTGACGTTGAATTTACTTTAGAAGTGAAAGGGATTGTTAATGGATAGTGTGAAAACTCACTGGGTACATCTCGCACAAACGTCACGCCATCGATCAGTTGGATGTCACTCGATCTTGCAGCTCTTCCCAAGAAATTGATGCTCTTTACCGCGATGCACGAGAACATATCTTCGTGATTTAGACAATCCAAATTTCCACTGGATCCAGGCATAGGCACGGCGAACGCGGAAGTGGCCAAAAGCCCGAGAACGATAAGTCTGTTCATGTTTAGTCGATTTTGGATAATTACTCGCTTTATCGGTAGAGGTCTGACTGAGGTGGCACTAAACTTCACAGTACGTTGAAAATTTTGGAGCAAAATGTGAACCAGCCCTGTGTCGCTTGAATCTTTATAGGTGCGCCCCCCACCACCTTACCGCCTCCTCATCTCGGTGACGATGCTGCCCCTCAAGAAAACTTTCCTCGATAATTTTTTAAACAAACCACTACCGGCTAAGAATGCGTTTACGCGGTCTTGCGGCCTGGGCGGACCCTATTGATGAGTCAAAGCGAGATTAGACTCCGTCGCCCCAACCCAGGGCTGGCTCAGCAGAATTTGGGTCAGCTACGGGAGAAGTGCTGTGTGGGTCTCGTCGAAAAAATGTGAAGAAGGTGCCGGTACAGGCTGGCTCGCACAGGAAGTTTTGGGGAATGATCCTGCATATCCAGAATTATCGGTGGATCAGAATGGTATTCCAAGAGTTTATTTTCGCTAGTACATAACGATGTAGGAAAGAGAATCGCTGTCCAATTTCCAGATCTATTTTACATGAAAGGTTGCTGTTGGAATGAGTATACAAAAATTTATATATCGTTCCGAAATTCATCTCTATTCCTGTCGAACAGTTCTTGAAGCCGATGCCTTTACATTCAGCAACGACTCGTATGCATAGGTAAGTAAGCGAATAGCCACGTATGAAACTCATAAAAATTCAGAAACACATCTCTTGTGATATTTTTGTCATTGTATGTATGCCGGCAGACCACACCTATCACTCAGCAGCAGGTAGACGCAAACAATATGCTAGTTCGTAACAGTTTCTACACGAGTTTATGGGTTTGGAAATTTGCTAAGCAAAGCTACGCAGATGTGTTATAAGAGGTTTTTCTCCGTGCCATTGGTACAGGTAATGAGAAAGTCGGCTGTCTTTGTTCTTTTGTGGATATGAACCGCGATCCAAATATTTGCTACAAACAACTCTTTCACCAAACAAATACTCAGTACTCGTGTATTTGATAATGTCATGCACCAGCGCACTGCTCTAGGCGAGAGCTGCATATAACATCCGCTCAAAATCATAAGGGTAAGCTGGCCAAGCTTGTCTTGATTGCCTTGACCCAGAGACGGCAACCGGTATCTGGTAACGCGTGGACCTTCCAATAGCCACGACTGGTTTTCTTACGTAATCCACGCATATAATGCAGCCGCATTCTAGTGCCTAAAAACAATTTTTGTTCGCTATGAATCCTGCGTTGTTCTACATATTGCTTCATCGGAAAAATCGATAATAGCGCTGTTAAATATCCTTAAAATTAACGAATTATCGACTCTTTCTTCAACGAAACTCAGCCCACCGACAGGAAATGCTCGAACGATACGTGACGCAGTGAAATTTGAGATTCATATATTGGCAGATCGGAATTTTCGATCCCGCTCCAAATGAGGATTCATGAAAATAGGTCGGTATTAATTTACCTATGTTTAAAATTCCGTTACCCTATTAGCAATGGTGACAATGGGAGGCATCTCATTGTGTGCCGAAAGATGGCGAGGTGTTTAAATATTTAGTATCGGTTTTGCATTACTTAACGGTAAATTGTACGGCAAGAGTATATCTGTAACTGCGGGCTCGAACTGGGCCTCAATTCGAGCTGTCTGACACTTTGCACATAGAATCGTAAGCGAAATTTTTTTTTCATATCAGAACAAGCAGGCCGTTCAAAATCCTGCATCCACAGTCAGTTAGGATCAATGGAAAGTGTCTTTGAATGAGTTTTTGTTTGCCCGAGAGAAAACGAGATTCTTTATTCAAAAATTACAGTCGCTTAATCGGTGCTAAATGGTAAAATTATTTATGTCACTTTAGCACGCTCCCCAGAACAATGTTATCTGATTTTTAAGAATGATTTCGCTTATTTAAGGATGTGACGGTACAGGAATCGTGTAAGATGAGCATATTACTTTGAGGGTTCATCACGAATAATTACATAATTATTCCTAGACGTAAGACTCTCGTTATTAGAATACCCTGGAGGACGGGTCCTGAGGGTCGGTCAATGCCCTGCGGGACTAGGTCGAGGCTAGCCACGTGCAGCCAAGGTTTGAATTTGGTTGCATTTGGACTCACTCTAAACTTCCTCTATTCCCGGTATGCATAAGTAAAGACTGACAATAATCTGGTATCTTTAACCAATGAGCGCATTTTTGCGAAATGGTTACAAAAGTTTATTGACGGGTTCATCCAACCCTTGAATCTTTTTCTCTTACAATGAAATATAATCAAATAAATTAAACCTAGACAAACAACAAGATAAAACTACTGACAGAATACTTATTGAGTTTCTATACAATTTAATCTATCACTTATAGTAGTCTATCAATTGGACTACGTGGCGCACAGGTATTGAGTTCGCAAATGGACTCAGGTCAGCAGTCCGTTTGCGAAGTCTTTAGGATGTTGAATAAAATGAATGCGGAAATGGCAGACCCCAATTCTGGTGAATGAGTCAAAAGGATTACGTTGAAGCCGGACTTGAGAGTGATTTCATTAACTCTTCGCGTCCGGTAAAAGAGAAACTTTCTCCCTCGGCATCTGACATAACTTTTGTAACTTGCGTCGTTTGGAATGTCTACAGATTTTGTAGAAATATTCTTCACTACCAGTTCAAGCGCGGTCAAGATCGTTTATATGATTTTAAAATGGAATTTCTAGGCACTTCATTACAGCCTAAAAGGTTCAAGGTGAGTAAGATTTCGCTTTTCTAGATTCGTGTTCATTTCTGCCCGCGTTGCAAAGAATTGACAACTTTCCTATGAGCACTGCCACTCTCGACTTTTATTACTCAACATTCTGCAACTGAAGACTCAACGAATCGCTATGTGAACTAATCTAAGCGTCCCATTAAAAATTTTCATCAGTATAGACTGCGATGTACTATAACATGAAAAGCAATTCAACGTATTAAACGCAAACTAATGAAATAATCAATAACTTGGTTAAAACTTTTCGTCTATTCTTCTTTAAGTATTTCCAATCTTACACTTTTCAAAACAAAAATGACCTTCTGAAGAAAATACTCAGAAAACAGGTTACTAAATATTTCTTGATTAATTGATTTCATTTAACATTGCCTAATTATTGTCTTAAATGTCAATCATGTCTGTGCAGATCCATGCGTGATGAAATTATCACTTTTGTTTTCAATCTCGATAATATTTGTAGGGTAAATCGTCATCGTCATCAGGATCAGCTCGTCTGTAATCCTCGTTTCGCCTATACTTGCTCAATGGGACGTTTACAACTTCATAGTTGGCACTGCCTGATCCCTGAGCAACCTTTTTGAGCCCCACAATGGACGCAAGGATGAGACTCATCAAACTTAGTATCACCGCCTTTCCGCTCAGTACAGCTAAAGTCTTCAAGGCAATCGGAAGGAGGATTGATTTAATGAGCAAAAAACCGACTACCAAAGGCAAAACGTACTTGCTCAATTTCGCCTTCTTTTTGCGACCTAGAAAAAAACAAGAAAATATTACTATCGGCAAGATTCACTTCACGATTGTGGGGGTTGATCATCTTTGAATCTATGAATATTTTGAATTCACCAATTGTTTGGATTGGTGTAATAATGTTTAAGTCCAGAAAAATGGTCATCATTTGTTCACTCTGCAGTTGATAACTTATAGGATCAAAAATAATAATTCCGATGTATTGTAAAATAATTTTAGTGCGTGACTCCTTTTTGAGTTAACAAGTAAGATGATACAACTTTTACAACACGTGTACACGTGCTGTACGATATAACTCATTTGCCTGAGCATGGAAAACTGAAAATATAGATTTATTGCTAACAAAGTTGATCAATTTTTTTTTAGCATTTGTTTAGTTTGAAATTCCACTGTGTATGGGGCGTTTAAAGCCAAAGTCAATTTTTCTTTGAATAAAAAAAGGAAATTAAAATAAATATAACAATTATTCTTATCACATTTTCAAACTATTATGGAAATATTTCTTTTGATCTTTGATTTCTGTAAAAAAATTCCACTCATCTGAAAAATGTCGCTCTTCGTGTTTTCAATCTTATAATTTTTAAGCTCACGCTATCCCCAAAAAATGGATTAAATTTGAGGTTAAATTTGAGATTAAATTTTGTACTAAAACAAAAACCAAAATTCATTGGACATCAAAATCCAACGGGGTCTGGCCGATGACCCTGTGATTTGATACAGGATGCCCCATATATAAATATGAGTTCTGATCGTGGTCATGGCTTTGTGCTTGGCGAAAAAAACCCTTTCAAGTGAAAAATCCAAGCATTACAAATGTGTCTAATTGATTTTTTGATTTTTTTTTTGCAGGTTACATGAATCAAACTTAGAGCCCAAGAAAAAAAATTTTCTTGGTTAAATTTGGAAGCACGTTTATCCAAGATGTCGGGTCGTATAATTCCAATCTAAAAATAATAAAACTGAAGTTTCTTTGTGACAGTAAACCAAACCATCCCTCACCTTCGACGAGATTATTTTCTGGAAGAAATAGTTCGAAAAAACTCATGGCGCGGTCTTCGACCCATCCGCTGATACCAGGAGAACCATTTTCTTCTATTGCAGTACCTTCAATTGGAGTCTCCTGACTGCTGACTTGAGACAACAGAAACGCCAAGTAAATGCAGCACAACGATAACATTTTGATTAGTTATTATTTATTGCATTAGCGATTTTCAGTTCAAATATAAAATATAATCTAATCGAAGAACTCGCGAGACGTTCAATATATCGAGTTCGTTATGCACAAAGAGAGCCTTGAATGTAAGCTTTCATCTTCCGAAAATTGTAAATCACTTGTCCTCGCGTGAAACATACAAAAAAATCGGCGACATATCGACGAAGCGATCAACCCTCAAAGAATCGGACAACTGGCTCTATTCCGAGGAAGTAAATAACCTTATATAGACTCTGTGGAAACAGTAAAAAGAGCCTTCAATCATCTGGGAACTGACGCGTGACGATCGTGCGGTTCCTCCAGTTCCTCCGGCTGCCGTTCGCGATTCTTCTTCAAGATCAAGCCTCTCGATTGGCCGTGACATTCTGTATTTGTGTGATGATTGGCCGATCTAAAACCCGATGCTCAACGCTCACCGTGGGAGAGTTTATCATCCATTAGCGCATTATTTCACACTTGAGTTACTTCACCTGACTGTTTTATTACAGACTGTCCATCCCCGTCATCCCGTTTCTTTATTTTCGTTCAATTCGTTATTATTTCTCCCAACTTTATTTAGGTACAAACTGGTCACCCAGAGTACTGTTTTTTACCTTGCAGCTGGGACAATTTTTCGAATCAAATAAAACAGACAAGGCTTGTAATAGGACAGAATTTAAGCATTGAAACGAGTATTAATTCATTACTCTGGACGTGCCAGCATAACTCTGGCGTGAAATTGGATATCGTGATCACTGGTAGTATTGGTTATGTTAGTTAAGTCGATTGTGATGAAAAAGTAGAATAGTAGTGGCAACCAGTCAGATCGTAAAACCAATTGCAATTCAACGATCTTATTACGAGCCGTTATTAATTAAAGCAAATGAAAAGTCGTTGGTAAAAACAAGTATTTATCACCAAAAAACGGTACACTGAAGAAAAACCGTAATGATGACGTTAAATCTAACAATCGTGACGAATTGTCGGGTCGACCGTAGACCACGTCCGATTACAGAGTCTGAAGTTTTAGAATATAACAAAGAGGCGGATTGAAAGATTATTATGAAATCTCATTCGTATTGTGTATACGAAGTAAGAGACGTCAGCCTAACTCTAGCACTTGAATAAAATTGCTGTAACTTGTGGGTCAGTCGTTTCATACGCCAAGAGCTACGGTAATTGGGTGAGGGAGATGATGGACAGAAAAATTATATCGATGTCTAGGGTATTCATGTCATCATTCCACCTTTCGACGCCGTTGAAGTCAGCTCGTCTATCTTGTTCAAGGAAATCTAGCTTAGTTACATGATTCGGATTTAACTTATTTCGCCGTGTTATACTTTTGTCAGTCAAGATTGTTTCAATGTCAAGGATGAAAATGAAGATAAGTCCCCCAACCGTTGTGGTAGACTTGAATATGGAGAACACAAGATGCGATAAACGAGCAAAAACTTATTAACTATCAATCGATCGGTCGTTCCTTGCCATTGAATTTTGCCCTCCAACTGGAGCAGCCTACGCGAGGTACCGCAATGCGTGTGTTTTCATTCGTATCTGGTAATTTCTTCATGAAAAACATTAGGACAGGAAAAAAGATATCCGAAGAACGATACACTGCTTTCTCGGAGATAACGTCACGTCCAGTAGAAGAAGATCATCTTGACGAAGAGTAGAGTAGCTCTGCACATGTCTTCGAGCTGGCGTTCTTCGAAACGGCACAAATCACATCGTGACCGTAACCCAAAATGCACCGCACCATTATTACCTCCAGGTAGACAAGCTGCCACCGTCTATTACGATATCCTGTCGTAGAGACATATACTTTTCGTAATTTTTTTTTCACAGACCGCATATTTTCCCGTCAACTGAAGCGTGCCCGTCTTGCTGTTCCCCTACTAGCACCACACTGCTTCGGGCTGGTTAGTTCGTCGGCGTCCTGCGCTCATTGCGGATCTCCGATATATCATATCGTAATTTCTAACGAAACCGATCGCCAAACTCGTAACCATGCACTCAAGCTGTTCGTGAACACTGGTCAGTTCTTCCCTTACCGTACGTAAATCGAGTTCCGGTGTTTCCAGTTCTCTAACACGGAAGGCCACGGAAAGTATATTCGGACTTTGATTCGTATTCCATCAGTCGAGTATGGTCTCGTGGTTGCTACAGATTCTTCGGTTACTTGATTTTGAGTTTGAAGTTTTCTCAATCCAATTTACTCTTAGTTCAGTAACGCACAACCAGCAACTGCATCAGTAGACAAAGGAGCAATGGGATACATCGTAATGAAGTAAAAGCCCAGCTGGAGTTAGCCAGAGATATTTGAAGCCACAAAATATGAAGATAAGAGTGACCTTGATTATTTTTATGTGCACTACCTTTGCTGCGAACGCTGATAAGTTTCCAGAGACAAAAGATCTGGCGAAGAAGTCCGAACCAAGGCACCGAGTGTACGAGTATTCAAGAAGCATCGAAGCCGTCAGCGTAGATTTCGGTAATGCAAATGGCGGAGGTCGAAGTGAAGTTACGAAGCATGTGCGCCTCTCCTACACCCCAGATGAAGAAGATATCTCAGACAGTATGGTCGGAAATCATATTCAGAAGGGATCCGAGAGGTCATTGCAGGTGCTGACTAGTACGAGGAAGAACTCTAAGCAGCCATCGAAAATTCTTGACTCTGATGGCTCGACCTCGAGCGAGAAAGGTGAATTCAATCGATCATTTCTCTTGATTTACGAATTAATTAAACAATATTTATACCAAAGTAACCAATTAAGGGTTCTCTTGCAGTTGTGTCGAGGAGGAGAAAGGACAAGATGGAGGATTTCATGATGCCACTCTTAGTGGCTTACAAAATGAAATTTGCTGCATTGATACCAATACTAGTGGGTGGGATGTCACTGCTGGTCTCAACAACAGCTTTGGCTGGATTCTTCTTTTCACTGTTCGCGGCCGTGCTAGGACTCAAAACCGACTAAACATGCTATCCAAGGAAGGATAGCTCTAACGTAAAGAGAAACTGTATATTTTCAACCTGGAGCATCTTCAATTGTGCAGAGAGAACTTTGCAAGAAATGATCGATCGTGCAGCTGGGCAATGATTATATTTTGTCGATAACCCAAATGTGTAGGTTTTATTTACGCTTATTTCTACCTACCTTATGTTAGCTCGATATACTCGGAATAGCCAGATAAATCAAGCGCAAAATGTCTGGGTAAACGGGCTATCATTGACCATCATCAAGCTGCTCTAAGACAGCACTTTATTGATGCAAACAAGTGCATCAACCTGAGGTATTATCTGCGAGGTTGAATCGTGTGGCGAAATAACGGGAAAATATTCTATACGCATACAGGCGTACATCAACTGTTACACAATAAAACAAGTTCAATATTATTTTAGATGATAAATATTTGTTTAATTTAATTGGCTTAACATTAGTACATTTGTTTTGTCGCGTTTTACATGTTTCGATCTGGATTAGGTGTATGAATGGATATGGCTTTTCATGATGTATCCAGTTATAATTAATCTCTTATTAGCTAATTTAAATATTCTTCTACAATACACGCTTGTTCCCCGGATATTAAGATTAAACGTGTTCGTAGTTTTGAAATAGTTTATTTCAGGTAGGTATTTATTATATTAAATTAAGATCTTACCTACTTCATCTCATGACACTGATGACATTAAAATTTCTTACGCTCTGTAATAAATAATTCGTTATATTCAACAAAGCCTAAATCTGACTTTCTGCTTCGCCTATCCCGCAAATAAAATATTAGTGACATGAACGCAATGTAGGGAAGTGTGGAGTAGATCTTTGTGAGCCAGGGGCAAAGCGAATTCAATACTAGCAGTATCGCAATTCTGCAAAGTGTATGAAGGTGTTGAATTCAACCTAACCTCTGCTTACATAATTTCTATTCTTCCCGACAGGCCTGAAAGTAGCAGTGAATAATCTTCGAAATAGTAATGTATTGGAAAAAATGTAATTAATTATAAATCGTATAACGAGATGCTACGATCTATAAGTAACGTTCATAATAAAAAAAACTCATCTCTTCAGCTATCTAATCTCTCTTTAGTTGTGTTGAAAATTATGTCGCGATATCAGAATTGCCGGATGTTTATCTTTTTCAGGAAGAAACTGTCTTCTATACTTGTAATTTTCGCCTTTTTCACAATTAACGGGAATCGTTGATTTGTCCTTTGTAGGCTAAGCTGTGAGCGAAACTCTCATCCGTCTGCTTGAAGCCTTCGGGAACAGGTACAACGGCGTCTAGACCCAGACTCCTCATGCTCCTATCCCAGCCTCCGCCGCCGCCGCCACCGCTGCTCTGCCAACCCCCACCGTGGTGCATGTCTCCTCCTCCACCTCCTTGTTTCTGCTGGAGCAGCTTCTTCAAGGCAATGATGAGGGAGAGGACCAGAGCTATTTTAGCAATGATGAAAGCTTTTCCCGCCAGCAGGAACAGGCCCATCATCCCCAGTGGTACCATAGCGATCATCTTCATGCCCATACCCATCATCATCATGCCCATCATTTTCTTCATTTTACCACGACCTTCTTCGATACTTCTTTTGAGGTCAGTAGACGTCATTTTTGGCAGACTTATTTGTAGATCAAAACCGTTCATTAGAGAGGTGATCTTGTTGAACAGGATTGTGTTCAACGTCTCTTCTCTGAAAGATCCGGCTCTGCCTAGAGATTCGAGATCCTGTTCAGAGTAGCGCTGTGTATCTACATGATCGTTCTTGATCAATTCAACGTTTTCGGTGATCGGTATGTTGCTGTTAATTCTCCCGAATCTATCGAGAAAAGAAATCGCCTTCTTCTTCAAACATGGCGAGAGACCGATGTCCTGCTGCTGGCATTCCTCGTACACACGAAAGGCGGTTCTATAGCCTTTTTCAATGATATCAGCGTCATCCGCTGCCCTGGCAAGCTTCGACGTTATCGTCAACACCAAAAGAAAACCGAAGCTTTTTGCGAAGGTCATTTTCTCGCCGTATTTAAAGACTACTTCCACAAAATCGAATCACAGTATTCCAATTTTCTCCTACCACACTTAAACTGAATTGCACAATTAGTTAAATTTGTACCGGTAAAACTTCGAACAGTGAAAACTTCGTTGGCACACAGAGCGTTTAGTACCAGCTGACCACAGTAGGGATAACTTCAATAACTGACTTTTTATGCACTTGGCTGGGCAGAAATTTGTCGTTGAACGAGTATATGTATCCAGTATCCAGATTCGGTACAGCGACGAGAACACCGGAACCCTATACCAAAGGGATCGCAACTTCGACTGAATCTAAGCAGACGTTCGGCGAAATATATACTGTCAGATCGTCGGAGGGGTGGCATGTATGTGTTTGTGTGCCTCGAAACCATGCCGAGATAATAGTTCGTTCGTGCTCTCTATGATCGAGCGGAGGTGCGTGGGGATGTGACCCCAAAGGAGAATCTCGGGACCCTCTTGACATAGAGACCCATTGAAGGTAATTCACGTTTGCGTATGCTTGTGCCTGCAGCTCCTTCATCCCGTACTCTTCGTGTAAACAAAAGAAAGCGTGCGATCGACGAGAAGGACGGTGTACATGAGTTCGCGTTTTACACCGACCGACCCGCCAATGCGGACCGTAAACCTTTTTAGTGCCTCTTACAATATAACTCCGTATGAAAAAAAAAAAAACTCATTCCCACATGGCAAATGGCCATTCGGGTAAGTAGGCACAATTTCCGGGTCGAGGGGTAAATAATTGTCATATAACGGATCGACGTATTCTAACGGGTAAGTGAAAACATCGATCGGATCTATCGGTTCATACTTATGTATCGCTTCAATTAATGAATGCATGTCACGTTAGAATTGGTAAAGCTGCGTGGCGAGGATCATTCCGTGTCAAATCTTTATTACCGATAATTATCCGCATACATAGGCGGCTTGTCTTATCCCTATGAGAAGAATTTCTAACTCGCGGGTTGCCGAATTTACCGTATATGTATTCAACAAGGTACACGAAGAATCTGTAGTTGAAAATTGTGACGGATTTCACTTGAAAGTTGGGTCATTGTATGCGTATATATGTGGATTAGCAGGGAGCACGAGGGTACGTTAACAAACCCATTACCACAGTAGTTAATATCCTCTGTTTAAAATTAGCCACGGGAGCGAGTACGCGATGATTGAGGTGAATCATTCCAGCCGTTTCCCACGGGACCATCGTTATAAAACTCATCTAGCGTCAACGCTGTGCAATGTATACAGTAATTCCAGGCCAGGTCAGGAACATATTCGCGTAGGGTCACATGTGCCATTATTCCGCGCCTTCGGCGGAAAAGAGGCCGGTTTCTTAGGACAACGGAATTTTTTGACACCCGACGCCATTCAACGACACAGATCTGCGGACGTAGATGCGCCTTCTAATGCATTCTGCTGCACCAGCGCTGCAGGCACTGCGATACTACTGATGATACTTTGACCAAGGATCTGAACAATTCCCGCCTCCAAATAGACAACACTTTCCCAGTCGAACATTTAGCTCGCATTACCTTTCAAGGATATGTTATGACCTGGCTTGGCTGAGGATCGACTTGGTTCATTGGACAATATCATATCTGCATGCTGTACACCGAAGACTGCTAAACTCGGGGGAAGCACTGCCTACCACTCGAGTTTGAAATCTTTAACCTAGAAAAATTGAGATCTAATGTGCCGTGCCCGATTATCGTGTACATCGTGCTCATCGTGTCGCATGAGCTGCTCTCATTGTAAAACCGATATGCTCTAGTTTGATTGATTATAAATCATTCGTATATGTGTGACTTGAAAACCATTTCGAAAAGCTTCTTTCCTCAACTCCATATTGTGGTAGATGATGCTATTCTACGCTTGGCAAATACAAATATGTGTGCCGAAGTCCGAGTGGTCAAAACAGAAAACGCTTCCGTGTGACTTGAGTGTCGTTGACCAGATGACATCCAATCGAGGCTACAGCACCATCTGTAATGCTCTCAAACGAAACCAGTATTCCAGTCACAAAACGAACGCACTCGTACTTGTACGACGCGGAAAAATCTTCATTCCCACTCTTCGTTTACAAACCAACATACCTATTTGTGAAACCCGGAACTATGTCAAGTAGCTCTTAGGTTCGTATATCTAATAATGTACATAGATATATTAATAAGTAGTAGAAAATTTGAAAGAGACAAAGTCTCTGCCGTACTTGACTAGCGGGTATTTGGATGAACCTTTCACTTATAAAATGTGATATAGGAATCTTATAATTCAGTAAGGTAAGAATTGTGATCATGATCCGGTATCTTATCGCAATGCCACGCGAAACAGGTCTGGTTTTCGCGCGTTCTTGCAGTTTGCTGAAGTAACATACGGTCCTGACTGTCTGCTTACTATGTATCAATTATGCAATCACAGATATTTGCACATGAAATGAGAATAACTTGATTGAACGTTGTAGTAGATTAAGCCTTTGCTAGATATTGTTAGTTCGTATGGTAAACATAAAAAAACGAGCTTAAAGTTACTTCAACTCATTTTAGAAAATGTGAACTGTACAGAAAATTATTTTCTAATAACTTAAGGAACGGTAAGATTTTTCTTAAAAATATTCCGCTACGGTTAAAATTTTCAAAAAGCTTCTGTGTGTAGCTTCTTTTCGTCTAATATTTCAGTCCGATGAATTACGCAAAAGATATGATACACTGCTGAATGAAACGGAAATTAATTTGCGCTACAAGTGAAAAGCATAATTCATGTTTATGATCTTAAGTCGTGAGTCCCACTAATGCTGCAATTATGGAAAAGATGACCGAAAAAGAACAAAGGTATATTTGATGACTCATCGAAAGTAAAGGAAGTAGTCCAAACGAACCACGAAGTCAGTCGCTATTACATATATACCTTAAGCTAGAATTCAGCCTTCTATTCCTGCAAAGTTCAATGCCGTATACTTATAGGTATATAGTTATATACCGTAATAAAGCAACATCTTTTCAGTGCATGGCAGAGTTCAACTGGTAGAAACGGGCTGGCGTTAGGATAGGATGTGGAGGCGGCCCAGTGGCACACAAAAAGAGAAGGTGAAGTTGGCAGATGCTTCAGATCTCGAGATAATTAACATATTTGACCCTTTTCTCCACTTTGATCTTACTATATGAAGTCGCGCACAATAAATACCGCGAGCATTCGTTCAACAGTATAATTTCAATAGTAAAATATAAAATCATTGCAATATAATGTATATTAGGGTGGTCCTCCAAAACATTATTTTTTAATTTTGACCCCCAAATCGGCTCCACGTAGTTCGAAAACGATTCCCTAATTTTTTCAGATTTTTATCCCAATTCTAACCCGTGCCCCAAACAGGGTGGATTTCCCCATTCAATCCTTTCAGCGGCACATCAAATCCACACCATTCATTTGTATGAAAACTGTGTAGGGGGGTTTTTTGCGTCGCTGATTACGAACCTGAATTAAAAATTTGAAAATTCAAAGTGCCACATCCAATATGGTGGACCAAAACCCCAAAAAGTCACTCGATATTGCCATATTGGATCGACAATTTTGAATTTTGTGATTTTGAGTTTGGATTTGTAATCAGCGACCTCGAAGACTCCCAAGTACCAAGTTTTATCAAAATCAAAATAACTTTTTGGATTTCGCTCCATCATATTGGATTCGCTATTTCGAATTTTCAAATTTTAAGTTTAGATTCGTAATCAGTAATCCAAGAAACGCTCCTATACCAAATTTCATCTAAATCCGTTCGGAAGATTTGACGTGTCCATGAAAGGGAAGAATGAAATCCACCCTGTGTGGGGCACGTAACATAATAGTGTTGACATAAAAATCTGAAAAATTGGGGAATTATTTTTGAATTATCTGGAGCCGATTTGAGGGGCGATTCGGTTGAAATTCAAAAATGACCTTTTTAAATACAACCTTAAATTGCATATATATATTCCGTATGTGCCTTGTGGTTAAATATGAAACACAAATAATAGACATTTTTTTTTATCATTACATAGCATCAATATAGGTATTCCTGGGGATATTTACATTAAAGCATACATCGACTATAGACATATTATAAATATATTGAAAATACGTATTTACCTGCATCGACAGTATGTCACTGTTCCTCAAGAGAAACTAGGATAGTGCTTTTCGATACAGCATGATATTCTGATCTATTTTCGTATTTGGACATTCCAATACTAAGATTTTTAAAAATCACTTAACGAGAAGAAAAGTATTTGTTCCAGCTGAAGAACGACGCTTGCTAATTTTGACATATTTTTACCTTTCGCGTCTATGACAAACCAAAAAATAGGGTCTTATCGAAGTATCGGTCAGTGAGTGCAGATATATATTTAAAATATTCACGGTATACTCGGTTACCGTTTAAGATGAAAACGTCCCATTTTTGGGCTGATCCGACTTCGTGTTATTTATTTGGCACCATCATTTGGTTCGAGCGTAATGTCAGACAGTCTTCTTGATTGACCTAGTGTAAATTCTACGGTGAACTGGCTTACTCAAGGTGTCAGAATTTTGACGAGGCTCATTAAAATCAATGATAGAGAAAAATCAAATATCCGCATATTTCTAAAAATATAACAATCGGTAGATTGTTATTTGAGCAACCCTTGTGAGCCTTTGTGGATTCACTGAAATCCAGAATACTTCGAATAATTTGAAAATTAACATTAAATTACTATGCAAATCCGTTCGGTTTAAGGTTCGACAAAGCTATTGGATTTTAAATAGTTCACCTGAATTTATACTCACGCATACACGTGAGATAAGTTGAATGAATTCTCTCGTTGAAGAATTTTTCACAACGATGCACTTCTCACAAAGAAAAACAATGAAGAAGAAAATATAAAAAAAGCTCATTATACCGTTGTCGAGGTCACGCGCCTGCTATCGGTAGTAGTGAGTCATCAATGAGTCTTGGTTACCACGCATAATTAATGATCTTGCATGAACGATTAGAAAAATCAGTAAGTTTCTCAAGAAACTATAAATCGGAACCGAAGTCATATCATCTTCAGTGTATTTGAAATTGTGCGATTGATTCACCTGATACGAATATCGTGTGCGATCTAGCCCATCAAATTAAGTTCACCAATCAATTTTCAATTCAATTTGTAACTACATTTTTTCATTTGATTGCGTAAAACACTGTGAGCAATCTAGAGACGTGAAAAAAAATTCCACAGAAAACCTATAGAAAACTCATTCGCATGACATTCAATTGAATAATATGCATTCAAATTGAACAAATAAAGTATTCATGTCACCGGAATTTGAGAAATTCTCTTCATTAGTGTAAGTCTGAAAATTTAAAATCGTTACACGTTCCGTCATCGCCGTGCAAACGGTTTCTCGGTGCATGAATAAAAAAACGAGAAAATGAGCGGCCGTGTGCAGTAACGTTGCGCTTTACCAGATGGTGTGTTATTTACCTGCGGAAAAATCGAGTGCAGAACCTTACTTGTGCAACGCTGCGCATCGATAGAGCAATATACCCTAGTTTATAAAAATCAAGAACATGCACTTATTCATGTATACATGTATACAATAATCTGGTTACATAACTGTCGTATGTGCGTTTGCTCTCCTTAAAATAGCCATAAAAACTGGATAGCAACCACAGCCTATCAGTGCAACGGTTCTTTGCCGTAGACTTGAACAATCTGTCTTAAGGATACGCACACAGCAATCCAGCTTCTGAAATTTATTTGCGATTAGTTTCTATCCCCAATTCGTACGCAGCCAGCATTTGATAAATTCCAAAAGGTAATAAGAGTTTTGTAAAGCAAATACTTACCGACTAATTAATAGACAGTTGTCATACGCATCTAACGTCTACATGCCATGTTCACGCTCTGTATGCTCCACGCTACTCTATATATATGTTTAATTATTTTCTCAGCTATAAAACAGGTTAACTTTTTATTGACTGGTCAGTCAGTCAGCGGGTCTCGCAACTTAGAAGACAAAGATTTCTTTAATTTTAGTAAAATGGACAGAGGAGTGTTCGTTATTCTGCTACTCGTTTGGGCCAAAGTGGAAGCCTCGAACACGACGTCAGGATCCAGCTGGACCGTAGTATTGAGAGTGTTTGAAAATTGTATCGACAAAAATGATTCACTCGGCTGCTTGCAGCAGAAGGTACTCAACTTTGCAAGCCGCATCACACAGGCAAAGAGCCTGGAGATTCTCGAAGGATTTAAATTCGTACGAGACGAAAACTTCGCCAGAAGCACCAATCATGCAGAACCAACTGATCCGGAGAGCACAGCCTGGAGTGATCAAATCTGGAACAAGATTTGGACGTTCTTTACTACCCACAGTGTCGAAGTGAACATACCAAAACTCTATGAGTTCAATCTACATGAAGGTAAGTTTACGATTCAAATCACTACAGCCATTGGGAACAATAAAAGGACTTGCAATGAATAAGGCTTACCAATTTCTTTTAGCCCGCGGGAAAAAGGATAAAGGCTACGGCGGAATGCTGATGATTGCTGCAGCTGCTAAGGGTGCCATGATTTGGATGGGGATGCAGGCGATCGCGGCGCTCGCTGGCAAAGCCTTGATAGTTGCTAAGGTAGCTCTAACCATCGCTTCGGTTATAGCGCTGAAGAAGCTGCTTGGTAAGCATGAACCATAATTGCAGAAATTTCTATCCCTTGCATCTGATTTCAGTCTTCCCGGGAAAGAATGAATATATCTAATTTGATCTAATGAGATCGAGTTACACCTGAACCGTTACACATAATCAGATCTAAATTTGATCTTTATCTAACCTGATCCAACAAGGTATAATCTAACTTATTTGACCGAACTGCAATTTATTTCATCTTAAAATGTACTAAATATTACATCTGACAAGATTTAATTATACTTTAGTCACAGCCTTTGGACGGGTTCTTGGGTAACTTGAAATTTTCAAGATCGTTTCGAAAACATTTGGCTCGACTCCTGGTACACTTTAGCAAGCGACAAACCCAATGTTCTTAGCTGCAAATGAATTTTCGATATGACGACACTTCCCCTAACATAGAATGTGACTAAATCAAATAGACACAGACAGATAGTGTGATTATAGCCAAGCAGATAAAATCATATGTCTATGCATATGATTATGTGTACAGGTAGACATACTTAAAAAAAACAAGATATATTATCTAACTTAACAATATATGAGATTGTGTCTGGTTAGGTCTGATTTAAAATGATGAAATCTAGTTACACGTAATATTAGATCGGCCCAGGTATGATTGTATCTAGTGAGACAAATACCAGGACCAATTATATCTCCTATTCCATAATATTATGTGTATTTGGATCTGACAATATCCCTTACCTGATGTAACCATGTATAAAATATTTGATATAACATTATTGGGTATAATCACATCTAATTACGTCCAATCGGAACTAAGATTTGTTATGACAAGACCTATTTAAATAGATCTGAATTTTTCCGGATTCTATGAGGCACGTATTATTCTTCGCACCTTGGGCCATCCCTTTATCCGTTTTCTTTAATTTGTCGATTTCGAGGGTCAAGACCAAATGTAATTAACGAAACTTTAACTTCTTCAGAAGGAAGTGGTGGAAAAACTTCGTACGAGATAATTAAGCACCCTCAACACACCTATGTGCAGACGCACAGCTCAAGCCACGAATACGGAGGTGGAAGTCACGGCGGCGGAGGCGGAGGCGGCGGCGGAGGCGGAGGATACGAAGGTCATTACCGCAAGCGAAGCATCGCCAGAACCAGGCTGAACAGAAACCCGGAACCGGAACCGTCTGGTGAAATAACTGGGCCATCAGATGCCTGGAGATTTGAATTGTCAAACAAGCATCCCAATGTCGGCCTTTCGAGTGCTTCAAGCAGCCCGAATAGTGACGCCCTGAATTATGAGGGTGAAAAATATATTTTGTACAAGCACACGACAGATCAGGGTCAAAGCGGGAATTCCGAACCCGATCGTTTTGGTTTCGGGACAAAAAACACGAATGATATTACGGAATTGGAGAAAAAAACGTTCGATAACAACGATAGAGAGTTTTCCCCGTCACAACTGAGGAGATCGTTGTTTACGAAATTCGTTTGAGCCACCAGTTTGTTGCTGATATTAACTCATATTTATATTTATATCGATATAGGTACAATTATTGTTGAGAGAAAAAGGCTTTTTAAGAAAAATTTTACATGGACATGTAGAAGATTAATCTATTGTTTTGTCATATATGAGATAGGAGAGCTGAGGATGATCACACTGATCATGTGTACACATATTCTGTAAGAAGGAAGTCGCAATTACATGATTCGATCACACTCTTCCTTACGTATGATTGCCACACGCTAGTTAGTTACTTGATATCACACTTCGACATGATATTAAATTCATATTCGAATATACCTACTTTTCAGATCAATAATTTTATCCCTTTTTCAATTCAGATATATTATCCCATAAACAAGAAATGCAACCCCTTAAAACTCCTTTAAATAAAAGAGCTACATTGCTGAAACCTTGCCGTAATGTATCGATAACGCGAAATCAATCGTCGATTATTCCGCAGTTACATTGCTGCCAAAATTTTAAACTTTGCACGAATGCGAATCGAAAATTATTCAGTAGTCTGATGGTTTGCGTTTGACGCGACCATGTGACCTGTTTCATAAAGTATCGGCTCGAATGAAGTTATTGAGTCCATTTTACAGTGTAGCAAAGAAGAAAACATTCAGAGGCAGCTTCGTCACACCAATTGTGATGATATATTTTCATTCAATTTATGCAAGAACGTTCGCTTCCAACTATTCACTTAGTAAAGGATAAATATTGCAATAAACTCACTGACGTAAGTTTTCGGTAAAGTATTGAACTTGTTTTATGAAAAAAAAACGTAGATAAGTCCCTTTTCGTAACATTACTTTATTGTAAGCTGAAAGATTGGATTTTGCTCGCAAATCCGTTTCTCCCATTCGATACTTCAACTTGAATATGTGTACTAATTCACTGTATATTCTTACCGATTAGGTAACCTCTGAATTTTGAGAAGTAACAGCGAGAATGACAAAAAAGAAAATATTCCCCTTCATTAGTACAGATAGCAAAATACGAGAACGCTCCGGAGCTTTCTGCAAAGCAGCACCCTGAAATTTCTGGCAGTCCAGTGTGCGGCGCACTCATAGAAACTCGTTTCACCTTTCAATCGTAACTATTTTTACTATTGTTTTTTTGAGAAACCATATCATATTGATTCGCGAGTGAAAATTCATGAATTTTTTCGATGAAGAACATACTAAACCGTCATCGGTAAGTCTGAATGTTATTATTCACCTGTTCATTCACATCATCATCGTATTTTATTGCTGTAGCAAAGTCGAAGATGTGCAAATTTTTTTAACCGTGTTCAATATGTATATCAATTATATGCATTGAAACAGAAGTCGAGTCGTCTCACGCAATCATAAATATTTTCGTGAGGATGAAGTCAGGTGCAATCGCTGAGCAAATTCTCAACTTGACTTCGGCAAAACAATGTTTTCATTCAACTCATATACAGTAAGGTTTTTATTCATGTTTAGGTGATTGAGGTTCTAGAACACCTGCTAATTGTTGAGCTTTGATAAACAGTATAAGAACACGACTAAAGTCTCTGAATGCGAAGTAAAAACGATGCGATTTTTCGTAAAAGCTAAACATCTATTGGTACATTAGCCAACTTGACAATATTAGTCGTACCTGCGAATGAAATAATTCACCAAAATTTAACTGTCTCGAAATATTCGCACAGAAAGCAAAATCAATTCGTTAAGACAATTACTGATAAGAGGTAATTATTTGTTATCCAGTCGAATTTTCACTGCGTATCGTATATTTGTAATGAGCTCACAATATAATTGCATTTGTGCTGCAGGTTGAATTACGTACGTCATTAATACAAATTCTTGACCATAGGCTTATGCCGCACTCCCTGCAGCAGGTTCAGTGAACAAAAAATTAACACAAATGAGTTCCTTGTCCCGTTAGCTCCATAAGACGTTTAAGACCTTTCAGCTAATATCTGAAACGTACAAATTATATATAATTCGGACCTTGAAGCTTCTTTGAGCTTCACGGACATACCTCGAAATTGGTATCAGAATGTGGATTGAACTTGCGCTTTAGAAACTGGGAATCGTGCCGAATTATGGAAGTGTTTTTCCAAGAAGGAATGAGTAGTTGACAAAGAGTACTTTTTAAGTATTCACCGCCAATAATAAATGAGTGTACACTCGTATCCGGTAAAACTTCCTAAATAACGAAAAAATTTCCCACCTTATCCAATTATTTCACTTTTTACGTCAATTTTCGTTACCACCAATTTCTTAACCTAATCACGTACGTTGTTTTGTTAGTTTATGTCTACGATTTCTTAACGCAATCAACTTTTGAACAAGTAAACAAGGAACTAATTTCCGCGATAAAAAAATTGTGGTCAATTACTGACTCAATGGTGTGAAACCACTGTGTTACCGACCACTTTTTTGCACACTGGTCGACTAAGTCAGGCTTCGAATAAATATTGGTCCCAGTTTTGAAAGAGTCTCAGGATTCGTTTTATTTAACATCGAAATTTTTGAAATTTTCTTGAGACGTGGAAAAACTTCTTCACCTGCTTCAACGAAATAAAAGCGAATGGCGTTTTGCAAAACAATCTGAAAGACGTTTTAAATGGATCAAAGACGCAAAAGTCAGGTCGTTAGACAGTAATGAAGTAGGCATGGAATGCACTAATATTTACTACGTGTAACGCACAAGTGGTGACAGTGCTATTTAATTATAAAAACCCACGCTTGGAGAAATTAATATAATATTAAAGTACTATACATCACATTTTGGGTGAAATTTCACAGAGTTTATTGTTCAATAGCTGCCAGTAACCATTACATTTTTATATAATACATAAGTTTTCAGTGTATCGGAATGTATTAAAAGGTACTATACACCAATTTTATTACAAATTACTGCACAGTGCTTTCCAGAATACGAGATCATCCAAGAAAGTAGTACGTTTTGTAGTGTCGCGCAATTTAGTTAAAGCTATAAAAAACCTTGGCCACATCAAATAACCACTTTCATCACTGACGCTGATTATACCCAACGAACTGTTTAGCGAAATGAGAGAAATGATGTGATTTAAGGCCATTATGTTTATACGTATTAAAACACTTTATGAAACAAAGACCGCGCGCGACTTGATAAAACAGAGGACATGAGAATCCACTTGATTCAGAATAGTGTAATCTAGGATTTCAAACGAATGATTTTCAGGTCACTCAAACAGACGTGAACATACAAAACTTGACATCTGCACCCATAGAAATAAATTACTAAAATAATAAATATTAAATTAGGCGTAACAGTTTACCGCTTATAATCTACGTATATCACTTAGCAATAGAACGTTTCGTATTTCATCGAAACTATAGCCTTGCTTTCCACTAACATTATGCATTATTCCTGCTGTACGTTCGTCAAAAATGTAAACGAAGATGTATCGTCGTACATACTACACGGATTTAGAGTTACTTCAACTCTGAGACCTTTGGCCACTGTAGGCCAAATCATGTCCGTCGTTTACCGCACCCGTGTACACTGGGTACACAGCGCTGTTTCCGGTCAGATTGGGTCCTCCAAAGGATCGTTGCCAGCCCCCGCCATAGGATCCACCACCTCCACCCCCACCTCCATGGTGTTCCGTAGCTGTTGCGTAGATAACTTCGTGTCCGCCGCCTCCGCCGCTGGCCAACTTTTTCAGGCCAATTATGGCGCTGATTACAAGGGCGATTTTTGCCGTCAAAAGTGCGGTTCCCGCAAGAAATGCGATCTTGCCCATTGCCAGCTGCGCCATCATACCTGAAACGGACGGATCGTTACGTTTGAACGGGAATTTAGAAAGATGCTTACTGCACGCATCCGGGTAAACATCGTATCGATTTTCGGTTAAATGATTTTTATTCCACTCGAGATCTTACCAGCCATTGCCAGTCCACCCATCATGAGCATACCACCATATTTGTCCTTCTTCTTACGACCTGAAACGAAAAAGGGTGCAACGAATTCGTCATTGGACTTGATCGAACCCGCGTATTCTTGTTATTATGATGTTAGTGGAAGAAGAGAATTTTGCTTCACCTTCGATTATGTTTCCGGGAATAGTGAACTGAATGCTTCGCGAGGAAAGGTACTCGTAAAATTTCCTCTCAAGCTGATCGTCCAGCGTGTCGTTCTCTAAGCTTCGCGAGTCATCCGATATCACGACGAACTTTGGATCCCTCTTTATCGAGATCAAATCATTCAAAGTGTAAACTGAGTCTTCCTTCACTGCAGAATCGAGAATATTAAGTGCCTTCCGTTTGAGACAGTCGAAGGTATTCTTTTCTTCGGCACATTTGCCAAACAGCTGAGTGTATTCGTTCTGAGCGGCAAGCGAGAGACGCGAAAAACTCGCAAGCATGATAATCAGTGTGAAAACAACGGCGTGCCTTTGCATCATTGCTATTTGGCCGAAATAAATTGACACAAAAATGTATAAGGTTCAGAACCGAGTCACATATAAGACTGAAATGTCAGTGTTGTTAGTTCGGATCGAATACGGACTGCGAAGACACTGTAATAATTCACACGAGTAAATCACTGCGATGAGATTTTTGTCCGTTGTGTTGATGTTTATGACGGCTCTGCAACGTGACTGACATGCTGGGTCTATCGAAAGAATCTTATATACCCATTCGTTGTATTACATGCTCACATCTGATACACATGTCTTTAACGCTCTAGCAAAAATCTTCTGAACCAAAACATAGCAGTACAGTCCTTTGGAAAAATATTCTCGTGACCCGGTTGCCAAACGAGCCTTAAAAAGCCGTTGCACAGAAGGTGCAGAAGTTAATTAAAATGAAAGGGTAACCCGTGCGGCGAACAAGTAGATCGAAAATTTTCAAGGAGACTGTAACGGAAGCACTCATGGAGTTGTTACATTTTCGCGGCAGCAATTGCGGAAGGACAGCTCCTTTCAGAATACAGTTAACTAGATGGCGTGTACATGTGACCTCGTCCGAAAAATAGTACGTGAAAGACGCTTATACTGTAAAGCACATACAGCACGCTGCAGTGGGTTGCAAGAAGAGCTCAGCAGAAAATTCGGGTAGATGGTCAACTAATCCTATAATAATTGATAATTGAAATGTACGCTAACAGAATCTTTTCTCATTTTAGTAAATCCGCGTACGCTGCATTAACTTGGAGACTACAACGAATCGTTATACATAAAAATATAGCTCAAGTGAATGGTTGATGTAAATTTGCCAATGTTCGCAAGTTCACACTATATCTGATAATTGCCAGCATTACAAGTCTAACACCACAATACGATTGTTTGCTGGAAACAGTTAAAAAAATGGTATACGGTCCGTGAGAACTACATGACATGCAGTCGGTACACGAACACGCATGCTAGTGAGAAATAAGCAATAACATAAATAAAGTAACTATATCCACTAAATGTTCTGTAAATTATTGTTCATTTAATCAACTGACTGTTTTATTGTTTCAAATACATTGCTCCAAAAAATTAATGAGCCACCCACTTTTACTTGAAAACATGGATCATTCCAAAATTGCTTAGCATATCAAAAATATACTTAATATATATAATATATTAAATCAAATTTTGAAGTTTATATTATCAGCTGTGAGGTGTTTTTTTCAGATCTGATCATCATTATTGGACATATATTTTATGAATCTTAGTTTAAACGACATATTAGGTATGTCAAATTTATAAAGTGAGCTCCTTCTTTGAAGTACTGCACAAGGAAGAATAATAATTAATTTCCTTCGTTGCTGGAATAGCTAATTTGGAGTGTCAAGTAGTTTTTCGGAGGACTTTAATTTATTTTTCACTCACTCTTCAATGACCAAAAGTTATCTAAGAACCTTGATTAAAGTAAACATGCTAAGAAACATCCGAGATGGATTTTGTAAATAAGTCTTGAACCGCGAGTCTTTCTGACGCAGACCACAAATGAGCATAGCTTTACAAAAAAATTGATAATTCAGAGTAAATATGCAAAAAGCATTTTGTGACTGATATTTCTGGACCTGAAACCCTTTGTCAAATAATATTTTACATTCTGTAGGAGCGAAGTTAGACAGCCTTGAAATGATACAATCTTTTGTGTAAAAATGTATCCGCTAATTTTTGTGAGCCGTGTATAAAATACTTCCAAGGTGTAAGCATTCAGCGAAAATAGTGACAGACAAAACTGCATTCCCGGTAAATCGTGCGTTTCTCATTCGAAACTTTTATTCAAATATTAGTGAAATCGTTCTGTACAAAATTACAAAATAAGATGCCTTATAGAAATACTTATTATTAATTATTAGTTACTACTGATCTCTACCCCATGCAAAGTTTCTACTCTCATCCAAATTTTGCGATGCTCTGTCCCTCTTGTATACGTTAAGTGTCTCTCTGATTACGTGCTGAAACGGATTGTAATCGGGGATCGTGGTATACTCCTTATAATTGTAGTTTGGTACGTGGTTGTAATAATCCGATCCAAAACCGTATCCCCCACCGTGTTGCGGCCCTTGTTGTCCACTCCCATACAGGGAATTCCATCCGAAAATACCACTAAGGAAAATTGCAATTTTTGCCAGTACAAAAACTTTCTTGGCGACGAGCAGAAGGACCCCAAACAAAAGTGGTATTAAAGACACAAGGTTGAACTTGAATCCCAGAAGAAATGGCAGTATGAGATTCCTTACTATCGCTTGACCTGAAAAACAACATCGGTTTGAGTTGATGAAAAAATTAATTTCTACTTGGTTGTATGTACTTTAAAATGAAAAGCTTGTATAAAAAGGACGTCATTTTAAAAAAGCATATTTATCAAGTGCATATATTTAATTTATCCAGAGTATGAAAAAAAATATATAATTGACTACAAGCCAATAAACTTTTGTTCTTATACCTATTGCCAGTATATTTTCGCAGTACACTCCAAGATTTTACATAACGGTCGCGTGATACTTTTAGGATAGCCTTTGCAAACGTCACCTCAACTATGTGAGATTTTTTCATCATTTAATCTAGAATGGTTATAATAAACAGAATTCCGTGAGAAGAATCGTTTGATCATAAAGTTATCTACGAAGAAAAACGATCCTATTCGATATTTGACAATTGTCAATTTACTATTTTTCTATGAAATCTTCTTATCTCTAACTGCAAACTTCCTAAAATAAATTGAATCGAGATTAAACATCTGCCCATGTCTCTAATCGCTTCTCTGAATCCAGAAAGTTTCTGTTTGTATTCAGTTAAAAAAATCACGTTGATTTATGATGAACCAAATATTCAATATCAGTGACATTCATAGTCAATAACTTGACTACCATTAAGGAAAATGGCAACTCATTTAGAATTTTGGAAACGCGTAGAAAAAACTATTCAAAGACCTAGTAATACATTAAACTTTTCTTTATTTCGATAATAGTTATTACACTTTAAATAGCAACTTTTGGTGTATTCAATACGTAAAAACATACGATTTTTGTGAATCTTATGTTCAAGATTTTTACATTATTCTACTTTTGGACCAGTCACAACAATACTTAACGCTTCTGAACCTTTTTTATAGTATACCTTACGTTTATGCAAAAATAAAATGAATCTTTTCAAAACCTTTAACATCATGTATATCAAATTAAAGATTTAAATAGTAGTTCTCGCACATTCAAAGACATTTTTTAGAGTTTCTTTTGTCAAGAAATCGTAATTCACTTGCAAAAATGTTCACAGTCTACGGACTCCAGAATGATAATACATTGTCCTTCTTCAGACCATAAAAGTTTTCAAAAAAATCGATGGAAATATCACTAATAAGGTTTTTGTTCGTTTACATTGTTACGTGGACACGCTCGGATCTTATAAACTCAATGGAAGTTCCCACATTATAGCGCCGCCCGTGAAGCACTCGAAACTAAGTCGCAGTTTGGAAACTTTCATGGCTCTTTACCATAACTTGGCTGTTAACATAGAATAACGTCCGAAGTAATCGACCGTCGGTAAAACAGTTGTGCCGTGCTGTGTCTTAGTGGCAGATCACTGAAAGAAGTGGCGCGACGATTTCACAATTTCAGATCTTTGGCCCACCTCCGATGCTTCTGCGCCCCGTAAAAATACCATAGCGACATGTACCTCACGTTCACGACCTCAGTACAAACAGAATTGAATAGGACCAAAGAAATGGAATTGAAAATCTTGTAGCCAATTTTGCACTTTGTTTGATGTAGAACTATTCCTGCTGTTCTACATGAAATTAAGTGAAATATACTTTGATTTCAACGACTGATGATGTTCAAGATGACTTGGAGTTTATGGACCGTACCGATCAAAGTTAGGAATAAAAAACGGGTTTGAAAAATTACCAGCAATGTTATTTGTGCGTGTGATGGTTAAATCAAATGAAACCACATCCCTACTATATAGTAGAAAGGAATCTAAGGAACATCGAACATCACAAGTTAAAATATGAACAATTTAGTAAAAGTATTTATAATTAGACCGCTTAAAATTATTAAGCTCTGGTGCTATTCATCCGATCGTAATAGTTTTTCATATTTTGAACACCGTGGATATTTTCAGAGGTCACCTGAAAATATTTAGTAAATAAATACGTCCAAAATGGATGAAAATAAATTTGCATAGGTAAAACTATACTCTAAGGTGAAATTTCTTGAATTTTTTTCCAGAAAATCTATGGGGTGAGGAAGAGAGACGGGGTTCCATGAGCAGAGATAACGCAAAAATTTTGAAATCATACCAAAAACACTGAAGTTCGACCATTTTAAACATTTTATTTATGAAACCTTTCACTCAAATCATTGATATCTTGTAGCTCGTGTCATTTGAATTTGCTCGGACTAACTTTTATTCCATGATAGGGATATTGTTCTGTTCGTATTCATCATCATTGGGACAAAGAACATTGCAGAAGATATTTTGAATCGATTTTTTTTTTCTTCTAACTTTTTATCCGAACAGTACGGCTCATTCATCTTAGATCACGCTATGCTCACCTGTGCCAAGTCTTCTTTCGGAGTATGACTCAGTCCGTTCATCCAGAACAAACTCAAGAACACCCTGACCATTGATCATTGGTCCGACCTGCATAACCAGGCCTGGATACAAGGTTGCAAGATCCCATTTTAACCCCCGTTGTTCCATCAACCTCGCACCTGCCTTCAATATATTCCCAAAGTCCTTGGGATCATAGTCTAAGTCCAGCAAGTCCCGGTTCTGACCAGTGACTCGTTCCAAGTAGAAGTTGTCGACTTTAATCTCATCCTGTTCGTTGATGGACTGAAGGGTGCTAAGAACCCCGCGATTAACGCATTCCATGGTGCCGATTTTGTCAGCCAGACAACTTCCCAAAGTTTCACCGAACGTCCCTGGCTCATCGACGACCAACTTGGACTCCGCTTTCGGCTCCATTATCACCGAAACACTTTTTGAAATTATTACACAAATACACAGCAGCGACAACTTCATGATAAAGTTAGGGGCTGTTTGTCTGATTTCGAATCAATGATTTTTCGTGGAATTCTAATTATCATACAGGTTAAACAGATTGAACTGCTGCATAATTTTTCAACCGATCTTTACGATCGTTGCAGTTCAGAGTGAGCCTCAGCTCTACGCTCCGACCAAAATTTTTGTAGCCTAGTTTTCTCAGAGTCACAATAAGCACTGCTCATTCTTTGAGGAAAACGAACCCTATATATATACAAGGACAATGGATTTTCACAGACGACGGAACAATCGGTTTCACTCCAAGGCTTTGCCCCTGCGAACCAGGGAGTATAAGCGTGGCAGCGAAAGTACACCATTTCATTCCAAACGCCGGATGCGATCTAAGAGAGCAAAGTTCCGGTAAGGATCCTCGCTTCGATTGGCCTGCAGGAACACGGTTCGCCGATTTTCATCTTAATCACTTTCCGCCTCCGCGTATGAAGTACGAATGTATGTACTAGCCACAGACGATTATCGTTATCCTTTCTTCGACGAGCGATACAGTCAAAATAACTCTCTCGCGAGTCCACCTACTAAACGTACGATACACTATCTTTACAGATCGATACCACGTATGAGAGAGTAGCCAAGCATCACCTTGAATAACGGTTCTTATTTGAGTACAATGACTGCATTTTTTCACCGCATATTTAGGCACTGACGATTAAATTACAGCATGGAATATAAAAAAAAGTTACAACCGAAAAAGAGAGGAGAAAAAAAAACGTAAACGAAAGAGTTAAATAAAAAGCAATTAACCAAATTCGTGCCATTGGCTTACTTCGTAAGGCGCGCGAACCGTGCTAAAGGTTAATACCGACTTAATTTGTGGTGTGGTAGAAATTTCCACGGGCACCGTAAGTTTATTTACATCGCTTGCGGTACTGAGATGTCGGTTGATGCTTATGGGACGCGAAAACATAAAGCCGATTAAAAGGTAAGTGTCGATCGTTGCGTTATACTGCAATAATATATCGATATTTTGTCGCTGTTCGATATTTTTCATATGTTTTTTTCGTTTTACTTCCTTTCATCAATCGTCTACCGAGCAATTATCCAACCTTTAATAAAATGGGCCATGACGGTAATCTCAAACTTCAGCTGCACATGTCCCGCTTGGCTCGTTCGACTTTCTCTATATTTGCGCAGACGGACAACGTTTCTTTAATTACCATAAAGAAAGTGCATATTTGTAACATTACGCCAGTAGAGGGTCACCATTTTTAACAGTAAACGGAGAAGAGGAACTAGGATGGTTGTACAGAGAGTCAGGTATGATGATGAGAGATTTTTTTTTATATATAAAATGAGTATTTATTCATAAATAATATAAATATGGCAAATGCATGGCACCAGGTGTAACCTGGCCAATGACATGTACACGATACAATAATTAATGATAATATAAATTATTAAATGTAATTAAAAGCAACCGGTAATGCTAACCAAAACCGTCTCAGAGTTGAGCTATTGCGGGCTAAGGAGAGGAGCTAACGATTGATTAGCCCGTGCCAGCTGATTCTTGAAATTGATTATGCTACGGGATTTAATTATCCGTTGCGTTCTATTTTGATTTGTAGCATCGTCCAGACTGGTCAAACTAGCTAAGTGCTTTTTTTCAGTAATGGGAAATACTCTAACGTCTAAGCTTCGTGTACCGTCAAGAGTTTGAAAGTCGCGTGTTTGTACGTCTTTAAAAATTTGCTGTTACGTATTTACTTTTTTGGTGTAGCTTCTCCAAATCACGTGCAGGTATAGCACATGTTATGCGTCGAATATGATTTTATCATATTTTTATGTACACAATGCACGCTTCGCGATGGAAGTATGATAATCGAGTCTACGTTGAGTACAAGTCGTCATGTTTAGAGGTATTTTTTTTTTTCATACGAAGTCTGACAGCAAATGCTGTCTACCCGTTTTAAGTATCCTCAGAATCAAGAAATTTCGTCACTTGCCTGTATATGAGTGTAATATATGCATGCAAGCGTGACTTTCGCGAGTTATAATCGCTATGAAAACTATACATAGAAATGCCTCGAAAAATATAATTGTTTTTTTTTGTACTTAAACATGGATACCGTGATTGAGCATCCGCAGGTATGTGTCTGTGTGATTATTTTGTGGTCTCTAGGTATCGTCTGAGCGTCGTAAAAGTCTCAATTACCGTCATCGTAATTGTCTCGTCTTAAGTCGTACGGTGCGGTCGTCTTAAGTCGTCAAAATAGCGCATTAATAGTCCGATTTAGATAATTAAACGATGCAAAATATAATCATAATTTGATGCACCTACGTCGTTGAACGTGGATGTGACGATCCGCGATATGTAGTTATTTTTCATCGGGCATTTCAGCTCTGTGATGATTTTTCGATTTATATTAGTGAAATCTTGATGAAGTTTATTTATCGTCGCTTTCTTTGAATTAGTTCTCGGGCTTGTAAGCACTGTAAGCCAGGTCGGAACCTGCGGACCTGCTGGACCAGCCGTGGTGGTCGTGGTGAGAGTCTTCGTACGAGTGGACTGGGTGAGCCACCACTTCGTAGCTGCTGGACTGTTTCTGCCCCAGGAGCTTCTTGAGGGCAATAATTCCGCTGAGAACCAGAGCGATCTTGCTGATGATCAAGGCCTTGAATGCCAACAAGGCAAGAGCGCCGAGAGCGATTGGGATCAAAGCAGCAGCCTTCAGTTTCAACAGCAGAAGGATTGGCAGCAGGGATTTGACGATTTTCTTTTTCTTACCACGAGCTGAAAAAAGTAGAAAAAAAAAACTTAACAAATGGACGCACCTCAGGAAAGCCCGCTAAGGCATCGTTCATTAAACCCGCGCTTACAACACAATCAAGCATGAGCCGTAATCTGGGAACGTGTTTGTTAACCGGCTGATGATCTCGAACGATTATTGGGCTCTTTCTTGATCGTTGATTCGTGGGAAAATTTACTAAAAAATCGTGGCTTCGTTAATAAATTCGACTCGTTTAGTGCCAGTATGATTAATCGGAATCGATATTCAATCACTAACGACCATCGCGTATCGTGCCCCTGATGAGAAAGTCGCGAGACGAAGAAGTGTGTCGATCTCTCTGCAAACTGAGACCTGGATGCATCACATACAGATCTGAGCGAAATTAGCTTCAACTTTGAATAATTTGCTTCCTTAAATTCCCCGTGTACTACAATCACGATGAAAGGGGAACCTCGGAACGAACATAGGTCACGGGAAGTGATTACGGCTGAATGACAAAGGTGGAACTTACCCTCGTCGAATGAGCGAGAAACTTCTTCGGGAACTGAGAGTTCGACGGTATGGCTGGCGAGGAACTTCCCAGCACGTTCTAGTAGGGCTTCGTCGATGGCAGCTTCTTTCGCCTCGGCTTCCTGAGGAAGAGATGCTTCGATGTCGTTCAGAGATCGGCCGGAGTTTGCGCGGCTATAAAACAGATTCGTTCGTCGTTAACGCTGCTGGTTAAGTCGCACGTGAACAAATACCAACACAGTCGTTCTATCAATAAAGGAAATATATATACTACGTAGCGTGATACAGGATTGTTTGGTAAAATGGTATCGCAAAGATGAATGGATCACGTTTCAATAAAATTTGAACATTAATTCGCACTTTCGTGATTGTTATTTCACTTAGAACTTGATAAAATCATGAAGGGTGAAACGTGAATATCCAAAGCATCTGTGATCGTTTCGGTACAACGTCAGTCGATAGTTGTTATTTAACAAAGAGTAGATCTTCTGATCGAAAAGTAATATTGGAAGTCGTAGTCGTAGTCGTAGTTGTAGTCATTGTCGTCGTACACTGTAATCCAAGTTTCACTTCACTTTCCGTTTGAGAGAAAAATAAAAAAGGTACTCATTTTGTTTAATTCACCACACGGAATACAGATCCGCGTTTTCACTGTCCATGTCGTGCGTGGGTCTATCAGTCGTTCGTGTCCTTACCTGTCGGCCTTAGCTTCGTCAGTCTGTACAATCCGAAGACCGTCACCGATGACGAGGTCGGCGGATCTAGCGGCACGATCGACGAATCGCAGGGCCTTGAGCTTCAGACAGACCGTCAGGTCTTGGTCGGCACAAGAAGAGTACACTTGAAGAGCATCACCGATAAGTGACCCGGTAGTTTCGGTAACAGCTTCCTGCTGAGATGCCGGGGCTGCGACGGCGATGGCCAAGAAGCCAGCCGAAAAAACAGTCAAGAGTTTGAACATCGCGAGTATTTGACAAAGTCGTTTATCGAATCGAATCGAATCTGATCGAGAGGATGCTCTTTTGCTCCTGACCTTCTCGTCACGGTGTTTGTATCAATACTGCTAAAAGGGGGCCGGCAGCTTGCTTTTATCCTCCTCGCTAAAGGGGTCTCGGTACGTTTTTGAAATTTTGATGGCCCCCACCTTTGGCACAGGCTATTGGTTCTTTACGAGGTTCGGCTCTTCCTCATTCCTACATTCATGTTTGCCAACAGCAAATGTGTGTGAGTCGGCTTCGCTGTGAGCACCACGGGCGTGGATGTGTGTCGCCTGTCTTATTTATGTGAGCAGAACTCATTCTCGTGCGTGAGTATGCCGGGCCCGCCGCAGCGTCTCTTGTCGCCGATTCCCGAGCCGGGGGCCCTGTCTTCGGTTAGCAGTACCTCACGTATACGAACAACACAGTTTTCAAGGAAGCTCACGGTAGTCCATCTATCGCCTCGTATGTACGATAGCTGACAAGGTCATAAATATTCAAAGGTAGGTTTCATTCGCAGATGGACCCAGCTGGCCAATAGCTAGAGTATCAACACCATGTATGTCACGTTCAATCTGAAAAGAATCGCTCAATCGCCACGTGGTCCACTCTTCATTCTCGTTGAAGCTCAAGCAAAATCAGTTTGTTTTTGCCAACTTTCATTTCTCAAGCATAGCATACTGTTCTTTCCGTAACTAGATTTTTTTCATGGTCAAGAAATAATCAGTCACTTTCATTTGCAAAACGACAAGTAGTCATAAGTGTCCCCGATAAATGGCCGCTATCTTCAAAAACTACTGTAGTACGAGAATCTACATCAAATCAATCTCGGAGAAATTTCCGGATAATCATCTGATAAAATAATAAAAAAATGTTAAAGAGAACTTTCTTTTCGTATAAAAAAGCTATTTTGACAACCGTGAAAGGAGGTACCCAATGTTTTGAGAAAATTCTTGTTGAATATTACCTTATCATTGTTCCTATAATGATATTATATGAAATTCAATTTTTTCTTTAAATAGTGAGGTAAAACGACGGTGTGCTCGAGGTCCGTAATCAATCGATATCTGAACTTTCAATGCAAAAATTTAATCTGAGGAAGTGTGTTGTGAATCATTCACACGGGCAAAAATAATTTTTGACCTTGAATAGTGAACGGTAAGGAATTCAGCTGCTGGCACCGAATACGTTAAAGTATAGGGAGTAGGCCGTACATCAGGACATGTATATTGGCGTGTATGCAGAGTTATTTTGTAATTTTTTTTTCTTTTTTTTTTTATTTTTGTAAAATTTTGCGGCTCTCGAATACTGAGACCTGATTATGAACAGGTAAAAGGGTTTGATCATCAAATTTCTCGCGCAAAGAATTTAGGTTCTTCCTAACGAGGTGGTTTCCATTAACTTGAAATGGTAGCTAACTGCTGATGTCAAACACGTGGCGAGTACCACAAGCATTCGGCTTTTTCTTTCGTACACGAGACCTAGATCATATTTGTCACTTTGTGTGATGCTATCTTTAAGAATACGCGCAAAATAGAAATCTTATTGATTTTAACACACGAATTAAGGAAGAATTAATTTATTCCATAGGCTTTCGGAAAGTTTAACGGTTTTTTTCTAACTGGAATGTGCAAGCGATTGAAGATCGTGTGTATTGGGCTCGCGCCAAACCTCCATGGTGCCACTCCTCCCGCTGACCCCGAAAACCTACCGCCTAGAAAAGCAAGAGAGAAGAAGAAGAAGAAGAAAGGAAAAAAATATCGGAAAAGGCTACTTTTATACGATGGTTTATTCGGAGCTCGTATCGAACCATCGCCAAGGTAACAACGTGCCCCACGTATTATAGGACAAAGACAGACAAGATCGTCCCAGCCTTCCTGAACGAGCAATAGCAATCACTGCTAAATGTCAAAGTCAAAGTCAAACTCCGGCGTTCACACACATAGAAAGATCAGCCTTCGACAACTTTCACCTGGAACGCGAAAGCCATACCGGCATCGAGCGAAGAGCTCGCGCACAGAGTTTTCTTATTACCGATAAATGTACCGGTCGTTTCCCATCCTTTGCAGGACGGCTCGAACCCACTCCGGGTTTGCAAGAGTAATAAGGACCGATCTGCTAACCACAGAGTCTACACTCTGGTCCCAAGTCAACTCCTCGCTACAGAGGGAACACTTTCTTCTTTTCATCGGCGGCGAGAGTGAACCCGCAGAAGATTGAGGTCAGGTCAAGGCTCCCTCGAGGCACAGGCTCCCACGCGGCAGGCCTATATTCCTTCTTCGGTCTGCTGCGCAGCTTCGGTCCTGACGTAGTCATGGGAACCTGGTCAAGCTCACGACTGAAACTCTATCGAGTCTGGCAGCGTCTCCAAATACTTCGAAAGTGCCAACGGACTCTAGTGGTCAGTGCGTAATGATACAATTTTTGGCGTTTACCAATGCATACGAAACCATTGAGGGAGTTTTTTTGTTTTGATTTTTGTTGGTACCAAGGACTTACTGGATTGGAAGGAATCTTCACAATTCCTGAACTCAGGCATCCCGGAACTTGACGCAAATAAAAATTTGAGGTTACATATCAAGGCAGTCACCGATCACTGTCTGGGGACTCGAAGTTATCCTGAACTGACTGTAGAGTATGACACGATATCTTTTTCTCTGGCGTAGAGAGTGTTAGACGCACCGCAGAAAAGATGCTGCCCGGACGGCCTGGTTTACTTATTCGGGTAGCGAGCGCGTCACGCGTGCAAGTGCGTAAGGTGCGTGTGTGCGGTGCAGAGAACCGACCCAACACCATGTGCGACGGTCGCGTCGGCCGGTTGCCGTACGCAAGGAATAGGAAATGCGATGCTCCCGACTCTCGTACAGTGAGTACACAGCGGTCAAAACTGGGGTCAACCAAGGCGTTTGTGCATCCGGTTTCACATCACCATCCTCCTGCATCGACTTCCAGGCGTCGTTAACGTCCGACACCAACTCACACACAACTGGATACACTTACAATTAGAGATATACCTACGAGTTGAGTAAGTAAACGAGGAGTCCATGCTTGGGCCCGGATGACGCGGACGAGACACTTGCTGGTAATGGTGGGATTCCTTTTCTCCCATACATGCCGAGAGTCTTTCTTCCAAAAGACATTTGAGCCACCCAACAGTCACGATCTAATCTCTTGTGGTTTTTCTACGCTTAAATTATGCCTACAGACGCGGTACAGAGCCGTGGCTAACAGAAGTGGAAAGACTTGTTTGAGATGCGACACGCGCATATAATATATATAATACCTACGCGTGTATATATATATGTGCTGAAGATTAGAACATGTGAAAACGGAAACCGGCTGTGTTAGTCCCTTGGCTTGTGACCTACTTAAAACGCAACTGACAGTATCCGATCAATCTTTTAATGTGGATATACCCTGCAATGCAGATTCATGTACATGTTCAATGAGCACTGAATTGCAAGTTCCCGATTAGCTTATAGAAACGTCTCGATATCGCTTCTAGATGTATGTCTACTAGGTGCGCACCAATAACCCAGATCGAACGCGTTGGCGACGATTCAGCCAAGCTTGGACGGGAATATAAATTCAAAACCTGACTTCCAGTTACATTTACTTGTGTATATCTGTGGGTATCTGTCCAGCATAAGTTGTTTTCTTCGTTCCGTTGAACGAGGATGTCTGAGATCTACATCTTTACATGCCACAGTAGGTATAGACTAGTTATTTCTTTAATTGGCGTTTATTTTACTTTTTTTCCTCTTCTTTCTTTGCTCTTGCTCTATTATTAGTTGAATGCATTTGTCCTGATACAAGAACGAAAGGTACAACGTTACGAAGATACACAGGTACATTTACAAAATTCTTCAATTTATTAAACATCTACATCGTGTGTGTGTATATCTATATACATATCCATATACGTATAATTAGACGGTCATAGTTATAAATTAATTAATTAATCATAATTAAATACTGAAGGCGTTTGAGCATAAGAGTAGTTTCAACGAATAAAACAACAATGATTAAATACAAATATAGAATATGTCAACGGAGCAGGAAGAGAAACGCGAGAGAAATTCATGAGAGTAACGTTGAATCACAGTGCTTGAAAAAGCACAATTTACGATAATGATAATGAAATATGCACAAGTATCAAAAGAACATAGAAAAGGCTGAAATGACGAGTGAAGTAAATCTATAAAAGAACGAATGAGTAAATATTTATTGCTATGTGCGAAAGTATGAGATAACAAAAGTGAAGGTAATATAAGGTCTTTTTCATAACGTTTATGGATGAAAGTCTTATGATCATTTGAGTGAGAATAGTCTCTAATATAGTCGATAGAGTATTTCCAGCGAAGGATAATTAACCTCGCATTTTACACTTGCGTGTCGAGAACGAGGAATGTACCATCTTCTTCTTCAGGCACGAAGAATTTCGGAAACTTTATGAATGGTCTAGGCGGAATGCGGCTTGTACGCTGAGTAGGCGATGTCATGGCTCGATCTTGCCCACCCACTGGAACCATGACCTCCAGCTACTTGCACAACTTCGTGGCCACCGCCATCACCGCCGCCGGAGACGAGCTTCTTCAGGCCAATAATGGATGCAAGAACGAGGGCGAGTTTACTGACAATTAAAGCCTTTCCGGCAAGTAAAGCTAGAGCACCTAGAGCCAATGGTATCAGCGTGCCGCCGATGAGCAAGGGGATGGCCATCAGTTCACCCATCTTCTTCTTCTTACGACCTTCATAATATGAAAAATGAATCATCAGCGAGGTTTAACGCAGAAGTGATTAATTGCCTCACCCAATGGCAATCAATTATACCTAACATCCGAACAATCTGGGCCTCCGTGTGATCATATTATATTGTGTTTTCCGTTAGCGTCTATTGTAAACGGGTGATAAATGACTTCAATGGCTATCGTTTTTTATCCTTTACAGATGATCAAGAATGGTTTGCTTATGGTCAGTAGCGTTTTGTGTTCTAAATATCGTGATATTATGCCAGATTCTAGAATACAGTTACTAAAATTACTTTCATGGTGTGTCAAATTCTTAAGACCTAAAATTAAAACCATGAAATGAAAATAAAATCGTTGATGATTAGATTGCTTAAACCAATGCTAAGCTAGTCATCCTCTCCCACTCACCCTCCTCTGTAAAGCTCCTCTGGAGCTCATCGATGTTCGGTAACTTTAGCTTGAGGGTGTGGCTTCGGAAGAAGTTTACAACCTTGTCGAGGATTATGGAATTGAGGGCATCTTCTTTCTCCTCAAGTGCTCTGGGAAGATCTGCTTCAATTTCCCGTTCGGATTTCGTCAACGGCTCCGCGTCCAATCCGTTGTCCTTGGTCAAAGTGATGCCGTCTGACAGATTAATGTCCAAGCTCCTGGAGATTCTATCCATTGCACCGATCAGCTTCAGTTTGAGGCAAGAGCTGAGGTCAGCCGAGGAGCACTCCTTGTATATTTGGTACACATATTGAATGTCACCGAATACGCCGTTTGAAGACCTCCCTGAATCTTCGATCGAGTTGCCATCCAGTTCTGGTGATCGTGCTGATGCTATCGCGATGAAGAGAGCGAGGACGACGTAGCGCGGAAAGTGCCCCATGCTTGACGATGAGCGATAACCTGAAGAATAAGAAATTTTTGGGGTATATTATCGCTATACTCACCTGACACTCACGTCAGTGGGAGATGAACATAACAAATGGTCACTGCGGTCTTGGTAATTGAGGAAATATATAATATCGATTTCACTAATTCACTATGGGGGCAAATAAAACCTCCCCTAATTTCAAACGAAATACTGGTTGTACCTTTTTTCTAGTGGCCGGGGTGCTTGAGAAACGTGATAAAAAAACTACCGACTCCGACAAAGTTCAAATAGCCTCAAATTTGAAAAGACGACACTGGCAAGATGCGTTCTTCGGAGCACTAGTAAGACTGTACGTAACACGAGCCCAGCCCTAGCTCTATATATCTGTCCGAGTGTACCACCGTGGCAGTACCTGGAATGCCTCCCACTCCAGATCCTGTCTTAGAGATGCCTGTGGAGTATTTTCAGAGAGCGAGCAATGAGTTTATATTTCAACAACAACCACCGGAGCGAGGCAAGACGGGTGTCGATCTGTCCCTACCATTATGTATCCCCCGTCGCCCCCCTGGACCTGCGTGAGCCACGCAGGTGAGTCGTTGCCAGGATCATGGCGGACCGGCCAAGCAGCCAGGCAGCCAGACCAGATTTTATTCCAGTGTTCTTTTTACCGAGTACCTTTTTTCCCGCAATGCCTTTCTTCGTGGTACCCCCAGCCCGCCAGCCGGTCATCCAGCAAGCGTAGCAACCCGCTGTCCAGATCCACGAGGACCTCTAGATGACGGTAAAACAACTGGGTCACACCAAGTGAAAACCGCAAAGCTAAACGTGGCGCAATGCGTCTCGTACATAAAATTGCTGCGGAATCGGTCAGCCAGCTCGGAATACCCGTGCGTGGTCATGCAGCGCCGATTCGCGGTGATTAATGTTTGTTCTAACAGCGTACAGTAAACTCACATATGCATTACAGGCATGGTATCGAGGTGGTCATACAGGTAGGAATTTCAACCTGATCACAAAAGCGGAAAAGATGGTCGGATAGACCAAGGTTGGGTCGCGTCTTATATGATGTCGGTCAATTATCGTTCGAACGAACGAACGAACAAAAGAACGCACGAAGAGGGGAAAGAAATGGAAGTATAATTGACCGGAACACGTTGCGTTGAGCTTCGCGTCCTTAATTCCATCCATCGTCAGTGGTTTTACTCCTTAAAAGAGCGCTAATTGTCCTTAACAAGTATCGTGTGCCGTTCATACAATTTCCACGATTACATTATTCGCACTTCGGTGGGTACGTCGAAGAACGGCGCACTTGAACTACTTAACCAATCGCTGATTACCACCAGTTCCGTCTCTTATTTCATTTATTTTTTTCTCCGTTCGTCTTCCTACCTCCTCTGGGCCCTTCCGCGCAGAACATCGCCAGCTTCTTGCCCTTAACCGGTATCGTGGTTATATAGTCACTCTCCACTCGGCCCTCGAATACCAGTGGCGAGTCCTAACTCTATACAGCCTCTGGCATTCTCGGTCCAAGTTACACTATGGAATGTACGTTATCCGGTCACAGTCTGGGACCGAACCCAAACGTGAACGCTCTCGTCGGCTACCTTGGCCTTGTCGCCTTCCTCGCACCTTCTTCCTCTTTCTTGTTTACTCGCCGATTCTCAGTCCTCTGCCTCTTTCTGATGCTTTCATCTATTCATGCGTAACTCGAAAGACCAAACACCCAATACACGAGACAAGTTTTTGAGGCGAGGCTGACGACAAAAAACAAAGTATACTGTCGCGAGCATGCATACAAACTGGCGTATTTTATACATAGAGAGCAAATTTTCTCGAAAGAACAGAATTATTTCTGATCATATGTTCTCGAATACTGTTCGGTTCGACATTTTTTAACTCAAACAGACACCGAAAGTTACGAAATGTTAGGTACGATGCATATGATGTTTTCTGGGAAAACTGGGAGCTGCCGTAAGCATTGCTGCTGCTTTAACTGTCCATTTTACCGTTGTGCAATTCGGATCAAACGTGACAAAAATTGCAATAGAGCCTGCTCTATTCGGCACTAGTCTGTAAACTGCGATCAAAATTCAGAAATTTGAATAAACGGTTATCTAGTATTGAGCACATCGTGTTTATGGCAGTTATGGCTAAAGTTCATCTCCTTTAGAGATAGTGAGGCTGTGTACTGGAAAGAAAAAGTACAACGCCGAAAGAGCAGCATGGTAATGCTTAATTGAAGCACTTGTAAGAGATGAGCGTAAAAACGTGCGTCGAAAATTCGAATGTCATTTCTGGTATGTCTAAAGAGCGCGGAGTTATGCAACTTTCTTTTTTTACTGGATTAATAATTGCCTATGTACTATATACTACATTGTAGTAGCGTTCATCATTCAGAAAACCGGAAATGCCTAGCAGAGAAAACGCAAATCTTGTAGGACAGACAAATAAGCAACCTCTTTACTTTCATAGCCGAATGTAGCAGAGGTCATTCCGCTTCTAATGGTCACGTGTTTCGTATTGTGGTTGATTTGATGAAACTACACTTCTCTTGAAAATCAACAACTTAGATGGTGATTCAAATTATTAGAATTCTGTATATAATTACAAGACGCGTGGTAGACTGGGCAACCTTGAATGAGACCAAGGCCGTTCGGCATGAAAAGACCGCGAAATGGCCGGCAATATCCCTCTGGCATAGTGCATTTTTTCCATAAAGTTTCTAATTGCGTGACCCATACACAGAGAGGAAGTTACTTGCATTAATAAAAGAATAATAATAACTTTATTACCCTTTTGCGTGATTCGAAAGACATTTAAATATTTCGTTCTTATTAGTCTTCCGCTATAGTTGTACTCATGCGTAATTGCTCTGTTTGGTGCGAATAGAGAATTGTTCTAAGATACATCCTATCTGGTGTTGCATATATCGTTATTATATCTCTGGCCCAATTTGCATAAGACTTGCGCTACTTATGCAGCATCTATGGTGTCAGCGCATGCGTACAATGGTTACGTCACTATGGATATTGCGAATACCTGACAATTTTTTAGAAAAGTCGTCTGAATCCAGACACCCTCCAGATAATTTGAGTCTCATACTCTATTGAACCACCTTTTAAATCATCGACAACTTCCGTGCCTAATACTGTTGCTTGAGACATTGCAGTTACCATATGCACGCATCCACGATCAATGCGTGATTCATAAATATAGGAGGGGGTTCAGAAGTAAAATACCGTTATCTGGGGAACCTCAAATGCGATGCTAAGGACCGGTAAAGAAATGAAGAATCGTTCTAATCTTTCACGAATTATCGTGCGGACCATGTGCGCCAGATTAAACGCACGCGTATTATCATCGCATTTCATCGTAATGCATCTGTTTTAATTATTATAACTTGAAAACTATTGTGTTTATCGTAAAACGAGAGATTGAGAATTTTCATTGGAAATTGCTCTACAATAGAAGGTCATTGACGCCCTTACGTGAACACAGGCTAAAGTCAAACTGATTGAATAAAGTGAATAAAAAATTGTATTCGTGTTAAGATTCTGTGTAGTCATACATAGCTTGCGCTTTAAAGAATGATCTGAGCTCCGGAAGTGAAAAGAAGTTGAATAATTCCCGCTGCTCCGCATCACCCGGTTCTCCCTTAATACTGATTCCTGATCCACATGGATTCAATATAATCTGATGCAAAGAATTACTAAGGTGCATGCTATTTGGATGGATGGCAGTTGGGACACTAACAAGGTTCCGAAGTGACTTCACATAGAACTTCAAAAAATATGCTCAACTTTGTCCATGTAGAGCCATAAGATAATGATGGGGTACAAACCCTGACCGATAGTTGTAACGCATTGATGTATGCGTTCCGTTCCTGGCTTATAACTACTCTTGACTAGGTGCGTTTTGTGTTTACGATGTTTATTTTGAAAATATAAATACACAGGATGAACGGAAATGTCAGTCTAAGTCGTAAGTTACAAGCAGAAAAACGATCGTTGAACCCAATAATGATGAACCCCAATAAAACAACATATGTAGTATATAATTGAAATAATTCTGAACAAATTCGAATAACACAAGCTAATAATAATAACAATATGAGAAAACCATTTATAATTCGGAAGATCAAAATGCCAAGGCTCTCGTGTTTTTTTTATTTTATTTTAATGTATTGGGTTGATTTCGCTCGCTGACCAGATAACCATAATTTTTGTGGAACACATTCAAGAAATCTTGCATTATATTGTGGTCATAACGTACAAACGTAATCATTCTACTGATAGAACCTTTTTTTCAAAACTGTTGATATCCTAGCGCATGTTATTAGAATTTCCTCCAAATCATGTCTATTATATAGTAAGAATGTTATTCTTAAAAATAAATATAGTATAAATAAAACACGAAGTAAAAATATTATAAATTAAATATTATAAAAATGTTTATAAAATGAAAGAATATATAAAATTAAAAATATTAATATATGAAGTTATTTTAACCATATATAATATTTTAACGTATATTTATGTACATATAACTAACCAATTAACTAAAAGTTGAGAAAATAATGACACAAAAATAAATGTAAATAAAAATTTGATACACTTATGTATCCTGTTGACCCGTTAGTCACTTCTTTTTAACCTGCTAAAACATCTAAAAAAAAAAAATTAAATTGGTAGGTCCAATTATTTGCTAATAAAAGCTCCGTGAACAAATTATGATGTTGATTGTCCGTAGGATAAGGATATAAAAAAAGTTATTACGCTTAAAAGCATTGATCCCTTAATTTTAGAGTTGTTTTTGTTTGCTACTTTTTCATTATACAAGTTAGAAAAATTACGAACAAAAAATGCGGATAATTTCACTATCTACAAAAAATCTCTTTGTACATTTTTTTTAGAAGTTATGTCACAGTTAGACATAGGATCAACCCCTTCACATAGAAATAAAATGTCACACATAAAATTTGTGGTGCGATCACGGATATACTGTACACATATAATCTGACGAAGTAATCTTGGTGACTGGAGTAATACTTTGTGGAAATACTGAATTGCACATTGAGAACAGAAGCTATATGTTTTTGGATGTTTTTTTTTCCAGTTCATAAACAACAACGAATTCCAACTTGCCCTATCAATTCGGTCAATACAGTGTCAGTCTTACAGCTCTTGCGTGAAGATGGGATTTACGTGATGCCGAACAATTCACAAATGAGGAATAAATGGTGAGCACACTCATGTGCGTGTGACTTAGGTTGTCAAGGCACCATGAATCACGAATGAAATTCGTGTATCCATCGTCGTGGTAACAAGAGGATTGAAAATTTACAAAAATTAATCGGAGCAAATTGTGAAAAAATTTATCCGAAGGTAAATTGTGCGGCGTAAAACTTAGCAAGTTAATACAAGCAGCTTGTTTATTTTGACCTTATTAAAGCGCATTTGCTGCAGCTAACGGTATATATTATTTTGCTTGCACACTTACCACACTTTGGTCTTCCCCAGCATTCTTTGGCACTAGTAAAACTTTCACGCAATGCTGCAATTAATTTGACGACAAGGATACTTGGAATTATTTTAGTTGCCCAGAACCGCATGGTATTTGATACGACGTGAATAATATTAATGCTGCACATATCATACGAAAAATATGTGACGGGAGAAACGGGTAGAGAGAAATAGAATTGGAAACAGCTGTAGGTTATTTAACGGTAAACGATATCTTCGTCTCTAGGCTGGATTCCGTGGGCCGGAACAAGTAAGCAATATAACATTGCAGGTAGCATGATTACATATGTATATGCAATGACGCCTTATCAAATGACATGATTCATTTTTAATTTTTTCGTTTTTATTTATTCATTTTATTTTATTTTTGTATTATTATTACGCTTTTTTGTAAAAAAAAAAAAAATTACACTACTACATTTAGAAACGTAAAACACATTTATGGTGACACTGGTCAGGCGTAAAGTATTGAAGGATTGTCTGTCTGTTTCATAGAAGAGTCTCCTCTTAAGAGATCTCAGAGAATGTAAGAAGAGAAGAGAGGAAAAAAGTTTCAGTAAGGATGTAGTCAACGTATCTGTCTGTTCTGTAAAAAGAGAGAATTATGTACAGTTTGTGGCGAGTGAATTCATTCTTGCCATATTGTTCAACGTATTTGTCCGAACATATCAATGAACATGGGTGGATGTAAGGCTCGCTAAGTACTTAGAGTTAAAGTCAAGTCCAGTGTTGAATAGTCAACGTAACTTGGTGTGTTTGATTTAAAGTCAGAAATTTTTAAGCTAAAAGTCTGTTGAGTGTCGCATAAATTTTACCTGTATAGTTCATCAAACTTTGTCTGATATCGTCGAGTATAGTAAAAAACCTAAAAACGTTGGTCAGGACAGCGTCATTGTACTAACTATATAAGATTAAATAAGAACCTAGTACAGTTCCTTATCCTATAAAAACGTGAAACACGTTGTTCGTTTTCAATTTAAAGAATAAATAGTGTTCATTTGATTAAATAATAAATAACCATGTATAATATTATTAACGAGTATTCGAGTGGTACCGGTTATTGTGACCAGCTTAGAACCTGCTCAGTTTTCGGTGTTCAACACCTGAAGTAAGTGAAAATTAGGATGTTGGTCAAGAGAAAACATGCATCCAGCAAACAGAAAATAGGATGATGGTTTCAGAACGAAAGGAGATTTACACGCGATCAGTGCTGAGCGCCACGTCGTGAACTGTCCGGAAAACTAAGTTCTCGATGACGGTGCTTTTATGCTTCGGATGAGCTCGCAAGATGACCTGAAACAAAAGAGAAACGGTTTGAACTCTTGCATCAGAATCCGACTTTCTTTGCACGTGAAGGGGGGAAGGCATTAGATTCTATTTCTGACTGCTACTTAATACTTAATAAAAGGTTATTCTTACTTGCAGAATGGCCGATTTAAGGTTGGTGAAATTAAATTTTTCTTTCAACATCATCTCACAAAAATATGAAGCAGACCTGCGTTCAACGATACGAATTGTAAAAAATGAATTATACTCACTGGAAAAAATAGAATCCCTAGGTAATTATGGCGTGTCCTTATTGCGCAGGCTGAGGGACGTACGCGCGGTAAGCGATATCTTGCGCGGTCTCAACATCCTGAGGAAGACTTCTGGCCCATCCGTGGCCACTGCTGCCACCACCACCTCCGCCATATCCTCCAAAGTCGGGACCACTGCTATATCCGCCGCCGCCACCGCCGTGAGGATCGTCGTGACTTACGTGTGAGCTGCTGTGATGAGGATGAGAAACTACCTCGTACGTGACCGTCTTCTGCTGACCACCCAGAAGCTTCTTCAAGCCAATTATGGCCGATATGAGAAGAGCGATCTTGCCGATAAGGAGAGCTTTACCAGCGATCAGAGCAATTGCGCCCATCGCCAGTGGGATCAGAGCCGCCATTTTCAAGGCCATGATCATGAGAAGTGGTCCAAGAATTTTCGCAGCCTTCTCTAAAAGTTTGGAAATCGGGTATACGTAAGCGTGGAATTCAGTTACGGCATCACGTGATGATATATCATATCCCTAAATTTTTGTCCGAATAAAATCGCTTCAGCTTCGATCGTCGATACTCCAGTGTACGGAGACTGAACACGCCCCCGGACATGATCGTAAGTGTGTCAAAAATCGTATGGAGGTAGGCTCCGTACAGCTTGACAGGGTCAAGGGGAAGCGGAACCAGTTCCTCAGTGGGTCAGCATCTCTGGCAGCGTAACGACTAACTCTAAATATGCTACAGTCTGGTCAAGTCAAGATTGAAGCACATTATAGCTGTGCACGTCTTTTCGTGGGAACCCTATGGGAGCACAGTAAGAGGGCGCAAAGGCCAATGACTTTGAATTCATTTTCCCTCCTCTCTAAGAACGCTATATACCAAGGTTCAAGAAGGATAGAAAGAATGATAACGCGCAGCTTTTGACCTGTTTAACTAACTCGAAAATCCGTTTCACCTTTCGCGTATTGTCTACGCTCAACGTACTCTCAAGCTAGATGGTTGTTACCGGTCTGCCGTTGAACTCTTGCGAAATATCTATTGGACAAACATATGCTCGGAAGCTAAATACAAACATAACCAGTCGAGCAGAGTAGTGCCTGGCGAACATTGGGTTAGTGTCTGTTGAACTCCGTTATTTACAGGTTCTCAGCACGCGTGAATCTTAAATCTTCATACCCGCATATTCGCGAAGGCACACTTAATATCACGGAAATTAATTAAATGCCGGTATTTTTCATGCGATAGATTTATCTCATCGGCTGATTTCACGGACTAAGAATATGTTCTTTTTGCATAAGTGCGATACCGACTACTGCAGAAAAAACACTACCTGGTACTCTCTCGACGTGCATGTATCGTTTCGAGCGTAGAATAAGTCGTCTGCATTTTCGGATCGTTAATCGTTAGAACTTCTGGCATTCTATCTGATAGCGGTTGTTACTGAGTGGTACTTCGGCCGCGAACTCTATCTCTGTAAAACTAGCCCAAACTTCCGGCATTGCTCTCCCTTTATTTCGTGGACACGGATGCATCAGCCCGTTACGAATGTAAACAATAGTTGTTGTAAACTTGATATACTAACTCTTTTTTCCACGGGCATCACCAACGCTGTCGCTGATGTCTTCCAGACTGCGGCCGGCCGACTCAACGACTCCGAGGATATCACTGCCCTTAAGGTCAACCTTAACGGTATGCGTTCTCAAAAATCTTCCCAGCCGGTCAAAGAGCAAGGTATCGATGTCAGTTCCTTCGATGTGCCTGCAAGTTGAGAGAACAGTTGTAAAAACGACGTCGAACGGTGTTTTACCTTGGCGTTAGTCATAATTAATTTCCATCTACGGTACTCCAACGAGTTGAGAGTATACTACCGTATGTTTGAACTTTAAAAACAAGTTTCTAGAGTCAACGAACGGCCAACCATAAATATAAATTCCTCGTGATGAGCTCAAAGACGTTAGTAGTTCTTATTGTGAAACTAAGTTTCATAAATGTTACGAAACTACGATGATAAAATGAAACTGACCTTGGAGCACCCTCTTCAGCATTCGAAGTTTTGATCACGGTGACCCCGTCACTTAAGGTGATGTCATCCTTGTCGGCAAGCATCTTGTCAACAAAGCTGAAGACCTTGTACTTGATACAGCTGACCGATTCCTTTTTGAGACAGTCGGAGTACATGGTTGCCATCGGATCATCTTCGTTTCCGTTTTTTTCATTGCTTGCTGGCAGAGCCGTGACGGCCACAACCGCAAAAACTAGCACTAAGACTTTGTACATGGTGTTCCAACCGAAGCCGACAGAATCGGTAAAAGTGAATTCCTTTTTACGTAGTAAAAAAAAAATGTGGCAAGGCCCGAGCAGACCTTCGCCTGTGACACGTGTCGACTTGTATGTGCATCTAAAAGAGCGAAGATTGCTTTTATACCGACGGGGGTACGTACCAGCCAGTCTCCCCCACCTGTATTTTGGCAAGGTAAAAAAGCTGCACAACAACGAACCGAGAAAAAAGACACACACGAAAGGCCTTAGCTCTGGCCACTGCCATAGTCCTACTTCGGGCCCCATTAAGGAAGGGGGCTCCAGCACCGTTCAGCGAGAGGGGATCAGTCCATTCTTGGGTGATACATACACATACAGTAATACCGGACGTGTCGGGTATGGATCGCAATAAAATTGATCGTCAGACGGGGAGCTGAAGTGCCGGGTGAAATATTTAATTTAGAAACTTTTTCACAGCGAGCGTAGATGGTCCTTTCCCCGCCGTGACACTCCTCGAGATCTCGTTTGAGCAATGAAATTCCACCGTCGGAGATTTGGCACATGCAAATTAAACGCCATTATTCCCGAGGGAATAGCGCGCCACCCGGAAAATAATCAGCCAAATTTCTCAAACGTCTTCTTCGATTCACGGTCGTGGGAAATGGGCCGTGAGCTCGTGTCGGCCCTCACACAGGTGCCCATTGTATGCTGAGTGGATGCGTGCCTATTACTCGTGTAATCATATCATAGAGCAATAACGTCACGTTTCTTTCAGCAATAAGAATCTACGGGACTGGTGGCCTTCTGATACCGAGCCGTTGCTTATAGCCAATTATCTACCGGACGGCACCGACGGCTACCAAAAATCTAAAAGGACCAATGTCCGTTCAAACGGACAGTCGGTATTCTAAATCGCAGAGTTAGTCGGTTTGTGGGTTAGGCGACCACGAGACGGCTTTGCGGTTCACCGTTTAGCCAACGTGAGCCAACCGATAAAAATACCAATTAGAGTGATCCGTAAAAGTAATTGATGGCCTTAACCAGCTTCTAGTGACAAGTGCATTTCTCTCCCATAGAATCGGTCGAAAAATTTCCAACAATCCACCACGGCCCGTCAGATGGGTAAAGCGCACCTGCAATGGGTAATGCCGAACCGTCATTTTGCACTCATCAATTCCGATCAACGTTGCTTCCTAATTTCAGTGTTCGGTCTCCCTCGCAACCAGAGTTCACGTTCCATCTTTGCAGTGATCATAGAAAACGGAATTTCTACGCACATTATAACGTTGAATCCATAATTATGAAGTTGTCTGTCTTGTTTTATCGAAGTTCAGTAGCTGTACGGAGGGGCTACTCAGGCGGACATATGTGTAATTTTCTGCCGCCCCAATGCTTCTGTGCCGGGATCTTGAACGACGTTTTAATACAGCTTAGCACAATGTTATGCCATTTTATTTCAAAGACAGCTACTGCAATGCATGCCTTTTAAACCAGCTAATGCAAATCGTTCCGCTAAATTTAATCTTCCGGTAAAAAAACACCGTAGAGACATGACCTTAGTCTGGAATTCTGTGTATCCTGATTAACCCGTCGTTAAAATTTTGCGAACTTACTGGCGATCCTGGTTCAATTCTTTCCATAAATTTGGTATGTAACTTCACAAATCATGTAAGCAATACTTGTGTTAATTCATACTCTGTAGAGAAACCTCGTAAAAAAATGTTTAACCGATTTTTGGATATAAACTCAAATCTGATTAACGTTTTTTTCAAAAGCATTCTTATGGTATAGTCTAGGTATTTTTAAATATTCTCATTCAACTTTGCAACTTTTCAAATTTCATCGAATGATTTCTTTTATTTTATAGTAATTTGTTTAAAAGAAAATTGTCCATTCGACCTACTCCAGTTGTTTTCACTAGTAGAAGAGAAAACTTGATTGAGTATATTAGAAATATATCAATCTGAATAGAAACAATATCTCCACCTGAAACTTATTTTAACCATGTGAATGGAATAACTTGATTCTAGTAATTTACTTCGAACTGTACTGCGTGTAGTATGCACGAACGAAGAGCAAAATTGCTTTGCCGTTAAAACGAAATTGTCGGTTTCTGACATATATAATGCAAATTCATAGCATATTCGCTGTACAACGTTGAAATTTTCCATACAAACTCAGAAAACTTTTATGCAGAAACACTGGTCACAGGTCCTGGAAAAATTAGATGCATCTTGAAAAACTAACGTGACCAATATTACGACAAAATACCTCGCTGGATATTAAAAAAATTCTGATGCACAGAACTGGAAATAATCCCGTAAAAAACCATTAACAATTTATTACAAAACTAACAGCTGATCCATGCAAGAACATTTTATTAAACAAATGTACGTACGGGACGTTCCATCTCAACTCGATCAATTTTTAACCTCATCATTTTCAGTTTTGTTAAAACTTTTTCAAGCAATATTAACTTTCTGATAACTTTACCGTTTTATAGAATAGTTTTGGAATTACATCAGCCATTTGTCTAGCTATATGATATTTTTATATAGGTGTTTTCTCCAGCCAAAACTAATTACAATTTTTTCAACATTCGAAATATTTAAACACTGGTTCTTATAAATCTACGATTTTCTAAGTACCACAAAAAATAGAAACAGAAATAGATTCTGTCGCAAACCCGATCTTCAAATAACTAGAGAAGAAAATAGACATTTCAAGAATTTTTTGAGATTTTGTATTTTTATGTTACAGACTGCGGTCACGCATGATCGGAATCACAAATTTTCAAATTGCTACAACCGTGGTTACAGAAAAATATTTTTTGAGCTGCAAGACTTGTTCTGAGATAAAATATTCTGACAAGTCGATTTGCAATATCAAAATTCACAAGTAATAATGGTTTTCTATAAAGAAACGCTTCTATAAAAATGTATATTTCGCCGGTCTCATTAAAAAAAAAAATGATTTTTCCTTGGATGAGTTCACAAAGGTGTGAAAGATTACGGGTTGAAAAAACATTAAACTATAAAAATGTTTCAATATTTATAACTGGAAAACTAGTGTACAGTAGTGTGCCCTACTCTGACGTGAAAAAGTTCAAACGAAATTGAAAACAATGGGATCACAATCTGATCAAATGAACATTCAACGTCACACATGAATAATTGAGAAACAGTAATAACCATATTAACAAAACTGAAAAAAACCTACTAAATATTGACAAAAATAAATGCTCGCAATGGTTCGCAATCATAATTTCCGGTTTAATGTTTATCATTTTCTAAACTGCAAAAAGGCACGTCAAAGGGAATCAGGCGCGTAACTAGAATATACTTTTGAGGGGGGGGGGGGGGGGGGCGGGGGCCCAGGCCTCCTGGTTACGCGCCTGAATGGAATTCGACATGTTCGGTGAAACTGATCCGCGTGGAGTACCTCGGGCCCCTCGGTTATTATAATTACCCGGCCGAGTATCGACGGGTTTCGAAATTCATCGGAAGATGATGGATGTGTGCACGCGCTACGAGAATTGGGCTGTGGCCCTATTTTTACTGGGTCACTGTCCGTTGAGACGTTCGGGGTCCAGCGTTGCGGGGATCCAGCGGAGATCACGTGGGGACAAGGACCCCTGACCGATCGTAAATCGCTCGAGGCGATCCCCGTCTTAACGGCACATCGGTAGCCGCATCCGCCCGCACCGACATGCCGATGCAGGTTGACAGGAATTTAAATCCTCCTAATCGTGTCTCGCTTGCGCTTTTCACGACAGATCGTACACGGTGTGTCGTCACACGGTCAAACCGTAACTTTGAGCAGAAATTTCACCGATACATACATGCATCTTCATCTTTCTCGCATCAACCTGTCTGTTTCTATACATGCTGAATAGGAAGCAGAAAAAAATCATCCCGAATTCAAAACTCGCTGTTTATTAGCCTCGCAATGGTCTTCTTTAATTACTAGAATGTATATTCCTGCTGTGATGCAATCGATTTTTATATTTATGCCCTGATGCACGTAATATATACTTGAAGTCGAACCCCGCGGCTGTTACTTTGATCATTTAATTCTCGCCCAATCCTTAAAATATAGTAATGTGCATCTAGGTATGTCTGGAGTGTAGAAAACAGTTTGGTTTAATTATGAGGTCAACTTCGCATTGGCAAAGAAAACTCAGAATATGCTATAGGAAATGATTTTCAGTAGATAGTTCAGTTGTGAAAAACAAAATCGGGGTCTCGATGGTTATTTAAGTATCATATTTCAACATTATAGTAAGCATAGATCAATTCTTGTTCGGCGTATCGAGCTACATTTTTTGCGCTACGTACCAAAAGTTCAAATATGCAAAGTGATAATATTCAAGAAATGAGTTCGATTTTAACCATTCCGAACAGAATGAATAATTGAACATTCTAGTTTACGGTATCATTCACTCCTTATACTATCCAATCCGTGTACTTGAAACTTAGAGCTCACTTTCAACATTAGCGCGCAATAATAAGCTCGAATCATATCTACCTTCCAATACCTCTGTTTGGTAAGAAATTTGTAGTGAATTACGCTTTATGGCTAGATCTACTTTGCAGATTCTTCAAGTATATTATAAGTCTCAAAATTTTTATTCTCACAATCAGCACGTCTGAAACGAATCGCTAATATCAGATGCACAGATTGATGAACTAAACATAATGTTTTTTTTTTTTTTTAAGCCTCTTACTGACAGAAAATTCTAGTCGGCAGCTCAAGCTATCGTTAATACCGGCCTTTGAAACTCTTTTCATAAAGATACCATACTTCTACCTTTCTCAAATATGAATTAAGAAGATTGTATTTTTGTAAGTAATTATGGCATACAAGTTTTGCAATCGAAGCTGTATTGAATCGAATAAAAAACATTACGTTCGGACGTGAGTAACAAATATTTCGGCAAACAACTTTTACCACTTGTAAATCCAAACCCGAAGATTTTTGTCTGATACTTCGCTGGTGGTATTTGACGTTTTCGGGTATCAAATATTTGTGCATCCTTGGCATCTGAGTTTGAAAAGCGTATTCCCCAGAAAACAATTCTTTTGGACATTGTTGGATCAAAAATGATTCTAAAAGTTGACACAGATTGTTTGCTCGGAAAGAAAAAAGTACGAATGAAATAGGTATATGAGAATCTATACAGAAGTGAGCGTTGATTGCCGGTCGAGACCTACCGGAATGTCCCAAATACGTTTGTAATAAACAGACACCGATCTTGACTGCGGGTATGCCTCTGTATAATCCTTGAGTCACGTGACTGCCAATGGCTAACCAAATGCGCGTAGTGAGCCAAGTGAATCTCATCACGTAAAATTCCATACTCGACACTGGTCTTAGGAATGCGTAACCGGCAACACCGCAGCGTTAATTGACGAGGATCTAACAGTGTTGAGAGTAATTGTTCTAGAAACGAGTTGTCCGTTCCCACACCCTTTTTGATGTGGTCCCACTACTTGTATCAGATTTTAGACACCTAGAACGGTTGATAAGAGGAGCCGCTGGTCGTATAGCCTTTTTACGATCGCATTGTCCAGTCACCGTCGACTCGTTCGCGACTAGCACTTCGCCACGCCATGCGCCAGGCTGTGCACCGCAAACGAAAGTGTGATTTTCCTTTCGAAGTAATTTAGCGTTTTTTCACCGTGTTGTCCTCTTTGACTATTATTTCATGTTGCTCTTGTTACCCGGCTGCTTCACCCCGCCAAGGAGAACGTAACGGTTACCCGTAACTGACGGTATTCTTACTACTCGATCCTTTGCACGCTGCAACTTTTTTACCATTCTTGATTCTTGCTACAATGCCCACATTCGCTTGGTACATATGACGAGTAAATTACGACTCGCGCGATACTTTTATTCCAGGTCTATCCAAGCTCTTACCGATCGTATCATGGATGACAAGTGTTGAACCGACCATATCACGCCCAGAGCGTCGAACCTCGTATACCTATACCTGACATTGTCAAGCTGAACTCACCGCCTCCGGGGCTAAAGTACACTAACCAAAAAGAAAAATTTGTTATTCTTCAGCATCACGGAACGGCCGAATTTTTTCATGTACCGTGTTCACCACTGAATACAAATCGGTCGGTAGAAACTTTCTTACGCGTCACGTTTTTGCGAGAATTCGATTTAAGTGAGACAAAACTGTCTCCCCCAGCCAACAGATGACTACGTTTGGTCGACAAAAGTGAATCCAGTCAAGGGCAGCCCAGCCCAGAAATATGTGATCGCATGGTGGGGAATCGTCTGGAGTGTTTGAAAACGAAAATTTGAGTAACCGTGGACATCTCGCCACGGTGATTTCTCTGAGCTCTAGTTTTCAGACGCTCGCCAATCACGAGTGGTGAACCTCACTATCTCCGACAGCGTCTACTTTTGAATTCGAATCCGGTTGCAAAACCGGCTTGTCACAAACATTTTACCATGCTGTCCGAAAAACGGCTGAGATGCTTATTTTCAATTAATTTAAATCTAACTTTCTTGAAAACGTGACTAAATAGAAAGTTTCTGTTGACACATTCGTCCCGTTTATTGTATCCGTATGGAAGTTCATTATCGCTTCTGGTACGCCATCAGGATCCTCCTCGTCAACTTCTCTACCCAGTTTCCAACTCATATCATGTGTAATTGTCGAGTCGTGGTATTGAAATAAGAAACGAAATGTTTGTCTTTGTGCGTTTAACAACGCAACTAAGCTTTTCTGGGACAAATTTCTCCAGCGGCCCTTCTCGGAATCTCTCGTACATACTTCCAACAGCCGCGCTTTTGACCCAGTTCTACGTGGTTCTCGAAAACGGGTTCGGTTCTTTGGAATTTCATACTCGGATTCGCTTATTCGAGGCTCATTGTCGGAGTCTGTTTACGATTAGAGGTACATGCGGAAATTTTACGATCTTTCAACAAACCACTTGCGGTCTGTGTAAATTCTAGTCTCGACTCTGCGCGAAAAATAAATCAGCCACATCCGTCTCTCTACTACCATGAACTCTGAGCATCTTTCGCCAAGCAAAGCACCGTTCTCGGTAGCACACATATGGCGCAGCAGTATTTGCCACACAGGGATTCCTGCGTGGGCACCGGACGTGTATTGCGAGTAAAACTGTACCGGTTAAACAGGACTCAAAATATTAGTCGCCTGTATAAACTTCGACGATAGTGATTATTTTGAACAGAGATATCGAAGAGAATATTTTGCTCTTGGGTAATTTATTGGCTGTGATCTTGTTTTTGGCATTCGGAAATAGCTATTTCCATTGTGTGGAAACAAATGCTTGTATCGCAAGCGCCGATTGAGAAATTGAAGATTTTCAACGATCAACGTCTCTATTTTTCAATTTCTACTAACGAATGTGATTTTCACGCAAGGTTTGAACGGTAGCGATTTCTTTGCTAGGTGTTAATTGACGGAGGAAGAGAGTAACATGTGTGGTACAGCCTCAATTTCTCCTGAGAAGTATACGCTGTTTGTTGAAGCAAAGGAAAGAAGAAAAAAGAAAAACGAGAGTCACGATGACCCGCATTTTAACACCGCGATTTCGAACTTGGATGCATGTATTATATATGGAAAGTGCAGCTACTCGATGTGAAATTCGATTGAAAGTATCAAGTAATGAAATTTTTCGCCATGGGAGTATGCCGTATTCGAGGCACACTTGCTGACACACTTCGAACGAAGATTATGAATATTTTTGTAATATCTTTTTACTACTGCGACGCGGTGACCCCGTATCATCTATTAGAAAACAGGAATTGGTCGCAGTAAGGCGTGAGTGATGCTCAACTTCCAGTAGTTGAAATTCAAATTCGAATAATTCACATCGTTTGTAAGCTTTCCGTTGTACTGGCAACTCGATTCGAACACCCTATAACGGTTTCAATACACGAGTACGGTTTTTGCATATGAATATCATGCTTATCAGGTTCGGATTCGATGAAGATTTGTATGCTGCCTGCAGCCTCAACTCAATCGCCGCTTGTTCTTGTTAGGGGGGAAGCGAGACACGTCCTTCTCAAAGTGATTTCTTTATTTCTTCGATTCTGCTTTTCGTAATTTTTTACTGTTTTAGGTTGCATTATTACGTCATCTTTCTTGCTTCCTTCGTTTTTAACGTATATAAAAACTCTGTATTTGGTTTCGTGGGATGCGTGGTTATACAGTTGTATGAATGAGGTTCATCGAACATCATAGACGAAAGATCTGACTCATACATCATATAAAACTATTTGAAAACATTATGGCGACTAGTGTGAGATAATTGATTGAACCATTTTTATACATAAAGCATAACGATTTGGACAGAAATATATATATATAATATATACATAAATTATATAAATTATAATAAATATTGTTATTCATCTCTGCGGGCTTCGCGGTTTGGAAATTCGCTAGAGAAGCGAATACTTTTCTCAGACCATTCAGTCCGTTGGGATTTTGGCTTCTTAGCCGTCGATTATTCTCTTTGCGTAAAACCAATCCCTATAGTCATGGTATGCGATTAAGAACTTTAATGCTGATATCCGGAGTACGCCTGGCTCTGAGCTGCCTGACGATCTTCCCAGCCGCCGGAACCGCCCGAGGATGACCATCCACCTGGAGATCCACCAGAAGACCAGCCGCCGCCGCCACCGCCACCGGAAGACCATCCGCCACCACCGCCAGACGACCAGCCACCAGAGTTGTAGGCTGTTGCAGACGAGTGGTGGTCATGACCCTGCGACATGAGGGCCTTGAACCCGATGAAGGCGGATATGGCGATCGAAATGAGAGACGCAATGATGGCCTTCTTGGCCAAAAGAGCGATTCCGAAGTAGGCGAGAGTGGCTAGGGCACCGATCTTCAATTTTGCGGCCAACAGAAGCGGCAGAATCGACTTGAGAATCTTCTTCTTTCCACGTCCTGAAACAGGTAAGTGCAGTGATTAGGAAAGAGTGTAAGCAGAATAACAATGTTACTCATCAATCCCGTCGAAATTTCATTCGTCCAATTTTATTTTCAACGAGCAAACTTTCGGTTTCCGTTGATTGTCTTATAAATTGACAGTGCCGACTGTGTAGACAGAGAGCCCAAAACGGCGTGACACCTAGCTTTTCTTATGCACAATGAAAACGACTCGTGATTGTCTCGCTCGTGTCAACGACCTTTGGTTTCTACTTCGGCGTTGCGGCAGGTCACGTAGTATGCCTCAACAATGACTTTCTCGGAGTTCGTTTTTAGTCGCTAATACGCAAAGCTGACAATATCTCTGGAGTAACCGAGTCGCTTGTGGAATGGAATGCGTCCTTGCCACGTTAGACTAACGGGACCAACTTTTTAACAGCGGTGATAAATAACATGAGAATTTTGTACCGCCTCACCTTCAACGACCTCGTCGACGGCTTGTCTCACTTCCTCGGGTACCGAATCGGTCAAGGCGCGTGCGGAGTTACTGACCTCCTCGATCATCGGCGAGAAGTTTATCTGCAATAATTAAGCATCGCAGGGAATTACAACAAGTTCGTTTTTGTTAGATTCTTATTCACCTTCTTCCTTTCACTTTTGCGAGTATACTATGAGCAACGGTTGAATCGTCGACTCAATTAACTTGACCACGCACTGAAGCGAGAGAAAATATTTTTTTACTTTTTTGATAACGTCATTACAACTATGAAATCGTTTATGCAACAGTGAAATTCACTCAATACATCAAGATCCAGGCGTCTCTCATCGTCGGCCAATGCAATTGCCAAAATCTTACTGAATAATTGCATTGTGTTACAGAAAATGCGTATTGCTTATCTATCCTGGCTTGGCTGATAATAGCTAACGATAAGTAGCGGGACTCTCACCTGAAGGCTGCGACCACTAACGAAGCCGCTGATTTTATCAGTTACGAAATTCTCCAGGGAATTTTGACGCTCGGCGACGGTGCTCTTCGTGACTTCGATCTCCTGATCGTAGACAACATCCTCGCCGGTTTTCGCGCCGCGGGAATCCTGGGACTTGACAAGGCTCACACCGCGCACAATTTCGAACTTATCCTGGCCGAAGAACTCCTTTGCCCGACGATAGAGGCTTTTCTGCACGCATGATATGCTGTCCTGCTGCAGGCAGTCGTCGAGGGTCTGGGCGGAGGCAACCGCTGCGACGAGCAAAACGGCGAGTAATTTCATTTTCGTTATCGAAACAACAGTACAGTCACGACCGCAGTGTGCGTCTCTTCTTTTCGCGTTGTTTTTCTATCGAACCTGTCACGGTAGGAAGTGAATTTTAGTGTGGTCCATTGGTCAGGCTCTTTAGCTTATATTTGGCGGGTCCCCACCTGAAGTGACGCTCCCACCTTTTTTTCTATTTACCTCGTGTGTCATCCGCGTTACCGTGCAGATCCAGAGGCACGAGCCAACCACGCCACACGAGGGAGGCGAGGCCGCCAATCGAAGCAGGGTCTTGCGGAAGGGGGCACAAGGCGTGCCGCTCACGTAATGCCCCGACGGGCCCCGCCATCGTTTGTGAGTTTACCGTGTCGAGTATAGTGTCGATCTAAACCTGTTAGAAAACTACACTTCATATTTACGAGGCTCAACGTGAATTAATTGTCGGGGATATTGGACTGCTCGAAGTTGAACCTTAGATACACCGATGGAGGAATCGTAACACTTAGCAGGCAGGACAGGCAGGACAGGCCCACCCAGAGTATGACTATCGAGGCGTGTTTTGCCTACGTGCGCTGATTTATGCTAGAATTGTCCTACCTGAGTATCGCATTTCTTCTTCCGGTGCCCGGGAACTATTCATTTCCAAGTACGCTGCTTTTCCAGTCTACTATCTTATCACATTCTCGTCAAAGGAGACGTCCGCTTTTTCTCCACGAAACGGCTTAGCGCCTTTCAAATCTTCCTATCTAGCAAACAGTGTGCATCGCAACACCGAGAACACTGTGTTGACAGAAACTTTCTATCACTTTAGGATTCCGAATGAATTGAATGTAGTTTAATCGAAAAGTGCTATTCCGGTATTATGATGTACAAATTCTGACAAGATTCTGAATTACTTTGCTTCATTCTTGGTGTTGCAAAGGTGAGACCAGTGGAGGGCTACGTAGTCCAATATTCTTTGACAGCAGAGAATTGTCCGAAAGTTTAACGCACAATAAGTGAGTAGCTGCGAATATTTATTTTCCTCAATATTTCGTTTTCGATATCCATGACGATTTTAAACTATTGTAGAATGTCGAGCTCACTCTTCTCAATCGTCAGGTCCCTAACCAAGTCAAGATGCCGTATCTCTGATTACGAAAGTTGTTTATCATTATTGCATCTATGCTGTACCGAAACCCGTTCAAATTATATATGTTTCACGTTATTTAGATCCGGGCTTCTCACAATTATCAGACTAAATAACTTCCTCGAACACGCGATCCCCCACGCAAAAAACCTGCAGCTTTGGTGTAAATTCGTACCTCCTACTTATAGATGATGCTAGTGCTAAATTCCCATAACAAAAAAGTTGAGGGTACGAATTTACACCCAAGTTAAGGGGTTTTTCGCAAGAGACAAGTCGCGAAGAGTAGCAATAAGATATTGAATAAAGTTATTGTAGAACAGGAGACAGAACCTTAATAAAATACGATTCTTTTATTCCTAAGGGTCCACGAGGTCCATAATTTTCCACCTTAACCGATCTGAAATCTAAAACCATCGCACCGTTTTAGATTCTAGCGAAATGCCGATGATTATCGATCAGATCGTCGAAGCATACCAAAGGTAAAGTGTACCATGATGCGCGCACCGATTTTTAGGATACGGTGACATTCTATGTCAGTAGGGCAGAGTGTACCAACAGAAGGTGAAAAAGTTGCTCATCACACGCGTCGCTGTCTCACGCACAATATTTCCAAGAATTTGTTCCGAAGTTAAGTCATGGGAGTGATATGCGAACAGAGAATCCAGCGTCGGATCCAAATGCAAAATTCCACGCAGCGGGATTATTGACGATTTCTTCTTCCCCCCCCCCCCGTCTCAAGCATCCGTCATTTCCATCATCAAGGTCCAATCTACGCTGCTGCACGTTTGGCATGAATGAAAGAAAACTAGTATCAAGCTCGTACATCCCGGATACGACCTTCATTGCCCGTGACCACTTTCTATTCGAAGTGCCCCACTCGATTCACTGTATCATTTTCATTTCGTTTCTTTCGGTTGAGTACCGGCTGTACGAGGCCTTGCCCTCGCCGTTCTTTCGCCAGTCGGTCTACACTGCACGTGAGCTCAATTTGAGTCCCTGCAATCCCTCTTACGATCAGCTTGGCTGCAGCACGGATATCAGTCATTGTTTACGACAGGTTTCACTTCCTCATTTTTTATCATCATTTTCATCATTTCAGGTTTTATTTTATGCCTTGCCGCACCCCTCTGAGTTCACCAAAAAACGTCGCACGCCTCGGATTGAGTAAAAGTAAACTCATTTTGCACTGGCCAACCGATCTTAAGAGGCAGATCTTGACATTTCCAGAATTTGGTTCTAGCTATTAATATGTGCGTAAGGAAGATGGAGGTGATCGGTAATAAACTTATTCGACGCTATCCCCTGTAGACGATTAAACTTTCATTAAGCACATGATCGAATCAACGACTGAATAAATTTCGTAATTCGCTCACGAGTTGACATGAATCTATCAGAACGATGATTTTATTCTTCCAATTATCTGATAGTCAACTAAATGTCTGAACTGAAATACTTATTACGGTGGGAATACCAATTATATGCAATAATAGCTGTGCCAGAGATAGGATATGCGCAGATCCTTTATCTGTTTTACTTTTGGCACCTACGCTCTGTCGGATAGCTTGTAAATCAATATGAAGAATCATTCACGCGAGCCAATTATTCGCACCTGGCTCCAGGTGCTGTATTCCGAGTTGTACCACAATGTCGTAGAGCTGCGACTTATGCAACTTAATAGCCAATTTGGCGAAGACAAATGTTTTATACAATTTTCAGAGTTTATAACAATGCACGTGCGGAAATTACCTAGATTTTAATTTTCTGCCTTTGTCTAAAGTGAAAAAATGTTTATAATGAGTCCTTTTTTACTAAAATATATGCACTCGATGATGCATGCTTAATTAGCTTTCACTTCCATTGGTACGATATAATAATTGAAAGTGTGTTTGCTTGTGTGTCATATCCCATGCGCATAAGAAATAACAAATGAAAAGAATGGCTCATGGGAGCTATTTTCGCGAAGTTTAAATTCGAAAAATTTATTTCAAAGTTAATATTTATCCTGTGAAGAATTTCGCAATACTGTGGATATTAAGAAGTGTTCAAAAATGCGTCGTGATATGTTTCTATCTGGAAGCATATAAACATATGCATCCAAACAGAAGTTACCATTGGCTGAAAAGGATTACCAACGGTCACGTTCGCCAACAGTTGTACTAATTATCAACAAGATTCCTGTGAATTGATTAATTTGTTTATTTGAAATTGATATTTATTCGATATTCTGCATAATATCATGTTTTTTATATTTTTGATGAGTAACAGGCTGTCCGAAATGAAGAGCTTGATAAAGTATTATTGAAAAATACAATTCCCCATCCACATAATACAAATTATATACCAGAGAAAAAAAATGTCTCATTGAACTTTTCTTTCAGAGCATTCGCTTAGAGCTTTAAAAAATCCGCAATTAGTTATTAAACAAGGAATAACGATCAACCTTTAAATTCTCCAACAGAATAACAGTTTAAAAGCTACTGCTTGCTAAAGCTTATATCCGGAGGTGCATAAATCTTAAAGATCATATCATTCATGCTTGGGTGAAGAAAAAAATATGTCCATGACAAACAGTTTGCAAGACATCGATGAAAATCGATGTTTCAAAATACATACATAAATAGTTAGTCAGCTATATTGGTAAAAACATGTACGTCGGTGTCGTAAAATCACAATCACGCTAGAATTTTCCGTCAGTGCCTGAAGCAACAACGTTTATCTTAATTAACTAGCATCACATGTGTCGTTGTACTTAGATATCATCAGTGACGCGACGGTAGTATGAACAGAAACAAGAAAGTGTAAATAAGTCTGTCTTCGTGAGATGATAATGATGAGCATAATGTAATCATAAAATTATCGTAGCTACTGGCAATTTGAAAATCATAAGTAGGTACCATCATGATGTTTCTATACGTAAAAAAACATAATACTGCTAGAATTACATCGCGGCTTGAGTAAAGCTATTGGTGTAGATAATTCGGCATCAAATACCGCTAAATTTCGAGTATAATCACTCTGCGAGGTGTAACATTGATACACTGAGAAAAATTTCATTTGTTATAGTAACTAGAAAAATTTAGTAAAACAGGTATCGTTAAAAAAAACTGTTTCAATATTGTTGGAATTACGAAACACGAGGTACACGTAACCATTTTGCGCTATTGTCGATCCTTTTTTGGTAATTGCAACGCAAAATCAGTTTGTGAGGTTTACTCTACTTTTTTAATCAAATAAGGCGTTAACATCAATTTATTGTTGCACAAGCATCAAACTTTCGCAACAGTTACAAGAAAATATAGTAACAGTGATCGTAATGAGAAAGAATAGTAACGGATACTAGTCTTTCTGGTAACAGCTACAAAACTAATTTTCATTTCGTACCTCGAACTATATTTTTCGATTGTGGTAAAAAATTAAAATAGTTGAGGACTGAGCGGTAACCGGAACTAAAAATTTCTCTCAGTGTACCTGGACTCTGATAACGAACAATGAATTGCAGTAGACTCTATAACAGGATCCAGGATACTGTCAGCGGATGATACGCAACGCATATTTGATTGAACAAAGCATTTTATAATCTCATCTATCAAGTTCTAATTTCCACGTTATTTGAGTGGTAAATTGGCAGATCCAGCTATGCATATTATGCTTTGATTCCATGGGCCGCCACCGGGTGTGCTAGTGAGGTCAGCACTCTCGTGAGAAGAGTATACAAGGGGGTATTTCAGATAGGGTCAGCTGCTTTCAACCAATGTTTCGAACAAAACTTAATTGGTAAACGTCGTTCTTACTCTTCTTTAGCCAACGAAACCTCAAACAATCAGCCAATACGAACTGTGACTTATAGGAAGTGTAACTGAAACTTTTGGGAGTATTTTTTTGGGCCTAAATAGTAACATTCAGATGCATGGTTCTATCCACTGGACCTTCCTTCGTTCAACTTATGTCAAATTAAATTGTCAAAAATTCGCAGTTCACGATATCCCTCAAATATAAAATATTAGTTGAGTTTACATTTGAATCTATGAAACCCTCTCGTCCAAACTTCAACGAAGGATAAGGAAAATTAATATTCACGACAAAAATACAGAAAAGATTTCATTTTTTATAGCATCTTACTCATGAAACTACTCAATGCGATCAACTTCTTCAACTGGTGTAAAAAAGGCCAATTGGATTAAAGTACATATCACTGGCTAAATGCAAAAAAACGCCCGCATGAGCTACTGCAATACAAATATTCTTTCTGTAGAGTACATGAAAATACTGTGACTTTTACTTGACTGAATAAATATCTTTTGGAAATCTTTTAGAATTCGTTATTTTCTGTGTAGCTGTGAACTTAAGATTGTGAAACATTAGAAATTTTCGAGACCTAAGGAACCGAATCAGTTTCACAGCAGCCCTCATATAGCATGAGTAAGTCAAAAATGATGGTGCCAACATATAATTTGTCGTCCATGGCTGCGGTAAAATGAGTCATAACTGATTGCGGATTGTTCTTCAATAATTTGCTTGCAGGTTCTTTATCTGGCAGATTCTCTTAAGGAACAAGATCGACAGTAGGAAACAACGTCAATTGTGACACTTCAGCGTACCAACACACTTGCGGTATAATACATATGACGATTAAAATTCTTGTAATAACGGTCAAAAGGCGGAACCTGAAAGGGTGAAGGATGATGGAAATATCAGCATCGAAGTCACCGATGCCTAAATCTCGTAGCGGGGGGCCCGGCGCACTGACATACATACGGGGTTCAAAATCAACATAATATGCGATTTAAAATTCAAATTTCTTTCTCGGACTGTAACGAGTTTGGAATGTAACGGGCCCCGTCGCTTCTTTCGGATCGGTGGGTGCGGACCTGCCCATGCTGGGCGGCGATACCGATCATGTACCGATTTTGAGCAATCAACAAAGAGAAATGCCCGCAGACGACTCTCGACAAATCGGTTGCCTTGCATATGCTCGTCTGCAACTCGATTAAAATATGTGATCAGCTAGTATGCCGATCTTGTTTTTTTTTTTTTTTTTTTTTTTCATTAAGCATTCTGTCTAATCGCATTAATCAAATACGCTACGCGAAGATACGGCTCCTGCAATTTGTTATTTCGCAGTACATTGATGATTTCTGTTTGACTTTCATTCACACACTCTTCTCACGTATCTACGAAGTCGAAATTTTTTCAACAAACAGGTATTGTTTGCACTCTCACGATGCCAGTGTCAACTCGGAAGGAGGCTTTATTAGGACACACGCACGTGTTTCTGTCCGAGCTTTCAACCGGAGCTCGTTGGTAGATTTGTTTAGAGGATTTGCATGCGATTCCAATTGACAGTTTTCACTGGCTGACGTTAGACGACAGTCAGCCACGGTCACGACCGCATGTATAAATAGTTTTACTGATGTAGAATCTACGTCCATTCAAATATCATACGGTTATTGGCAATAAACTTTCTCTGTAATACGTTCTCGGTAGTGAAGCATTCAACGTTCGAAACTCGCGGTGAATTCGACGCAGAGAATTCAACAGAAACTGAAATTCATTTTGTCTGTACGGAATAACCACTACTATGCGTTACGCATTCATGTATATATTGTAGAGCGAAAGTTGGCCAACCAGTTTCAAAAAAGGCGTGATGATACTTAGGGGAACAAGGTAATAGACAGTAGGTATGTCTGGTAGGTAGGAAAGTGCATTAACTTCGAATTACAAAACTCGAATCATTAGAAGCGTCCATTGTGACCCGTTCACTTTGTCCCAAGACCAACAAGTCTTCGATCATTTTAACCACTTTTTGTTTCTCCAAACTATAATTCAAACGCGAAGGCCATAGTTTTACTGTCGCAACACGCATTATATTCCTATACTAATATTTTATGTTCAGGTTTATTTGCTGGTCAATCAGGTTTTCTTCGTGAACTCAAATCCTGAGTACCTTAACCTAAGTCTACATGTATTTGCAAGATAATGAGTAAAGTATGGTTAAAAAAAAAAACTATTTTTCAGAAAGCATGCCAGGATGATTCTTGCCTGTTATAAAATCTTAAAATTCAGAAAAATAACGTATACTTACACGATTCGGAAGGTATTTAAGACCAAACTTCAATTCTAATTAAACGGAAAAATATCTTTTACGAAATTGTAAGCATTTTTTTTCGTATGGATAAGCTGATTAATTATTCTATTGCTCAAAATTGAGACAAATATCGAAGAAATCACATTGCATTCACAATTACGAATGTGCTGTAAAAATGCGGGTAAATATAGAAATTTTGTCTCACATGATCCAGGACTTTTTCAAACCACGTCATAACGAGTTTTCAATAAGAATTTATAGCAAATCACCATCATATCTGCGCTTTCTAAGCGTAAAGAAATTTCAACAGCAAGGTCGACACATCGCTAAATTCGAGTCGAGAATTGATATTTGTGCAAATTAAGGATTATCTTCGTCTGCAAAGGGGTGGACCCAACAACCCCGAGCTGGAACATGACGCCAAAGGCTTGTGCAAGAATGCTGCATTCGCGTAGAGCAACGCAAAACCGTCTGCATCCGTTTGAGAGCGGCGCATCTCGTTTTATGATATTCCAATCGGAAAAAAGGAATGCCGTGGTATGTGGGTCAGTCGGTCGTTTCACCGGTGATCCGATCTGCCCCCTCCCTGTACTCCCCCCCACCCCTTCCGCTCTCTCTCTCTCTCTCTCTCTACCTCTTCTCGATGCCGCTCTCTTAGCGCCCACTGAACCCGGTAATACAAGATCCTATCGACCCGCCTCTAAAAGAGATAGGCTCTACGTAAACAGGTACACAGTCGGAATGGAAAGAGGTACGTACATGTGCGAGAGGAGAGGCACAGGCTTCTCTCTTTTCCTCCCCAAAGCCACGGTACGCGATGTTAAGAGTCTTACAAGCGACATACTTTCTTCTCTCGCTATTTTCTTTCTTCTTCTTTTCTTTCTTTTCCACTTTTTTTACTCGTATTTTTATTTTCAACGTGTTTCTTTTTTTTTTTTTTTTTTTTCTTCGTTCGTTAATGTTTTACTCAGTTAACGCCGTACGCTGCAGGTTGTATATAATATCGGGCTCCCTCAGGCGGTATCAACAAACACAAGCTACGCTGACCAAGTAGCCTCGATTCAATTCGTAACGATTCCGACAATTTCTCGTTAATTGATTGGAGATCCCCGATGAATTAATATTCAGTAAATTGTGATGAGTTTTTCGCGAGTCAGCTCAACCTACTCTGAACTTGAGTGGCTGCGTATTTGCGAACTCGATTACATGATTCCTCGTGTAATATCTACTCTTGGTAATCTTGGAAGGTAAAAGGAAAGACAAAGAAAAAGTCGGCTTATCTTATTTTTGAAATTTTTTTATTCATTTATATCGAATGATGTGTCTATTACATCAGCATACAAAAAATAAATATCCAGGCAGAAAATCTCTGCAGTATAAAGATACATACGCTTACAACTATTAGTCTGTTGGTTAATAAATATTTAGGTATATATTATATACGTCTGCGTAGTTGGTAAGGGTATCACCGTTCTGAGCATGTCGAAAGTTGGGAAAATGGGAGGCGGAGTGTCTTTGGTACCGTGGGTATCATCATTGAGGGTAGATTTTCATTTAATAATCATTATCGTCTTCTCTTCAAGCAGAGATAGCATTCCGTTCGTGGTAATTGTCGCGGCGATGAAGTATGTCACGTCATTTTTCGATACGTCAAAATTTTGAAGGGGTTACGATTGTAGCCTGAAGCAACTGGGGACCAGCTGACCATGATAGTATATTCCAAAAGTCACTTTCTACGAGCCTTCCTTCACTGTCACGTGTATCAAAGTCGTAACCCGTGTCTCGTTGATCACGACAGTTCGTCGCTTCGTCGACGTCCGTCCGTTTGTCACCGGAACAGGAGGAACCTGTCGGTAGTCTCATACGCGTATTTGTCACAATAGCTTTTTTACACTTTTCTTGTTTTTCGTTCACTATATGTAAGTAGAAAACTTTCACATACTTTGTTTTCACCAGGGTCTCTGGTCCGAGTGTTTCCTCCGTTATTTGCATTGAGCCGAGAGATCCGTGCTTACTGCTCAGTCCTCGCTCACTCTGCAATTATTTCTGTCAAAGGATGAGTCAGTCGGCTATTCGGGCGAGAAAGCGTCCTGCGTCCGTGTAGGTATCGTTAGGTCTCTGTCAAGGATTGGGGTTGGCTACTACTAGGAGTTTTTAACCGCGTAATCGATCGAGTATCCCCGGTATGGTAGATCGCCAAAATCGGTATCGTCCAGCGATCGTCTGTGGCCATGACCATGGCTCTCCTGAGCGTAGATCACGTGGTGACCGCCACCGTCGTCATGACCTCCGGCCAGCTTCTTCGCTGCCACGATCAGGGACAACATCAAGGCAAGACCGGAAACCATTAACGCCTTCATCGCCAATAGACCCAAAGCTCCTAGCCCCAAGGCACCCATCATCTTTCCTGTTAAAAAGAAATTACTCGTAACAACCGGCACGCGTTGACCCAAGTAGAATTATTATACACTTGAATACGACTCGAAATATATGTATACATAGATATACATATATTGTAGTTTCCAGGTCTGGGTAATATTCGAAGTGGCTTAATTTTAAATACGCAATCAAAATGCAAATGGTATTTTGCATTTTCTGTTTTCTACTCTAAATAGAAAAATTGAAGGAAAAATGTACGCATTTAACTGTTTTGTCAGATGCCTCTATTCAAATGAGTTTTGAACGTTTGAAAAAATTCCGTAACCAATAATTTATTTCGGTATTCGCTCAGATGGGAATAAGTAGTGTCAGAATTATCAGGTTTTGACTTAATTTTTTGCTTAAAAAGGTCTATTTAGTAATGCATTATTCTTTCGCTCGAATAAAGCAGTGATCTTGCATATATTGTATGCGTAAATACGAAATATCTTTATCTGTAGTCTCACATTTCAGTGAAATGAGATCGTTTTGAATGAAATTCTACAAATAATCCACTTGTGATTTCAATGTTAGCAATATTTTTTGAACAACTAAGACTACCCACATTACGATACTTGTCTATCATCGTTTAACCATTTGCACGATTATTTTTATACGGTGGAATTATAATGTGCCCAGTAGAGGGCACACCAACAGAATACAATATCAACAAGTGAAGATACGTATCAAAAATATTATTCTCGTACAAACCAAAACCATAAGCCTATGCACGGCGTATCTCAATTATTAGAAAAAGTTTAACTATTTACGGTATATAATAAAACATTTTACATTTTGTAACTAATTTTAAATACCCTATTTTAGATTTGTCAATTTAAATAGAATTTTTCAGAGCATTTCTCATATGCTATTTTAAATGCATTTGTGATAGCATTTTACCCAGCCCTGGACTAATTGCAGGCTTAGCTAATCTCGTGGGGCAACCGTTCCTTAATTCCAAAAAACAGTTCGGTTTATAGCCCCTACCATTCTTTCTTTGGTTGTTCACCTTGTTCTGCTAATATAAAAATCTGCCGACCTGTCATTTTTTAAATATATCAACCTTCGGTAAGTATGCACAAAGTTTCGTCGTCACAAATTTATCCAAAAATTAAAAGTCAAAAGTGCAATACTTTTCTTATCTCACCAATAACCAATATATGTATAACTCGCATAGTAATTACATTCTTACCGCTATTTACCTCTTCCTAAAAACAATTTTGAGAAGACGAAATATCATTGCAAATCTATTTAATTTTCAGGTGTCGCAAGGCACCCGGTAAGAAAAGCCCCAAGTTTCGGGTCGCTAAGTATAATCGAGCAAGAATAACGTGGTACCAACAGGGTGATACTGGCATACCAAAATAATGAAAACAACCGTGATAGTCATTCTCGATTAAGACTCTTCTCAGTTTTCAACTTTATAAAGACTCATGTCATTGTATCTTCTAAAAAGTTGAATAATATCCAGAGCCTTTCGCCACTCATTTGCACCACAATTAAGGGGCAGTCCATAAATTACGTAAAAGATTTTCAGAGGGAGAAAGATATGTTTTGAAATACATGTCTTACATTAAAGTTTTTTAATCTCAAATGTACCGGGAACGAATGGAATTGTTTAAATCTCGATCATAGCATCATCACCGCAATCTTTCTTTAAATAATATTTTACTTCGTCTCCAAAACTCAAGCAGTTAGTTATTCACGTTATTTTGCGTTTGTAGCGTTATTTTGAGAAAAAAAGTTTTACGTAAGAATTACATAAGAAGGGCGGGGAGGGGGGCAACTAGCGCTTACAATGCATTAAACAAGGAAAGAGGAAAGATGAGATATCTTGGAAAATAAACCTACGTATATTTACAGAGGTCCCATTAAGCATACACGTAGATTAGTCAGATTGGTCAGATAAGTCAGTGTTATAACACAAGTCTTGGTAGTCACAAAGAATCTCCAGTCAATGTTTCTGGCAAGTTACTTTAAACTTGCCGATCCGTTTTGCAAAGTTGGTCTAGCAATTAGCTATCACTTTTACATTGAAGAAGTGAGATTAAATCGAACAATGTTCCATACTACAGGAGTTCATATATGTTGATATATATTTCAAAAAAGTCTTATTGACCAAGAATACTATTGAAACTGATACTAAAAGCTAACTTGTGAGTACAACTTGAAAATCAGTACCATTTACTTCAACGATACTCTATTCCTTGATTACTTATTGTACATCACTGTAAGACGATTTGAATTCTTTTTTCGTCCTGATATTTGGGTTGTTGTAACTACCTATTTGATTTATCGTGTGTTATTTTCGTTGTTTAATAATAAATAATCAGCATTCTAATCTGAACTTCTTCGGATGTAGCTATAATTTTACGCAATGCTTTCACAGAACTCTATTTGAATCTATTATTCTCAAAACGAGATAATTACTAAGGAATATTAATTGAATAATAATAAATAATAAATAAAATGAATAATTACTAAAGAATATATTTGAAAACTTTGGTATGTCACCTAACAATTTCTGTTAATTACAAAGTATGATTTATGGGAACGTCTTACCCATCATCAGTGCCATCATCATGACGCCTCCGCCACCTCCTTTACCGCCGCCAAAGCCATCGCCTTTTTTCCGACCTGAAATCAATTGAGACATTATAATTCCCTGATCGATTTTTTCAGAGCTTATATAAATCAGAAGCCTGCGAAGATCAATACCTTGATTAGCGTTTGGTAGCGACTCCTTCAGAGCCGTTTCCAGATTGTCCGGAAGAAGACTTGGCAGTTTCACCCTCAGCTCACGTCCTTCCAAAAAGTTGACGATCTCCTCAACTACTCCAGAGTTCTTCATGTTTCTCGCCCTCCGAGATAACATTGGAGCTGAGGTCTCAATCAATTGAACACCCTCGGATAGCTCAAGATTTGGAACCGCCGCTGACTTTTCGAGGAACTGTTGAACCACTTTTCGCACAATTCGAACCCCGTGGCACGACACGGATACGTTTTTCGGATCCTCCTTTGCGCACAAGTTGGTGAAACCTCCTAACACTCCACCCGAACGCTCCACCCAAAGTTCATCGGCCGTCGTAGACCCGATGAAGACGAGGACAAGCATCGGGGCGATAAATTCTCGGTAACTTGCCATTTTTTTTTTATTTTTCGTTCAGTGAGCTCACAAATCACTGCTAACCCAGAGCTACCAGCGCTCCGCAAAACGCTACACTTACTAAACCTTTGGGTTTCCCGTGTTTCGCGAACGGGACCCTGGGATCACTCACTATCCGAGGTTTCGATACCTTCGATGTTTTAGAACCTACAGTAGAGGCCTGAATGATGGGCAAATGAGCTGGATTCTGTTTATATACATCATCCGAGGGGATTGCACCGCAAAAAACAGACAATCCAAGCTCCAATGTACCGAGTACCTGACGTTTTTCACCGCAGTTTCGTTCAATTCTTATTTTAAAGGTTTCAGAGCGTTACAGTTCACCATTGTCGAGAGGAGGCCAATGCCTTGCTATGTTACCTAGTCAACCTTTCCCATACCATCCAACCACTGGACAATCACGTTATACTTTCGCAATTTACCGGACTTTGCGAGACAATCTGTTTTAGTGGAGCATAACCACGGTGAATGTGCCACTCGCGACGTTACGTACATTCTCTTAGTCCGTTTTTCTTCCATAATTACCCGAGAATATCGCGACGTCGTCAAGTTACACCCTCCGCGCCAAGCTTAATTGTGGCGGCAATAGCATTATCTCAAAGCTTACGCTGTATACTCACCAGGTGGAGAAATTTCTCATTCCAGCTGATCCATACACCTTGTTACTTGCAGGATGCGGCAAATTGTTCGATTTGGGCAGCGTTGAAGTTTCACCCTTTTTCGCTTCCTATAACTTTACGTCAGATAATTATACTAATTAGTGTGGCATTCACGTACACGTTTCAGTGGTCAATACAAAAATGAAGGAAACGGTCATTACATTTTCAATTCAGAAAATCGCAGGAGTGAGAGGAGCCGATCGAGAGAGAAAAGCGTAGATGAAGACAGAAGAACCAAATGTAGATCATCTCCGGAGAGACCTTTCTCTTCTGCTCCACTTTTAGAGGGGTCTCATTTACTCGCCGACTTGCTTCCTCACCCAGTCACCCTTTCCCCCCGAAATCTCGAGAATCGAAATCAACTACAGACTGTAGAAAATTATCCTCGTACGTACGGCTCATGTCCGCCGTCAATATGCAACGTTTGGTGAAGCGACAGTGGTTCGGAACAACAATTCTCCACGAAACTTTTCATCTTGTCCGTTAGCATTGTAGCCATATGTATATACCCACTCTCAAGCGAAAGCTGAAGAGTTTTTAAGATCGTTAAAGAGCAAACAGCCGTTCACTCGATTGGAACTCATTTTTCACCGGACTTCATAATCCGTGTCACTAGAACAAGTTTTTCTGCCAAGTTTAGAGCCATTTCGTCATAAAGAGATTTGGTACACTTTTAAAATTGTCTGGCTTTCTGTAAGTTTGATCGTGCTAACCCTACCCTATTTCCACTTACCGTTTTCTTCTCTTTCCTTCCCTTCTTCGAATATTGCTTAACAAATTCACATCGGTTCATTTACAAATGGATCAATCACGTTGCGTGGTGGGAACTATTCCCGTTAACTAGAGCGGTTACAACGTAAGCTGATCTTTAATTCTGAACCATTCAACGGAAAAAATTGTACACGTATGTCTCCAGGGACTATTATCCACTTCACTGCTGAGGAGGAGAAAATTGTACGCCTAATGTAACAGTATATGTCGGGAGGATTCCTTGAAGGTTAACGATGCGAACGACGCCTCGCCGGCAGATAGGCAACCGAAGTGACACCTGCAAGACATCTGCAATAAGTACACCAGGTGTAACTTTAGTTGCATAACTGCAAGCGAGGCGTCGTTGCTATCGTTAACGCTCACGGAATCCTCCCAGTGTAAATGAGATCAAAGCTGAACGTACCAGATTTTGGCTTCTCACTTTGTTTCAAGCTTCGAGCCTACTAGGTCAACTCATGCGTTTCGCCAAGTAAATCTACTCGCGTATAATCATTAGGAACTGACAGATTTCTTATTTCGTAGGTTTATTATAAAGTACGTCACAACCTGAAAAAGATTAGATATTCGTAAACGCGAAAGTTTGATCGTTACAGGAAAAAGAGTTAGCATCTTCAAATAAACATCATGAAAAATGAGGCAATAACTTTATATTAAATTTGCATGTGATTATAAAAACGATAGGAAGTCTCGCTTGGAAACAATGAGTAACATTTATTTCAAAGCTATACAATTTTAACGGTAATCAACTGACACCAAGTGGCATAAAATATGAATCATCAATATTTGTGCATTAGAAAGGTATCGAGACGATGGCACATAAGGCTACAATGATAGGTCTGCAGTAGCAGTCCACAGCTCACACGTTTTCACTCGGTTGTATTCGCTCGCGGTACAGTGTGAAATCGGTAATCTTTTAGTCCGTGGCATAGAAAGCGACTGGTGAATCGGAAGCCCTGGTTTGAGGATGAACGCCCAATACGATGAAAGGTTCCTCGAGTATAGGGTCATTTTCGTAGACCTGGTATTCGGTTGTGGTCTCGGTCAGACTCGAACTATCGTGCATCAATTTTCCAACGTCACCGATCACCGTCGAAATTTTTGGCGGGTCTTTTACCGAGCCTTCTGTGATGCTCAGAGGATTCTTCCGAATACTCTCACTCTGTACTACACGACTGCTTTTGATTTCACCTTTTTGCAACCCATCCTCTGGCACTCGGTAGCTTTCAAAGTATGCATTTTCCACGGATGGTCGATGTTCCGGATGGTGAATTGAATAAACAGGATTCGGGTACTTTGCTTCCCGCATTTTGTATCCGGACCCTGGATAATTTCCACTGTAGTCATGCGAATGATACTTGTGAACATGGTTGAAGTCATCATAATTGTAAAGACGGTATTTTTCCTTACGATCTGACCCAGATTTGTGGAAATGGTCTTTTATCGCATCTTTGATTCGTCCAAGTAGGCTGAATGGTCTAAACCGCCACTTTTTCGATTTATGATCGTATCGGTCACTGTGTCCCGAATAATGTGGATTGTATTCGGAATGGAAAGATTCGTAGTCTCTGTAACGATGCTTATGTTTGTCGTGTGAATCGTAATTGTCCTCATGATCATAATTATAATGACCGTCGCGTATATCCTTATGACTAGCGTAAAGGTCGTGTTGATTTTTTTGTCGATAATAATCGTCGTAATCTTCGTCATCTGATTTCTTTTCAAAGAAGTAACTTCTGAGTCCAAATATAGCCGAGACAAAAAGACTGAGATTCGAAGAAACGAAACTGAGTATTCCCAATATAGCAATTTTTGATAAAATGATCGGCAGCAGGATCAGGAACTTGACACCTATGCCCGCTAAGAGAGGCAGCAGGACGAGTTTGCTGATCATCAACGTTCCTGCAATGTGCATTATAATGTCAACAATTTTTCAGAGACATGCCGGCCGTGGAGGCAGAAATTACCAATGAACTTACGTTTACCTGAAGCGTTTTCATCTGAGTTGAATTGAAAGCTCTCGTGGTGCAATTCCTTACACTCGCCACATGCCGCCCACGCAAGAATGAGAAGGTAAATCAAAGCGAATCGTAACATTATGAGATTGAAAAACTTTTACATCTTGGTTCTGTGAATCGTACTCATCAGGGATACGAACCAGAAGCAACTAAAGATATTAGACAAAAAAGATTTTTATATAAGGCGATGCCTATAAATCTGATACGCGTAATTGTGGTCGCTGGTAACTTACTGTGACAAATAGAATTAATGACCGGTTGTAACATCCTCAAAACTCTGCCCAGTCAATTACTGAAACATATTTTGGCGATACTATGGAACGGAACGAGTATTGTAGGAAAACTGTTCTAGTTACTCTAATGAAATAAATGGTCGACCATTACACGCTCTTAACATACAACTGTTTTTCCCGCAGAAACGGGCCACGTGAAAACAAAATTTTTATTCGATATCACCCTTATTGGATAGCGAAGCTGAAGCTCTTCTTTTTTGGAATTTACTGTGATTAGTTTTTCGCAACCAATTCAGTAAAAAAAACTACTATTGTACATTACAGGAGCTACGTTTGGCGTGAAATGAAAAATCCGGAAATTGATTGAAGTGGGAAATGGTGAGGTAGTTGAAGATTTTTCTTAAGAAGAAACATCTTACTGACCTCGATCTATTTTGTGCAATAATAACGGCGTCAAACTGCATTCATAATAAGATTTTAATCATGTACGTGCGTAATAACATTTACAATAAGGTCCGCTGCTAACGAGATAGCGTGTTAAAAGTACACTTAGACACTACGCGGATGGCTGGTTAAGCATGAAACTTCATATATAAACTGATCTCTAAAGCTACTGGTGACTCAGTTTCCGCGAGTCAGCGACACCAGACAAAATGTCTCATGTAAACTGCGATATCAAATTTTGAAACACAAACGAAGAGCCGTTTTCGTTTTTATTTTTAGGATAAATAAGGACTCAATAGTCATGTTCATCTTGCGGTACGTCACTGTTTTCATATCGATACTTATTGTTAGCATGGCCAGAGTCACCTACTGCACTCCTACGCGATCACACGATACTCTCAGTAATATCTTCGACCTTAACAGTGTCGAAAGATTGTCTGTTAAGCTACTTGAGAACATTAAAAAGTCTAGAGTGTTACGGTTCAATGACTTTGTAAGTATAGGTACGATTCGTAGCCACACGGAAAAACGAACGCAAGGAGATGCAAGCTTTTTAGATATATTTGAAGACGTTGTGAACACAAAATCGCTAAACCTAGACCTTGGTCTCGTAAGCCTCAAGCTGTTCCGAGATGCTGGTGTATTTAACGTCGACTTAAAACTCGACCCACAAGGCTCCAGAGGTGAGTACTACGTAGAAATAATCATACGATCTTTGCTTCATATGAAAACGCGATTCTCATCACCAATTTTGCATTACTTCAAATTATTATTTGTTCTTCGCGGTCATTGCTTTCACATCTAAAGTAAACGCTACGTTCTTAACAAATTTTGTGTAGTACTCGATACGGTAATCTGCAATCTCGATAATTGATTTCTTTTATAAGGCGAGAAGGAAGATGGTCAAATGTTACCTCTACTATTGATTGGATTGAAAACGACAATGTTTATTATTGGGGTGGTATCATTCGTTGGATTACTGACGCTTAAAGCGTTTATTGTGTCAAAAACCGCAATACTAATAGCGGTTATCTTGGGTTTGAAGAAGCTCTTTGGCGGTCATGAAAAAGTAGCATATGAGACGGTTTACGATCATCACGCTGTTATCCCAGATCACCACCAATACTTCGATCATCATTATGAGCCAGAAGTTTTCAAAGGCCATCCAGGAATGCCTGATCAAAAATTAGTTGGCATCTACAATCTGCTAAACGATGAAACGCAGATTTTTCAGGAAAGCCAGGACGTCCCAAAGTACGAATTTTTAGCACATGAACCCGACACGCTCCAGGGCCAAGACCCCAATGGACTGTTTGACGATGGTCTAAAAGAGTACAAGCTCGAAAGTCATCAGAAAAGGAGAAGTAGAGACTGATTTGAAGAATTGAACTAGCGCCCTGCCTGTAATATGTAATTATTTTATTACCCCGAAAATGTTTTGTCTTTCAGGCTGGAGTGACATCGGAAAACGAAAACCATTTAGCCTTGTGATTGGCAGTCCTCATTACGAACCGCTAGTCCTCAGTTATAAAAAAATCGCAGGAGGGAAGAATTTGCAATCATAGCTATAAATTTTCAACCGTTTCGCCAACTTGTTCATCTTCATCGATCAGTACTCACCGCGGGGTAAAAAGGAGATACAGGACACTTGAAAAAAAAATATTTATTCATAATATAACAATAATCTTACATAGTTAGGATTCATTTATATGACATGTAGAATGAAAATAAATTAGATAATAACAGCATGAATGTGGGTCTTGCGCTGGTATGGTTAGAACTCAACAATTTTTCGTTGTGCTGCATCCTATTGTACAGAGATCCTACATAAATATGTTTAATGTCCCGTTCGTCCTATCGTAAGTCCGTCAGTTTTGTCTGGTTCAATTGGTACCCGTGCTTACCCAATTTAACAGCATGTAGCTATATCCCTTTCGGTCGACGTCACAGTATCAAGTTTAAATAGTTATCACAGTATTCACCAGAAGTCTAATATTCACCGGCAACGAAGTAATAGATAGCCGTCGCCATGTGTAGTCTGCGGTAAACGCGTTGCTTGTTTTAGGTTCTCAACCTGTACTTCTCAATTTCACCTGGTAGTTTCTAGCTTGTCATATTGTTTGTCGTGTGTGGGTGGTAATCTTGAATGACCAAGGTGCCTTGTCTATCAGTCTGTCAGGGTCAAATAATTCCGTTAATTTTGTCTTTCGATAGTCATATCAAATCTCACGTACTGATAACGTGAATCTAGTCAATAAATATAATAAAATCAATAAATAATATAAATAAAACTATAACATAAGACAATTATGAACTGATTTTACCACAGAATCAAGAATCTCAAACACGTTATACTAGCTCAGGAAGTTGCGTTGGATGCAACTAAAATAGCGAATGAAAACCCTTGCTATATGGATGGATGAAACATGAAAAGAGTAGAAGAGCCGGATTCTTAGAAACGTTGTGTGATTTAAACATTACGAGTTTCATTTAGCTGGGGTGAAATTAGGTACATCAAGATGATGCATCAACTATTGGAAAATGAAGGTATGGTTAAAACAATCGTAAGAATGGCACAAATAAATCGTCAATGATGCGAGTCGTAGTGGTTTGAAACCATTTGAAGCGATCCCAGTTCATAATTCTTATAAGTAAACGTGGCCAATTATCAATCAAGAATAGTCTAGTCAAAATCTCTATCAGTATGGGATTTCAATTTTTGCAGTTAATATTATGCAAGGACTCATCCAGGCATTAGCTTGTGAAAATTCTTGTTGGTATGAGCTCTTAAAATTTGCCGCAGACCCATTGTAACACTTCTACGGTAAGTGGAGGTTATAAACGATTTTCTTAATTTTTGTGGGCGCTGTAAGCCAAGTCTTGAGCGCCGCTCACTCCTTCCGAAGAAATGGCCACAGGGGAGACGTCCAGGTTCCTGCCCCATCCGCTAGAATAGCTATCCCCATGGCCATGGTCAGAACTGTAAGAGTGGCTCGAGGAGTGGTGCGGATGTGCGACTACCTCATAGGTAACGTGCTTCTGCTGGGAGAAGAGTTTCTTCAACCCGATTATACTGGCAAGAAGCAGGGCGATCTTTGACAGAAGTAAGGCCTTGCCGACGAGCAGGGCGAGACCCTTAAAAGCCAGACCACCAATCAAACCGATCTTGAGGGCTGCGGCAGCGAGTAGAGGCCCCATGTTGTTTTTTTTCCCACGACCTTGTGACCAAAAAGAGATATAATTAATTCATATGAACAGCAGAGACGTCGTTTTGCGTAAAGCATATTTTTCTTGTAGATAATGTGGCATCCATTCATCAAAAAAAAAGTACGGGTAAATAAGATTTTGTATTCGGTCAACGAGCTTACAGTTAAAGAGCAAGTACAAATTTGGAATGACTTATTACCAAGAGACAAATACGGGTAAACAAGATTTTGTATTCGATCAACGAGCTTACAGTTAAAGAGTAAGCACAAATTTGGAATGATTTATTTCACGCTATAAACGACCAAGCTGCCCAGTACATACAAGTCGATTATATTCAATTCATATACATGAGAATTATAGCAAAGTAGATACAACGGTAATAGGCCGTCAAGCATTCCAAAGACGTGGAATTTTATTTCAAAATGGTGCAAGAATCTAATGTTCCGGTTCAGAGATTTTGAAGTAATCACAGCAAATGTAACTTACCATCCTGGACAGCTTTGTCGGAGTGTTCGATGGATAATCCAAGATTCAATGAACCTGTTTCATCCTCGGAAGCGGAGACAACCACGTCATCTTCTGGAAGTATTCGCCATTTGATACTCCTCGACTTGACAAACGAGTAAATTTTATTTGTTATGAGATCCAAGACTTCCGAATCTTCATCGTTGCTTCTGGCAGCGGTAAACATAGCCTCCTCCGTTACCTGGCTCGTCTTTCGAATTTCAATATCGTCAGTCAATTCGATAGAGGCCTTTTTCAATAGCTTGTTCATGTAGGTAACCAACTTCAGCATCACGCAGCTGCTCACTTCGTTCTGAGAGCACTTGGCGTTCAACTTACGGAGAAGCTCTTCTTCATACTTAGCCCTGTCGGTCATGGTCACCGACTGCTGCTGGTGAATCTCGACCTTCTCTACCTTTTCCACCGGATTGGCCAATGCCATGGCCACCATAGCCAGAAACATTAAAGCTGCCTTCATTTTTGCTCTACTGCAAAAACGAGTTGCGGTTATAATTTATTTTTCAGTTGCATATTCGGTGAGTGCTAACCTCTATTTTCACACTCCATTGACCATGCGTGACAATCCTAACAATCGGAATTAACTGAGTTAACGCAAATATATTAATACATATTGCTGATAACGACTGAAACCTATTGATGCAGTTAGAGGGAAAAATCTTGAGTGTGTAATATATTTTCAATATAGGATAACAGGTCTTCACGTTTTTGAGTAGCGCAGTTTAATGAAATGACACCTTCCGAAGCTACTTAATCCACAATCCGTTAACATTATCTATTGCACCTTATTGTATACCTGTAAACAAACAAGCCGTAGCGTACAAGATTCAAATTACTGTTCGCTTTGAATGATAGAATAACGAAATGGCAGGGATCGTTTAAATTTCATTAAGTTTACGAGTTTACTCAGTGACAATTACCGATTATCACATGAACTTGGCAGTGGAATATGAATGCTTAAGAGGCTTCCCTGGCCGATTTCAACGTTAACGTATATATCTTCAAATATTGAAGTCCACGTATCTCAAACATGAAAGTGGGCTTAGCAGTCCCGTGCTATACATAATTCCTAACAAAAACATTCAAACGTATTATCATTTCACGCAGAAATAAAGAAATCGCGCGGGTTCTACGAAATCACAATAGTAAATTCGTGGAAGTTCTTCATTTCTGCGTCAGATGAAAATGTGTTGAAATGTTTTTGTTCTGAACAGCATATAGAATGGGTCTGTTCAGCCCTTTTTCACATTTGAGGTGAGTGAACTTTTGATATTTGAAGACATATACGTTACGTCGAAATTGATTAGTATACCCTATTAACCATAAGAATCGCGCAACGATATTCACCGCTTGTCACTTGCCAATGGAAGTTGGCACTTGAACAACATGTTCATTTTGACTTCACTTCGTCAGAAAAATGGTCCGCACAAATGAATTGATAATGAAGGTGTCACTCAAAGTGGTACTAACCTCTATGACTGCACGACACGTCTTATGAAACGCTGGACCTTCTCGATTAATGACGACGCTTGCAGTGATGACACTTTTTTAATTTTGAAATCAGCCCCTGCGAGCCGAAGTGCGTGGTATGTGCAAGAGCTCTGAGCCGCGTATAGGCGAGGCGACTTTATATAGGTAGATCGTGTTTGATAGATACCACCACATGAGGAGTTTCCCTCCTCCAGCTTGATGCTGGGTTCCAGAAGCGGAGAAGATGGGATTGGGCTCATCTTAAGGTAAGGGAAGGAAACCAAAGTGGTTCTCGTGCACAAACTGGTTCCCGCGCTATTATGATATACGTTGTAGTGGACAAACATTATGGACCCTGACTCGAGCCCGGCCTAGCGGGAAAACCGTGTCACAGATGTGGAGCACGCAAGCCTATCAACGCACCAACATCGCACTATTCTCTACTCCCGTATATCTTGGGACGTATAACGTTGCCCTCGCCCAGTAGGTGCTTCCCGTCGAGGGCACATGCTGGGAATTTTGCTCGACGCATCTTTGTTGCCGAAGGTCAGGTTCTGACTCTAGAATTCCAGAAGCCCGCACTAGTTTCACAGGTTCATAATTCATGTATTTTTTTTTTTTTCTGTCATTCTTTCCAATTTTGGAATACCAAAGACTTTGACATTTCAAACGGTCATCATGTTATCGGTGCGTGTCGCAATTTTTATTTCTTGTGATAAACTTTAAGCATGTTACGTTGTATAACTTTGTACTGCATTCTCGTAGATTGAACTCAATGAAAATATACCATGCAACTCAATTGATCATACTCTTTTTCCGTTTTAGCCCCGGTAGAAAATTGCCGAGAATTTGGAAAGAGGTTTCGTTGTGAGCCTCAGTCTCATTTTAAACCATCTACATTTTTCCGTGAATTTAATTCGCTGTCAAGATTCTCACGGTTCTGATTACTTTTGTTGGGAATTTTACCCCATATGACAAAAATTTGTAAATCTTGCGAGCCATTGCCCTAATCCAATCACATGCAAAGTCTGCAAAAAGTGATACTTGGAATCGAAAATAGAAATTAAAGTCAAGCGATTTCTGAGCTTTTATAAAAATTCTTAAGAATTTTCCTTTATTCGTGAAAAATTGATTGTACATAACTATTTCACTAAGCCTTTGTTGTGATTAATTTTGTGGTCAGGAATCTAATCAAAGTTTGCCGGAAAATTCATAATACTAAAATTCCGCGTTGAAGCGTATCCTATGATACAGGCATCATCTCGTTGTGTAACCATGAGGTTGTATGATATATAAGCCCAATTCTCATGATAGAGGAACAGATTCACCTAGTTATAATATGGATGGATTAAGTCAGTCTTGTCGAAACATCAATACGATAAACAAGATACGAGAAAAATTTCAGTATCGTAATTCGCGTCACATTTTTCTTTTGGTATAACTTCTACATTTCTAATTATGGAGAGACGAAATTTTAAGGCAAGCTTTATAATGTAGTTGATTAATTGAAGCCGTCGTGAAAGTTTTCCAAAGATGGCATAGCTTCTTGCCACTCGACCCGAAACGTTGAAGTCACCGAGACAGTTCATCGCGTCGCGCTTGACCTTCAGTATATTGCACTTAATGTCCTACTAACGCATGTGGCCTATAATTTGTTAACTATGGTGCACGATCTCTCGCCGGACACACCTTCAGCAATTTTGTTGGTTCTACGTTGAAGCGTCTATCAAACAGCAAAAGACATTTCCAATTGCCGTTATTTTCACCTCAAGCAGGCTCCCAACTTATTCCGAATTCCGATGTGATGTTGGAATCGATGTATCGATAATACGTGAGTATGCAGTGCCGAATACAAAAACTCCGTAAATATACAGCGGTACGAAGAACCATCCCACATTCGTGTTACTTCGCTAGTTCTACTCGGGCGTTTAATCAACCATTTTCTCAAAGATTTTTTTCTCCACAAAATCGGCAGAAGAAATCAGTCGCATATATTTATGTAAACTTGAATACATTACGAAAAATGAAACCCTGTAAACTGAAGTCTCGGTGAACAAGATATGGGATGTATTTGTCCGTCAATTCATCGATCCACATAAATTTTTCAGTTCAAAGCAAACCTCATACGAATCCCGTACGTGGAACGAAATTTTTTCTGTGCACTCTTCTATCCAAGTTAAATATGCCGCTTCAAAACATCATAGCCTAGGTAAACAATTCAATAATAAGTATCTCACAAGCAGGTATGAGCAACATGAGTTGTGTATACATCAACCATAAGTCACGTATGGAACTTACATCGATATCTTCCACGCTTCATCGGAAAGCTAAAATTATGTTTATTGTATTGCAAATTCGCAAAATCATTGAACACTACTGCAATACGAGATATCATCTGGTTTGTTTTTAAAATTAATTGGATACCACATTGCATAAAAAATCATCGTTACTCAACTTGCAACGCTGCTAATCATAACATCCCGGGGCTAACGAATGCTGAATCATTTATCTGGGGCTTAGCGAATCTGGAAACACTTTCGGCTGCTATTTGTTAATTGGCGAAAGTCAACAGTGGCGATCGCGAGTCCCGTTGCGATTCAGCTCTTTTGATCCACACATTCTGTGAACGGATTCACAAACTACCTCGAATTCGACATCGTTTCAAGACGACGTTCTAACTTCATTGTTTTGTTTTTTGTTAAGTTCATATACAATATACAAAAATTTTACATTGAGCACATGAACGTAAAATACAATATTTCTTTCTATCTTGCAAAGAAATTAGATTTCCACTACATGTCAGGCCTAGAATTCACTAATTCACTTACGAATGGAAATCTATGCGGAATCACTATAGTGAACGCATTGGTATGATCCTCATTGTCGCATTAATACTAAGAGTTCATAGCAACGAACAAAGCTAAGACAATGTTGATCTGATAGTTGGAAACCATTTAGGTCTTCTGCCCTAGTTAAAGGAGTTATATTAACAAATTTCGGTGAGATATTTCTTAATTACGACTTGCTTTCAAAATAACAAATAACAGAGTCAACCACAACTCGTGAGATTCGCTTGGATGCGAAGGTTTCGGGACATGGGATGATCTCTTGTGCTTTTCTTAACTCAATAAGTAGTCTTGATAACTGCCCGAATGAGGGAAAAAGTATTTACTCCACAAAACGAACTTACTTCGTGTGAATTATTGGTTTCATCTGAAGAAATATCATTCAACTTGATATGATATGAGGATTGACACATTGGATCACGGAATGATCAAACAGATCAGAAATCGTCATACTATTTAATAGAGCAGTGAATCGGGCAATATAATGTGGCATTGTAGTTGCTCAAACAAATTGTTTATGGCGTTGATTAGCATAAAAGATGTTCGCCAAGTAAATAAAAAAAAAATTAAAATCCCGATCCAAATATTCTGTATGAATTACTGATCACAAAACACATGATTTTCCACTCCAGAATGCGATAGACACTGACATTGTTTTACTGTGATTCTTATCAACATAGTTCTCGATACCTTCCGTGACTCTACGGGAACTCTGAGTATCGTCGGTGCTCACTGCATTGAAATAAAAGACAGATTTTCAGGTTTGATGAATTCGTAACAGAACGATAAATGTCAAATCGTATAATTTGTACATGGGTACTGCATTCCGCGGATACGTCTCATAAGAGGAAGAGGGGAGGGCCCGCCACTTCCTAGTCTGGTAAAGGCACGATATGCGACAATGCAGGAAGGGGGCATTCGGTCAAGGCTATACTGCTTTAACAGGTTTCGAAGCCTTAAATTATAGTTACCATCTGGGAGTAAGTATGCGAAATCGAGACAGAGCATGAGATATAGTAGTGACTGGTGGAGTGGCACTTGATCCGGACCATTCATGAAATTGATCATGACGGTCACGGTCGCGTTTTCGCGCCAAGCAATTAGGCACCATATTGGTAAAGATCGTTTCACGTGTGGATAGGTTCAACCATAACGACGAATGCGTGCTACAGATTGAGACGACTTTCCTCTGGAATATGAATTGCGACAATTACAGAAGTTGTGAATTACATAGCAGCCCCAACGCGACATCCACTATCAACAGGTCAACTCGTAGCCACATATAAAATAAAGCACGACAGTTTCGTGTCTCCAGGTGTACGTAAAGGCGCTGCTTCTCCAGGTACCTACTTTCCATTGCGTTTCTAGCTAGAGTAATTTTCTACCGTTTGATCTGCTGGCAAACTGTATATATCTATGCACGCACGAGATATCGTGGGCGATCAATGCATCGTGTTCTATGTGTGTGACCTCGATCATCGCACAAGGTCGATACGAGCCCACCGCAAGGAATGTGCCACGATTTCATGCTCGTCTGATTGTTGTATAGCTTGGCACCGTTACATTATAATATGAAATGAGCATTTCAGCCGAAGGAGCTATGCGCAGTTGTGGCCTGCCTAAATTCTCATTGGTAGGTAGTTACGGTAGGTGGTACAAAGATGCTGGCAGTACAGGCGCACAGTGAGAAACGCCAATTTTTCTTACTTTTACATAACAATTACTGAAGAATTACGCGAAATACTGATTCGTTATTAGGAGAGCGAAATATAACGAATTTCTCTCTGCGAAAGCGCTACATAGGCGGTAATGGAATCTCTTTAATCGGAATCAAATGAAACAACATCGTGACGTTTCCTGTTTTCACAAACGAGGGCACCTGGTCAACAGGTTTGTTTGGTTCATTTCTCGGGACTCCGGTAAGAAATCGTACACAGCATCCCGCTGACCGGTTAGATTCATTACGCATACTTTTTTCTCTTCTTCTTTCTCCTAATGGAAATCGTCAGCTAGTGTTGGAAATTATCATTTATCGCATAATACGATTGAATCGTACTTCGCTGATTTATACCTATAATCGGATTGTCTTTCCTAAGAGTCCGCATCCTCTCAATTATTGTTACTACTTTATTCGACAATTCCTCTAAAATGAATATTTGACAGCGAAATGGTATTGCAAAGTCTCTGGACTCAAATCGGTTACAAAAACTTGAACGTCAAAACACAACGATTTTCAACGTGATTTGATATCGGAACACTCGGTTACCTTCCAACTGGATCTGAGCAATTGAATGAATCATCATTGATCGAATTGCATGAAAAAAACACAGTTTCTAAACATCTATGTACTTGTCAGGTCTAAATGTCATTTTGGGTACATATAAATATGTGATTCACAGGTTTTTAATTTAGCGTTCCAATAAATGATAGGGTGAACACTCTTGATCAAAATTAGGTATGAGCTATAAAGACGGCCCAGATGAGCTTACAGAGGATACATCACGTTTCGAATGCGATGATTTTATGGCAGTGATTAGTGAGAAGGCGCAATTTTTACTGAGGTACTGATGAGAACTACGTGTATTTTATACGTCCATAAAAATTGGGCATCCAAATAACTAAGACCAAGCAATGGTCAATTAACTTACGAGCTCGAGTCAACCATCGTCGATAATATTTTCCAAACTCCTTAAGTTTATGAACAATTAGAAAATAACGTAACGAAACGAGTCAGACTGAGACTGAAACGAAAAAATAAATTTAACGGTAGAAGGAGGACCTGTTAATTGTAAGTGCAGCAACGATAAGAAGAACTTTTTCCCTATTTGCGTAAGAAATATTATATACAGATATTTATTGATAATTAATATACACATAAATACAGAGAGATGACTAACATCCCGTGGATTATCCTAATCAATTTCAGAAATTAAGGCTTATTAATACCTACTTATGTACTTGTGTAGGCATCGGCAGTCTTGACATTACTTGTAAATTAATATTAAACGGAGTAAAATATAAATTAAATTGAAAATGAAGATGAATGCTAACAAAAAACATGAGAAGCCAATGACTTGGTCGAGTGAGGTATGGCTTTACCGGTCAACGTTTCTACATTTTTCTTACGTAAACTGAGTCACAGTACCAAGTCGAGGCAATAACACTTACGTTTGCACAATAATCTTTAAAGTTTGCCTAATCACGTACTACAACTCGGGTCCTTGGCACTGAATATAACTTTCTCATGAATATTCTTCGAGTTGACCTCGGGACACGGTCTATTTACCATACTCTCCGTTATAACCTTGATAAGCGAGATCTTGACCGAATGATACTGGCGGTCCTCCCTGATGGCCATGGTAATCATTTTCATGATAATCATTGTGATTGTAGTTATTGGCATTCTCTTTGTAATACGGAAATCCCACGCCACTTTGGCTGTACACTGGAGGGTGATAGTTTTGCACCTGAGGTTTGCAGAGCTTGAAAAATCCTATTAGGCCTGGTATAACAATCGCTATGAAGCCCAAGAACTTCTTGAACGAGGCCAAGCCCAGAATCAAAGGTAAGAAGAGCAGTAACTTTAATTTGAACAACTTTAAGATGATCAGCATGGGAATCAACAACTTCTTTAGCCGGATTCGAGCTGGAAGAAATTAGAATACCAATTTTTTATGTTCCGTTATCAGTCAAACATCCTGTCGTAAAATGATTTAAGTAGCTACCAGAAGTGGGGTTTGGCATCCATAGAGTACTTACAGAAATGAGTGTCCTTCTTGTTTTCAATTGTGTCAATCTCATCAGCAATCTCGTCCAAGAACCTGGGTGCATATACCTCGTTCTCTCCAACAGCTTCACTTGGTATTTCAACCTCGAACGCAACGGTCTTCACGAACTTCTCGGCCTTTCTGGCAGCAAATTTCACCAGTTGATCCCACTCACTCTCTTCGCTCCTGTAAAACGCAGGAAGATAGGTTTGATAAAGACGGCACGCATAAGTTCACGTGAATTACGGGACCGATACATTGCTCTAGCTTGAAATTCTTGTCAAGCTTAAACTACCAAAGACTACCAAAGAGCAATTGCTAAAGTTAGCAATGCTGAGATGAAACTTAATTGCAGTTCGCATGCTACATTCCGACTTGCTGATTACTCAAGTACATCCAATTCTATGTGAACTATACCATCCCTAGCTGATAAAGGATTTATTATACCTGGGAGCACTGGAGAACTCGTAAGGTTGACGGCTAACCTCGCGTACAACGTCCCTCGACATCCTAACGACCCTGACGTTGCCGTTCAGGTTATATTCTTGCTGGTCAAAGAACTCTGACAAAGAATTCAGCGCTCTGGACTTGAAACATTCGGCGAGATCACCATTCAGACAAGCAGTGTTGGTCCTAGCCAGAAATGGATCCACGTTCGGCCCTGCGCCCAGGCCTATCCAGTCCAAGAGATCCTTGCCCTGTCGCGTTCCATTTGGACGACCTTGCGGAAATACGGGAGGACCTGTAGGGCCCTGAGTTTGAAACTGCTGGAACTGCGGTCCTATAGGAATCCAAATTGTCATCAAACGGGATTAAACCAAACGATTGTAATTCATCTAGACCATTTTACAATTTATATAATCTACTACTTGTTGTGAAATATAACGTAAAGTGCATTAGCTGGCCGGATGTTTGAGCTACTATATTGCCAAATGATTCGTTACATTACTTGCAAATAATTCAAGACAGCCTGATCATAAATATTGTTTTAAAGCCGATGAAAAGTAGTCGCAGGCACGAAGTAACGCTCTGCTCTTTATTTACTGACTTGCTACATTACAATATATCTGAACTCAGTTTCAATAGATCACGTTAAGCTGGCTGTTGCTAACAATCTTCATTCAATGTGTACGATGAGGTACCGATAGAATCCTTAGATCCTCGGTCGGTAAGATAAAACCTAGCAGCCTACATACGATGAGGTCAACTTACCATCCTGACTCTGTCGAGGCTGGGAATCTGAATCTCCAAAGCTGACCCTCCCACTCGACTGTCCGTAGGAAACCGCCACGGCACAGCTTACCAACAGTAATAATCGTGGCTTCATCATCTCAGAAGGTAATGTTTCAACTGTAAATGAACGTACACTATCATTAAAAACTGTTTGAACCACGCTGCATCTCCGCCATTCAAGTTTAGACATTGTCTCTCGTCCATTGCAGGTATTCAATACGGCACAGACTTACGCAAATAGTTTCAACTCGATTAAACGCGATATATTATCAAATGCACATTTTACTATTACGAACTTATGTATGTACCTTTACATGTTTCTTGTCATGTTCTCACCACCGAGATGGAAATATCCGATTTAAGAGTGTTTCACGTGAGATATTGTTCAAAAATGTGATTTGTTAGACAGGTATTTTAGGTTACCTTTAATCTCTCAAACGTTATTCTTGCCCTACTTTGTACAGGGATAATACATAACACTTATTGATTTTCCATGTTTATTATTGTGATTAGGCTTTCGTCTGTATGCAAAATTTTCAAAGGTTATCTAGTCTTGAAAAAGATCTTAACGCATCACGCGCAAATTTGTTTGCACAATCGGCTAAAAACAATATTTCTTGTGATGCTATGTAAGCATCCGTATAGAGTACAAAGTTCATATCTCACCAGTGAAAAAAGTGTCTACTAACTGTTGTATAAATTCCACTTCCATTGGTATCCCGGTCAATCTATTCAACTGATTTCATTAAAAAGCGAGAATATTGCCAGAAAATAAAGGAGAAATTAATAGCAATAAACATCACATGAATGCACATGACTTGATTATGCCTCAGGATTCGAAAGAGCTATCGGAATATCTGAATGTGACTAGCATCGTAAAATATCCGAAATAAGAAAGAACAAAAATTATACAGTTCCGAATATCCGAATACAAATGTGCCATCGAAAGTTCCGGAAAATGTTTATTCACGTTTCTTAAATAGTATGACACTTGGAAAGTTAAACGGTAAGTACAGGGACGACTTACCAAATATGACTCTGGCACTAACACCACTATACGCACAACATCCCAGAGGAATTTTCACAAACGTAGTGATTCATATCCGTGGAATAGGATCTCAACATTAGTCTGGCGGATTGTGTATTATAGTTCAGTACGGTCCACCAGCGACTGTCGAGGATCCCGGTACGACTACAGAGTTCCGTTATATGAACGGTCCAACACCAGCTCAGAATTTTAATGCCGGTCTTCTTTATCAAGTTTACTGGTATCGTGAAATGACATGATTATGTTGAACTAAACCCGTTTCGAGTTCAACCCAGACCCACGAATTTTTGACATACTAGGTAAGGCAACGAATATTACGGCCAGTAATGATCGGATGATAAATGGAAATGTCAATATTTACTAATTTCTTGCTACTTGTAACACTATGTGAAACGATACTTCAACAACCGTTTTATTAATCTGTTTATTTAGACCTTAAATACCACACGCCGATTTTTAGATTCCATCGTGTATTTTGACGTACCTATACTTCCATCTAAAGTAACCGCCCAAACAAGTCAAACAATTGTACCATGTTTAAGAATCGTCATAGAACGTAGATATGCAGATCAACTTTCTGCACGTACCGTACGACATACAATGATAAATATCTGCAGTTATGTATTTAGTTCCATTAAATAGTGTAAAGGAAAAATAACACGTTGTGATGACGTGCACTGACAAGCGAAACCACTTACCAAGCGACGGAGCACCCTCCAAATGAATACGTTACACCCAGGAATTTACTTGAAACTTTGACACTTTCCGTAAAAACGCTTAGATCGCACTCATTATTCGATCCAAGAACTTGAGACCCTTCGGAAGACACCTACAAGAGCGAATTGACTGTCCTTCACGTATTCCGAGGATATATATGAGACTCCAGGTCCTGGTAGGCAGCCACGTGGGGTATTATGAAACAAAAAGCGCAAAATCGAAAGTGAAAGTGATCACACCGGATGCAGGATCGGAACTCCACGCCCACTGGCTTCGAAGATGTGTATCCGACGTCAAGATGCATCATGTGGCCCAATCGCAACTTCTTCCGCATTTCTTTTTCTACCAGCATCCAGCCTAACCTAAGTGCAATTAAATGAACCACCGAGGATATAACCAGAGGTGTTTCGAACCATTAATCCTCGCACCCGGATTCTCAGCTGCTTGGTTGATTTACAAATTTCAGTTCTTCACGAAGCCCTGAATCACCTTAGAAGTGGTAATTCGAAAGTACAGTGACTCAGTGAGACTCACACTCGCACGTAAGTGCGGTCGGAAAAGAAAGGTTCATGACCTTGCTGCACCCGGCAGACTATATCTGTATATGTTAGCATTCAACTTTCGAGTTTGTGGTGGCAGTCGTGATCTTCCAAGTATCAACTATATATATTACGTATGTAATTGTTATACGTGCATATGTTTAAACAGTGTGGGAGAAAAATTGTGATTAAAAAACTTATTTTACTTTCGGACAATACGTTAGACGAATTGTAAACATTTTTCCACCTCCAGTTCAGTACGTTCTGCGGAACTCGTGTCTTAACAATAGTTTGGGTTTCTGAGTAGATGTTCTGTAATACGTTTTGTAACCTGTTTTCATCACTGCATCAGTATTGGCGCCGGATCTTCTCGCAGATTCACGTATTTGAAATCGATGACTAAATATGCTGTAACTAACTTAACTGCGTTGTGTGGTAGGCGACGGCAATTGGCAGCTACTTTCTACCGGACCTGAAGCGCCCACTTGCAAAACGGGGCAGAGCAGTAACAGCATTGTTTATATAACGGATGCGATATCTTCGTAGAATAACTCTCGTGAGATTATACGGTAAACAGTTGTACGAAAATAAACTGAACCAAATATGTAAGATGATTTTAGTGAAAAAAGATTTTTTTTATTCGTACACTTCATATACATATATATATATATATTACATATTTTGCTATCAAACAAAATATAGTACATCCGCTCGCAGTATACGTATTAAATATTAATACAGAATTTCACTTCACACTCTGAAAACTATCATCGATCTATGGTTTGCAATGTGTCTTAAGATAGATATAAATATAGTTACGCGTATTATGTTACAAATAAATAAAATAAATATGGACAAATTAATCTAAAACATTTTCATGACACGTCATTCGTGTGATTTTTGAACACGTGATGTAGTCTATCTTTTTCTACATAATTACGTATATTGATTGCTATGATTACCCTGATTTGGTAAATCACTTTCAACGAAAGTCAAGTAGCCACTGATCGCAAAGATAAAATATAATCTTCGTTTCTGACAATGTTATTCCAAACTGGGCACAAGCAATCGAGGGTTATTCCGTCACCGTCCAACGCTTTCTTTTTCTTGAACACCGTTATTTTGGCTGATTATGGACCGTGGCAAGGCGACACCTATAAGCTACCAAATTGGAACAGGTGTGGGACATGATTGGAAAATGTTCAATACAATACATTCTCAGATCACTGGCCTTTGTACATCCGCGAGAAAATAAATGGAAATATCTTTCTTCCAGCACATTCTTGGAAAGCTAGTATTTTCGAAGTCTGTGAAGCGTGTGTGGGGTGCCCAATTTTTAAACAGAACTGTAAAACGACGCTGGCGCATGTAATTGACTGAAATTCTCAATCTTACACACTGGCGCATCCGAAGTTCCCGATAACAACATTTTGCGCATGGACTTTACGCATCACCAGTGACGTCATTGGGCTGAGTTCAACCTAAAGCTTGCGCGTTTAGGTTAGGTTTCATGAAACCGGGCCTACACCTTTGGACCTCTTGATTGCCCTTGATCTACTTTTTTTAAAATTATTATATTACATTTTTTTACTTCTCAAATCAAGCTTTCCTTCACAGGTATTGGACAAAATACATGTGTCACGCATGTGGATGAGCGATATCTGATTCGTGTAATTACATTGGCGCATACGGTAAACTTCACTCTTATCAGAAATCGCCAACCTCACTCACCTTTAACTCAATGTACATACTATTTAAAGAAAATACGTGAGTGATATCCCGTGTCTGATCGATCTTATACCCTTCTCTGGCTATATATAATCATCTTCAATTTCTTCTTCTAACTTATAACAGGTAAAGCATCGAAAACTGACAGAATACGCGGATTTTCATATTTTACTAATAGCTGGCGGCCACGGTAAAGAATATCATCTACAAAACTGTTGCTTGTATAATTGAACACAGCGTTTAAAACAATTTACGTTGATACATTTTCCAGTAACCCTCATCAAAAATCTTTTGAATGTTTTGAAGATGTTTTGAATGTGCTAAGATAAAATGAATATCAAAAAAATTCTTTTGACGATACTTTCTTCTCTGTTTTGCACGAGAAAATCATACTATTTGAAAGAATATAATCGAGCTCTTAGAAGCAATACTCTTCCTGGAATCTTGACTAGAGCCATATCCACATTTTGTATGGCCCTTATATATTCGTTTTTGACTGATAATTTCTTGAGCAAATTTGAAAATAGTCCACATAATCGAATGGTATGGAAACTGCAATTTGATTTATAGTTTTTGCTAGATTCCTACTGATTGTGTAACCAAAGAATTTGGCAATGTGGATTTTCGTTTCCACTTTTAGAGTTCACAAATTTTTCGCCTCCAATTAGCGGGGTCTCTGTAGCTTGACGATAATCTCAAGGAAAGTAGCGTTTTCAGTTTGCTCACTAGAGCAATCGATAATCCAGTCGTAAGTAAAAGCTACAACAGATTTTCTTTCGGTGACATGTAAGCAGCTCTACGACGTGCTAATAAAAAGAGACGAAATGGAAGATGGTGTGAGTCACGAACACGTCTAGCTAACACGAAATTCTCCTTGTAGTTTCAGACTTCTCTGATTATGAGAGATCCGTAAACCCATTGAGTAAACCGCACTGCTCAAAGTGTGACCAAGGAACGCGGATAAAATTAAATTCAATGAAACACACCTGTTCCACATATTTTTCCTGCTTTCTACATACATCATCTACATCCTATGTGTTACGCATGACTGCGAGTCGGTTATATTTTTCGAGCTTGGACTAGCTTGTTTATATCCTGATACGTGGCAAGCATCGCTTGATTTTGCCCCGAAGAACTTCCTCGGCTTGCGCATTCCGTGTAAACTTCTTCGCACACAATTCCATCCTGGCCGTCTTTTGCCGCTTTCATGTATTTGAAGAACCTCAAGACATCCGGGTTGTCTGATGTCGGTTTCCGCAGCTCGTTCAATTCCTTCGAGAGCTGGGCTGAAACGAGGTTTGAGTACGGCGCGTATCGTGCCGGACTTCTGTACATCGCACAAATCGCGTACTCCCTGCACGGTTCGGTAGAATGCCCCAATCTACTGAAGACAGCATCCAGTCTTGACAGAAGCGGTGAATAAAATGGATCGTAGTTTGTCAGTAGAAGAGAACTTGTGGGAATCTCGTGGAAAACCTGCAAACAAATTTCAAATAAAAATAATTTATAACTCACTTGAGTCAACAGTTGATATAATGTCACAGAATTATAACTTCATATCTAAACGCACAGTTGTTCTTACAATGAATCGTTTCTTTAATTTTTTGCTCTTGCAAAAAGTGCAAGTTATTATGATTATCCCAGAAATGAAAAGTTCAATTTTCATGATATCTCCACGATTTGAGGTCTAAACATCAGCTCCGACCGTTTTCAGATGGATTTCTAGGTGCGTTCGTGATCAATTTTTTTCTGATGATAATCTCGACAATGAATTAACCGATTTTGACGATTTTGGTCTCAATCAACGAAGTGCTTCTTAACTCAGAACTGATTATATTTTAAGTTGGATCGGTTCAGTAACTTTCGAGTTCTTTAAATTACAGAAGCAAAGATAAAAACATTTTATTTAATAAGGTTTTGATCTCGAAACGCACCTGAGCAAAAATTTCTTAAACCGGCCCACGAAGGTCAAACGGATTAATCAATTGTTTTTAGTGAAATTAGTCAAATCCTCAGGCTAGCTCAGCAATCGAGTAACAAGACAGAATTCAAGAAATATGACGTCTCTTTTACTCTGACGTTGGGCTAAAAATTCGGTTACGAGTTGAAGATATCTTCCGTTATTCAGTGGAGGCTTTAACCATCCCAAAAAATCCTTGATTCCAATGTTTGAAGCTCGCATTTAGTTATAAATGCTTCAGCTTTGCAGAAAACGGACATGCGTTGAAGAGGTGATGATTTGTGATACAAATACGTGAAGACTTTACGAATTCGTACATATCAAAGAAATACAATATGAAACACCGAAAAGTGAAAGGTAAATCTTTCTTTTCAGTAAATGTATGTATAGTTATTCGCAGAAACATGTATACGTAATGCGCAAATCTACTTGCCACATTCGACAAAATTTTTTTGCTCTTTAATTCTTCCCACTCACTAATATTAAACATGTCAAATTTGACGATCGTCCCGATCCGACAGTGACTGTCATAGACAAGTACTTCAATGTATCTCATGTCAGTAACGATTAAAGTTGAAATCACGTAAAAATTCGCTTTTTTCGAGATTAACAGCGAAAATACTAGACTTATCACAAAATAATGTGAACCTTTCGTAGATAATTTCATCCGCTATAAAATCATGTCATTCAATTCATTTTCAACCAAAGCAAATTTATTCTTTGCTAAAAAAAAGCTGCTTTCAAAGTAGAATTATATGTATTACATATTGTTCCTTGTAATAATTACAAAATAAATTTTCTGAAGTTTGAAATTAATTGAATCGCATGATTTTATAGTGGTTGGAATGCTTTACAAGAAAAAACCCACAACATTTATTAATAAGTCTCGTATTTTCGCTGTTAATCTCGAAAAAAGCGAATTTTTACAAGATTGCAACTTTATCCTTAAGTAACTTTTGAAAGAGTCGAGTTGCCAAAAAATTATTGATGACCTTTTTTGTAAAACATTGAATTCCATACAAAAATATGCATCGGACGTTTGTGTACAATGCCTCGTTACTGAGCTACAAGATTCAGAAACAACAAAAATTATTTTCGAGTATTAATGAAATGGAAAATTGCGTTTAGGAATCACTAAATATTAACATTGAGGGCTCAATTTATAACATGCGTCTCATTTTCTCTTCCTTCAACTATTAAGCGTGTGACTTTGGAAAAAAAAATACAGTCCATTTTTTTGGACCATCCTAATATGTATATATACTGTTGTAAAGTGAAAATGATGTATTCTTGAAGTCTTACAAGTCTGTGTTAATAATGCATGAACCACCAACATCGGATTTATCTAGATAACGAAAACTGTTTACATTTTGTAAACCCAATATCATCAAAACTACCGAAATGTTCAGAATTCACCACCTGTTGAAAACGGGTCTAAATGCCAAAGACGGTCATAGTTAATGCACGCGTGCCTCAAAATTGCTCACCAACGAGCGTGTCCTAGCATCCATTTGCTGAGCATGGCGTACGATTAAACATCAGGCGAGTAAGGCGATGTTTATTACACATTTTAACAGAGTCTAAAAATTACATGACTCGCTTCAAGCGTCGCGTCGTCAGCGGAACGATCTCGGGTCCTACAGTAACCCGCGTCCTGCCGTGAAATTAGGTTTGCCAGAAAATACTTGGCCCTACACCTGAGAGATGCAGCAGGCCTTACAGACAAAACCGGTTCCCAGTCCGTTGACACGTGTTTTTTTTTTTCCTCCAGATTCCAAGTATCGTCAGGCAGCGCCCACAGTGAAGGGGTGCGCATCGACTGAAGTTTTATACATGGACCCAAGACGACCTAAATACCAAGCGAGTGAAAATCACCAGCTCAAACATCCCGGCAACATGTATCAAACCTTCGTTAACGTTCAAGAAACATTTGACCATGAACGTAACTGCCGGGGTTACTGTGATGAAGAAAAACTTTAACGCGGAAGGAATTTTCGTTTCAGAAGCATATTACGGTACGAAAACATCCGTCGTGGACACCCGGATACGACTCGAGTGACGGTGACTGTGAATACGTAAAGAAGTAACTGAATTAATATTAAAGAACCAGTGGGGGCTCGACCGGTAAATTCTCGAGGATGTGTCTGCGATTGAATTGCGGAGTACGTCGGGCCATTCGAGTGATTGAACCGCTGCCCACTTTTATTAGGGAAAGTGTCCCACTTCAATACAACGACGTGCCGCGATGCTCGGTCTTGAACTTTTCGAGCATCGCTAATTAGCCTCGGACCGGCATAATCTCGATGTCCATGACTTTGATCCCCCAGATCCGCGGAAATTGAAGTTAAAATATTCACCCACCGCGTCGCTAGTCGATTGAAATTTAAACGGAAATGATGAATTTTGTGGTCAAATGATTCTAAAGGTGAACGCTGCGGCGTTACGTTTCACCTGAAATTTCAATCAGCGACACTTTCGTGCCACTTACAGCAATTATCGCGAGTTAGTTGGCCGTTCAATATCGCGAGTGAAGTGGCCGCCGACCGATTGAGAGTAGTCAGTCGGTGCAAAAAAATACCACACAGTCGCCGAGTAGAACTTACAATGAACCAATATGCTCGTTGAAACGAGTACAGAACGTCGCCCATAACTAGAGCATACAATCTCCATCGTTATAATTTTCTTCCAAAACATACGATACGCGAAACAAAACAAAAAAAAAAAAACTATAATAATTTGGACGGTTTTTACTAGCTATATACATATTAACTATCTGTTACGAGTAAAATTGAAGTCTCAACACAGGCGTGCTCTGTGAAGAATACAGTCCATGACCAGACAAAATTACAGCCTTCGTTTGGTAAAATTGAGCTATAACGAGATAATGGTCAAATCTAACCTGTAGAATCGTCGTGATGATAGTAACTCAAATTACCTTGTAATCTTGCCGCTTGGTAGTCCCCTGCATTGAATTCCTTGAGTAGTAATTATCCGACAAAGCGTTGCCATACGATATTCTCTGATTTGCTCCGGGAATACCCATGTACTGGGTCTCGCTCTGCAGCACACTCGGATGACTGTACATCGCCGATGCTGGCAATGTTCCTATCGGCTGATTGTTCATGTAGTCAGCATTGTAGATGTCCGCATTATCCTTGAACTCGAAGCTCTCTTCTGGTTGATTTGTGGGTGTCTGTGATACCTGCGAGAAGGTTGACACGCCTAGAACAGAGCAAAGATATTTTAGATTTCTGGAAAACAATCGCTTGATTAGATCGACCCTTCGATGGATGGAAGTTTATTTCACATACGTTCTAACGAATCGATGCAAGATTTATTTGCATGAAATGTTATAATGCTATTATAATTGTAATAATGCAAGAGATTAGAAAGGCTTGAGATCAATCAATTTCTAAGGTGTATTTTGAATTTCGCATTTATGTAAATTCTCTAGCACCTATTGAATAATCAATTGAATAGCAGCTCGTTAAGTTTCAGTGACACTATTCAAGTGAGAGCATATTTTTACCGTTAGAAGAATTTTAAATCCCAGTACTTCGTCGATACTGATCGAATTCTAAACTTTTACTGGTACAACGGGTTGCAGCTGAATGTCACGCTCCCGAAAAAAAGGTTAAAAACTTTTGTAACCTCTGGGAGCTCGAGTGCTCAAATCATTCGTAACTGCATACACGATATTTGGTTATACAAGAGAAATTTCTGATTGAAATTTATGTACGGTTTCTATTGATAAAAAATAAGGTACCGGGTACAAAATAAGAATGAAGTTTGTTGCTGTAACCAGAAACCTAATGTGTGTCACTATTCTTTTTGATTCTAATCAGTCATACGATATTTCCTCTCACTTTCGCGATAATTTGATGGTAGTGTACCTAATAATAAATTGATGCTGAGGATCTAACTGACGAAATGTAGTAAACTAAACAAACGCATTTAATATTGCAACGACACAAAAATTAGTATCAACAATTATAACCACACTAAAACATTTTTGTAATTACGAAAAAGACATTCGAAATAAGGTAATATTAGCAAATTATACTTAATAGTATACAAGTGTAAGAGTTGTGGACTTGCCTTTTCCGACGAACTTCCCGATCGCTCCAATGATGCTGGGTAAAAACATTGCGATGAGAACGCTCTTAACGATCTGCATCCCAATGAATAGCGGCATCATGAGCTTTTTGAGGCCAAATGCTAAAAAACCAAGCCCGAACCCTGTTAAAAACGAACTCTTTTCCTGAAAAAAAGCTGAAAGCAGAAACACCAGCCAATTATAGCCGCTGTTAGTCCATAAGCCATGCGCCGCGTGAGGTAGGTCGATATTCATTCGTTTCGCCATACCATCACTCCCTTTGTCCCTGTACTTGGATCAACGTTGTATGAGTTTTTCCGGGTTTTGCGTATGATAAGCTATAGCGGTGCAGCCATGGGGTAAATTTTAATGATTCCGCCAAAAATTGATGAGGTTTTTGAGATGTCCATGTGATTGTGTCAAAAATGTTGTGTGAATGCATAATTTCCATTTAACCTCAAACCCTGTAACCATAGTCTAAGGCGTACGGATCCAAGCTATTTGCCAATTGTGATAATATTACCAACTTCTGATAACGCTACAAGATGCTTTGTCATCAAGTCCATCAAGATTCAATACAACATTACTTAGTTATGTGCGAATGAATGCGGGCATGTGTTACTTTTTGATAATAATATTCATTATTTAACAAGTGCACACCTGATGTCCAATATGTGAGCCAGTTAAAGATGAATCAGATTCATTCGCGTTACATCCAAAACCAGGAATCTTAAGTTTTTACATGAATCTTAATTATACCACCTCCGTTTCCGGCCTTACACGACTTAATTATACACCATGCAAGGATGGTCGTTGCAAATGCACAAATAATATACAGAGACACGGAACAGAGTAGGTTGCACATATATTGCGTGGCTAAGGCTGACAAAAGTTTGCAACGGCCACAACCATTGCTATGGTGTTACACTTACCACCAAAAAATGTTCGCGAAGCTCTTGCTAACGACACGTCGGATGGCATTTTGAATTTCAACACATGCTGCCTGGCATACCGTGAAACCTTGTCGACGACCGAGTTTTCATTGCCACGGACATCACTCGTCTCGACGGACCTCGGATTTCTTACGATCTGAATGAAATCTGTGACGTTGTAAACTTCAAAGTTGGACATCTTCTCAATCAAGTGTCCAAAGTCCGCCTCTAGGCAAGCTATTGATAGCGTCTTATTGCAGCGCTGATTATTTTTGTCACTTTTATCCTGAACCGTTGTTTCTTCTTTGCCTAAATAACTGTCCGTCCGTCGGAGGGAATTCCGAAGATCATCAGATAAACCGATCGTTTCTGCTCCACCCAATTCACTTTTTTCCATAATGTTGCTCTTCTCCTTCTGACGTTCAGCTCCCAGCCTCGTGGCCTCACTTTCATGCAGTGACTTGACATCGGTAAGAATAAGATCCGATACATCTCTGTCAAACTTCGAAGGCTTCCACGGTAAGGAATGAAAATCTGACTCGTTGTGATCTGAAGCACCATCAAGAGAATCTTCTGGCGACGGCGTCTCCTCAGCTCTGTGATTAGCAAAATACTGATCATTGTGAATTACATTTTGTTCCAGTTTATCCTGGTAACTAATGCTCTTTGGAATTTTCACACTGCTCTCTATTGAAGCCTTCGAATCGCGCAAGGTCGCATCTTGGCCGCTCACGAGAAGGGCTACCACTGTCAGCACAACACTCACGCTTAGTCGAAATGCCATGCCTCCCTTTATTTCGCCCTTGACGAATTAACTAACAGCTAATTTTCCTCCAAATTGCGTTGTAGCATAACTACGATCGGCAGATCTTCTGCAGTATCTTGAATGGGGTAAAAAGTAAAATATACACATCGTGATAAACGAGATATTTTGCAGAGATACGAGAGAAATTTTTGTCGATTGAATACTAGTGGCTTCTTGCTTACCTCTCAACCTCGTGCTGTGGGGAATTCCTTGCTCACCTCCAGGCAATTTAATGCCAAACTGATGGAACCGTTCTCTGTATCAGGGAGCTCTGTCTGAAATCGGTTGAAAAATAACAAACAAAATGAAAAACAACAGGTCTGATCGAATTGGGGGACTTGCGAACCGGTCTGGCTCGACCCAGAAACCCGAAAAAACAAAAGAGCGACTTCACCAGTAAGTGTATGGTGGCTGGTATGTTGTATAGGCGATGCTTCCTCGTGGGTCGTTAACTTCCGCGACACGTTTTGATTCTAGCGAGGAATAGCTTATGATATAAACTGGAAGCTTCGTACTGGTAAGAATGAGCGGAAACCACAAGACCGGAAAGAACTGACGGTCAAACTATTTGACGGGGACGGTTAAAAACGCGAGTAAGCTTCTTTCGCGTCAAGTGGGGGATTATTATAGGGTTCATGATGCCGCAAGAAGAGACGTGGAAAATTATTCGCGTCTGAACGTGGCAGCAATAAAGGTAACCGAAAGTCTCAAAGTTCATGTGTATAATTAGCAAGTGAATAGATCAGCTTTCCAATTGCATATATCATTTTTATTTTGATGCAGCTCAACCCGACAATCGTTTACTACTTTTACCGTGCTCTTTATGTTCCAGCCACGGTGTATGAGTCCATTGAACCGTAAAACGCTAGAGCAATGAGACTGCAGCTTCGAAATATATATTTAACCCTTTGATCATTTTTACGATCTTTATACAAACCGTGATCGCTGAATTAACGAAACATTTTATACTGCCGTTATTCGTGCCAGATGTTTTTATTTATTTATTTTCTTTTTCAGAATGCTACGAAAAGAAATGCGTACAGAATTTGAATTGCCTGTGGTAAACGGAATTCGATTAATAAATAAGCAATGGCGAGGTTAAGGCTAGAATCCGCAAGCCCTCCAGCGATTTGACGTCGGTAACACCGGTCGCATTATTTCTGGGGCACTCGCCCAAACCACCTCTCACTTGATTCTTTCGAAATTACCATTAATTATGAGTATTCTCATTTCTGTTCCGCCGAATAACCGAACTGTATTAGATACATTTGTTAACTTCTGGGTATTTCTAGGTCGTCATAATCCCGGCTAGAATAGGTGCTTCAAATAGTTTTCACGTACCTATGCAATATTATGCGGATAGTAATTGGTTGAAAGAAAAAAAATGGTAAAGCTGACCTGGCTACTGAATTACCCACCTTGCATAGTATGCCCAAACATGTTGATAAAAAGAAACCACACCGCGAACGTAACCATGGTGGACATAAGTGATTTTTGACTAAACACTGATCAGACAATCGCGAGACCGATCATTCAGCTAATCAAACATATTTCTTGGAATTAACGTGATGTTGTACTTACCAATGATGTTTTTATGAAGAACTCTCAGCAGCAACGGAACACTTTTCCACCGTGCATGCCTCGCACCGTCAACCGGTCAGTGAGGTTTTCTCGATGACACGCGAGTCCGGTAACAGTAATAATAACTAAGTTATTATTGCTAGCTGATAAAAATCCGTATGATCACGTTTTGTCGTCGGTTGAGATTCGAAAGGCTTGGAAAATCGGCTGATTATGCTCGGCGGACGACGCGGCACTGGCGAGTGGCGTCAGGGAATTGACTGGATTGGACGCTTCGGTACGTCCGATCTGGGTTACCCGGCCAGCCACCATCAGCGCTGGATCTACAAGTTTGTTCTCCACTTGTTCCGGCGCACCGGTGTTCCTCGGGTGCTCATACACACGCGCATAATTGTCCCTCCAAATAGAGAACCCCGAAAAGAGGTCCTAGGTATCTCAAACTCGTCGTTAATTCGTGTCTCGGGCGTTGCCTGACTCAAGATCTCCCAAACTCAAGAGATGTCTTTAAAACGTAAGAGGAGATGGAAGGAAATGAGCGTGAACCCAAGTGCACACATTTTGGAAACCTCCTGATCCGGCAATGTCCAAGTTGTAGGTAATTAGCGTTGTAACAGACTCGTTCCTGCATTGCTACCCGTGTTTTTATATACTTATCGTGTTATCCACTATTCACGTGTATTAGTATCGAAAACAAAAAGGACACTCATCATTCACCTACACTCCCACCAAAGCCGTGTAACATGGCAAGCGTTTCCACTTTCCTTCTTACCTGTCTATCCAATTATATAGATTGATGGCTGGAAATGCAATTATCTGTGTATTTCGTAACTGGCATTACATCGTAATCATTCTAGAGTCAGTCCTCTAACAATATAACAATGTTAATAGCCTGAGTCTTCCCTAATCATAGTACATAATTCATTGTAATCCCTAACGGAACACCAGTATAGGGTCAAATATAACCTATTTGGAGTATACAAAATACTTCAATAGATTTCAAGGAAGCGTCATAATTTGAAGAATCCCATTTGTCCACAACCGTGACATGAGCTCTAAAAAGGACATGGAAAGAATGTCAACTTGACCTTGAATTTCTTCTTTACACCGCTCATACCTAACATAAATACAACTTATTCTACATTGTGAATAGGCTGCAATTATACCGATCCGTATGTTATGTTTCATAAAGTACCAAGTGTACAGCAAAAACCATAAATTGGTAGAAAAAAATTCTATCCACAGACTATTACGAAATTATATATTGCTTCGTAAGAAGACGACGATGTTATGGACTAAGAAAATATATTAAGCGCGTCAAATATCCCAGCACTGCAACTTTGTAGTATCCTGCCGAGTAGTGGTGGAAAACTGGTTCTCTAACGTCGTCATCCTCTCCTGTTAAGTTGCAGGATAACTTCGACTGATCAATGACCTCATCAAACTATACGACGAAGAGTGAATCGGAGATTGCTTGGAATGATGTCACGCCACCGTATCCTGAGGACAATTCTAACCAAGCGAATAATTCTATTTCATTGAAGACGAAGAGAAGCTTCGATTAACTAAAATTGAATTTCCAAGTTTTTAGAATAAAGGCGCTGGTATTATAACAATAGCTTTTGACAGAGATGCTGAAGCTTCGCGTGTATCCCGCTTCATGCAACTCGGTTACAACGTTTCATGAATTACAAAATGTCAAACATAATATTGTACAGTAATTTCCACTGTATTTTTTAACCTGACCTGTTCTCCGCGCATATGATGTATAATTAAAATAATTCTAGTCCCGATGCAGCTCGATATAAATAAAGGAACTGTGGTCGACTCTCTTGTAACGTCTTCATAAAAATGTCCATTGTTCAAGAAGATGCGGTGACGAGATTTGGGCTCACTTATCGCGAGCGTGAATCGTGAAAACAGTACAAAATAAAATAATTAACACCAGTCAAACACACCGTGGGTAAGTTGGTGCGAAAGTATTCGCTCGAAAAATACAACTGATTACCCGCAAAAACGGTTTATGGTTGAATGATACGACCCCTTACGTGGCTCGGTCAGGCCCTTAGTCATTGCGGTATTTAGGTATTTTAAAGGGTCGAGAGAAATAGATCCTTGAAACAATTGACTAGGTTTTATTCATTATTCGTATCAAGTACATTCAAATCCGTTATGATAATTCCGCTTGTCTGTCGGTCTGCTCCTCCTCCTCCTCCGCTGCAATTGATACGGTTGAGAAAGTTTATGAGTGCTAGTTATTACATCAATGTCCAGCAATTCCTCGGCATATATATGCGAGCAAATTATAATTTTTATTATCCGTACCTGTAGTCAGTGGAGGGTAATAAAGTACTCTTCAGTCCGCACCGAGTCGAAATACGACACGATGGTCAGCACCATATCACCAAATGTGCCCAATCCATTGGGGGAAATCAGGGTAAACTGCAGTCTACAGGTAACAATATTGAATCGATGGATCGATGGACGGGTTGGACCGATAACTGTTTTTTGCATCGGCAAAGTTCACTCATGCACGCAATCACCGGTGCAGGTGCGGAGATGCGTACAATAGAAAAACACGAATGACCACACCGTTTTCAGTGGGACTGACAGCCGGTCGAATCTGTTAGTAGGTCAACCGAGTTAGAGACCAGCGAACGATCGACTCCACAGAATGACCTTGACCTATAAGTGTTCCGGCTCGTCGTTACCGGTTAGAGAAATGGCCGTTGTCTGTGATGTCTACTGTGTGGGCGGTTCCCCAAGAAGATCCAACGATGAGTATTCATGATGAATGGATCGGTTATTTGTGACCGCAGTTGGTCTGAAAATTGAATTATTCGATCATCGACTTTCAAGAGTGCAATCGATCTGAGGAGAACCATGTCAGAGAATATTATCCGACAAATTGCGTGCGCGCATGGTTATTCATGTAGTGATTATACCGTTTAATTCACCAATTTCGAATTTCAAGCGATTGTGACTAAAGTGGAACACGTCGTGGCATTCGAATGTTACTAAGACTGTAGACGTTCTTCTCAAAAATGGTTACCAGGTCAGATATTTTAGCAGATGCGTCAGTGAACGTGAAATGTATAGATCTAACAGGATAGTACAGCTCGGAATTCCAAGGCTTTGTATAAATTAACAGAATGGTTTCCTCTGATTGACGACTCTCGGCAATTCAGAGACTACGCACACATTGTACATACACGGTATGTGACATGCAAGACGAAGCGAGTAGGTTCTTCCTGTTATAGGTATGCACACAGCGCAAGGCAAGACAGGAAATAGTGTTCTCTTTCTCTTTATTACTTATTTGACGCATTTCAAACAGTATTCGACATTTCTTTGATTAAAATTTTACATTGTAAAAAAGTATAACGTGAAATTTCATCTATATTACAATGTTATACGCTACACGAGTAAATACCACACGAGAATCAGTCAAGTTGTACGTTTAAAAAATCACTGTACTCATAATATCAAATACAGAGGGCAGTCCACGTCAACACAAATATCTATAGCCTCCAACACTTACATCGTAATTTTGTCTAGACGTAAATACTGACATAAGAACTAGTTAAAACTATGAATGATTGGTCACATACGCGTCAAGTAAAAAACCGCAACAGATTTTTTGGGTCAATCCATTTGTGAAATTGTATCAAATTCATTAATGGTTACCTAACTATTACTATTTAAATAAGTATTGTTGAACTCTATGAATCAATAAATTGGACGAAAATCACGTACCTTACATGTTTTCTCCGATTCACCCCGCCCGAACTGAATTAAATCTAGCGGTGGAAAAAATTTTTAAACATATTTCAATTCTGTATCTTTAAACTAATTGAAAGTTATATTAGTTTTTTCGATTTTTCCTAAACCTATATCAAAAGTGATACCTAGAGATGCATGTAAGAATATCATCAAAGCACTAGTTTAATCGCGTCATATAAATAGTAAGACGCATTTCTGAACGCTTTATTTGGTACGAACCACATGCAATCGAGTACTCTAGCATGTTGCTCTATTGCTGTGACTACGCCACTGTTAACCTTAAATTACGGTAGGTTGTTGCGCTCACGTCACAACAATAATTTGTTTTCTTTCGGACGCACGATACTGCTAAAAAATGATACGGCCAGTAGGAATTCTATCGAAACTGTTCATCAACGATAATGCAGTAGTGAGTATAAATGAATGTAGCGATGAGGATTGAAAAGCATCGTTATGAGTATTACGACATACACGGAGCTGGCACTTTCTGCGGATTGATTGATCAAAAGCAAGTAATATGTTATATTCGTATCGTAATTTAAGCTGAAATAATTGATAATCCAAATAAAACAATTGAAAAATCAACGAACGAAAAAAGTTTGATATATTTTTCCCATATTAACGATTGAGCCATGGCCTCAAAAAAAATCTCAAAAGAGGCGGTGATCAAAGTACGAGCAAAATATGTATGTCGAAGTAAAAGCGGTACCTGCTTCTTTAACGTTACGCAGCGCTATATTGTTTGTGATCGATAATAAACGAGTTTGATTTATCCGTTGAGAGTTGATTTATTGTGAGCAGGGCTATACACAGAATTGGGTGTTACGGGATAAGCACCAAACGTAGTCGCAGTCACGGGATTAAGGGAAACTTGTTGATAAACAAGACGGGTACCGATTACGGCAGCGGAGAGAAACGGCAGTCGAAGCCGAGCCTCCAGACAAATCGGTCTTGATCACCGACACTGTGATTTCGTCGATTCCGGAAATGAGATGGACGGTGTCACGAACGATGGGATGAACGAGTCTCCATTGGCTTCGACATGTATATCACTTGTTTCGGAACGAAGCGACGTCCGCGAATCATTTGGTGAAAGGGGAGTTTTGACAGGTCAGTTTTTGATTATTTTTTTTGAGAACGACGCACCATTTGAGAAAATCTGAACAAATTATGGAAAATCACATAAAAGCAGATGTTCATACTCTGAAAAAAAGAAGGTGCTAGCTTTTAAAAATCCGTCTGAAACCGGTGATCCGAATCTTAAAATTTTTTCATCGGATCGAGGTTGATATCAAAAAATCTTTAAAAAATCTTCAATATCTGCACAAGGATCTGCTCCATCTATGACTTTTTTCAAATTTTTTTGGGGAGAAACAACGGAGTTATCGCAAAACAAAACCGAAAGTCACGTTTTTTGCGATAACTTCGAGAAAAAATTTAGTTAGAAGGCTGAAATTTGCCATGGATTAGCTATTTATTAATACAAAATAGGCGGTCACTTGCAGAATCCGTTTCGACAAAGAGCACTTTTAGAATATTAAATAATATAATTTATCAAGCTAGAGACCTTAATTAAAGTATTAGATAATCCCAAAACATATTAGTCATTCATAAAAAATATTGAAATAGGAAAAATATTTGACAGTTTGCGGGAATAACATTTCTAACACGAGAGCTTACTCCTTTCAATTATATTCTTTGAATACATTGCTTTTTTTGCAAATATGTTGTACATATTAAACAAATATATATATATTTTTCATACACGTACGTTAGAGTGTTTCAGAGAAAAATAATTTGTGATTTGCCACCATAGTAGTGCAAATCTGTGCCAGGACGGCACCCCGTAAAAAGTGTTGCTCTTAGTTGGTTTTTCGCTTTTTGTTCCTTTTTTTTTTTTTAATCTGTGAAGTATCGTCAATAATCTTTTTCTTATTACTTACATCAATCGTAATATCAAATTACGTCACAAAGAAGACCCACATTAGTAATATTAAGTCTTCGTTTGATGTTTAGTTAGTGTATCTGACAACATTTCCATTATTAATTCAATCTTATAAAATAGTTCTTATTTGATAGGATAAGGACAATCAGATTACCGGTTGATATATTGTTATGTTATGGATCGTGATCTTTGGGTTGAATATAAATGTCAGGAAAGAAATAATAATGGAAGTGCTACAACGTGTTTTTTCGTAGATTCAAAAAATGTGAAAATAGTGAAAAATCAAATGAGCGCGATATTCCACATAACGCAGAACGCTCATCTTTTGACAGAATTTCTATTTTAATCTGAATAAACGTTTTGGAGGATGCCATGGTGGAAAATTATAAATTAATTTTTTCTGAAACACCCTAATGTACAGATAAACATATGCAATACTTCTTTTTTTTTTTGTCACAATAAAATTATAGTATTTTATTCTTCACAATATAAAAAATTTGAAATAAGTGTTAGAAGAATTCATGAAAAAGAAATTGTTTCAATTACGCAGGGTGGAAAATGAAAAAGCAATTTTTGACGTTAGCACGTGCAACGGATGTCTATTACAGTGGACAAGTAATTTTTTTTTTTTGAGTATACAACTTTGCAATAATAGGTGCCAAGCTTATCTGATTTTTCATGGCATTCAGGACTATTATAGAAATAGAACATTTCGTTCCAGAAAAAAATTTAGTGTCAAATAGCCTATAAAATTAGATATGAGAACTAAAATTACACGAGTCTTTTTTAAACCACTTCATCTGCACTTTTTCGAATAGGAAACATATTCAAGTGAACGGACAGTCTTCAGTATAAATTTTCTTTCAAATAGGTCTTGGAACTATTGACAGTCCTATACCTGAAGAGAAAAATGTGATGAGTGAAACTTTGGTTATAAATTTTCCAAATGTGTGTCCACTGAAATGGACAAATGTTCTGAAAGGGTTAAACTCCAGCAACTAATAATCTGTTTACATGCAGATGCACCAAATAGTATTACTCTCAAAATTGCAACCGCGCAATTTTCCATAAGATAGTTTTATAGGAAGAATATTTTTAATTTAAGCACCGCGACTATAAATTTCGATCGCAATTCAAGTCTACAAGAATGTATTTGAATGGAAGTTTTCATGGTTCTAAAGCATTAGGCGTGTGACGATATTATAAATTCAAAAGTTCCCGCGAAATTTTGCTTAGAACAGCCATCTCGATTCAGGCGTCAGGCGGGAGAAACGGCTTAGCATTTGAAAGAGTCTACGGGAAGACGCCCAACCAATCGGTTTATAATTCCCCGTAGTGATTGTTCGATCATTGTAAACTATAATTAAAATTCACTTAACACATCTACCTCGCCAGTAAACATCCGTACGAATCTTAACGTGTCAGTCAAAAATAAAAAACAAAGCTAAGTTACGAGATCCAAGGAATCAACAATTTTTACAAACTTCTTCGCATTACGGAATCGCCGTTAAGAAAACTCAAAAAGACCGTGGATTCCAAATTTTATCAAAAGATTCGCAAAATCACATGGACAATTACACGACGAAGCTGCTGCCGAGTATTAAATCAAGGGATAAGTGATTTTTAATACATTTATGACTGACCAACTTTTTACATCATCACTATAGACAATTTTACATCCCAGTGTGAATTCCGGCGTATATTATCTTAATTTATTTGTGAATGTTTGGAAAGAATGTGTAATTTTAATCGTTAGAACAATGGACAGGATTTAAAGAGTTTTTACATGGTATTCATATTTTAGTTATATTTCATATACATTTTATTTATATTCCCCTTATATTTTATTTATTTTTCATTCACGTTTTATTTATATGTTATTTATATTTCATTTATATTTTATTTATAGTTATTTTTTCCATTTGTAGTCCATGTCATATTTATTACCGTACTCGTAATTTTTTTTTTTCCTTGTAAGCCTGTCCATTGATTTCATATTTTTTCTTTTATGTTGACAACAGACTCAAATTCTTCACCGTCCCCTTATTGATATATGTTTTTGATCTCCCACGTCATTAATCAGGATATAGGCAAAAACAACAATAAAAACATTTATTTACAGGCGAAACGATTTCTTTATTTTTTTTCCTCCTTCGAATAGATAGCGTAAGGTTTAAAACATACTTTAACAATTCAAGAAATCTATAAAATTCGCACAAGCTAGTGCATAGATAACATCTGCGAAGTTTTCTCAAGTACTATGTAATCTGATCGATTACGGCCTAAATTAAGTCGGATATAAATTTGAGCATATAAGTCATGAGCTTTCCCTTGTGAGTATTGCCGTTCGAAAAAAGAACCATTTTTCTGGATTAGCTCTCTGGAACCTAAAACTTATCAGTTGTCGAATACGCAATCAGTTTTCGTGTGTGAATCTCCACTTATTGACCCGTTTCAATCAGTCATCTCCCTCAAGGAGTCGTAACGAAAACTGTTTCACACGAGAATGAAAAGCATTGAATATGAAAAAATTCGTAATTGAAAGCGACGTTTTTTTCACACCCAATCCTTTTATCCATTTCAATTGACAAGAACATTTGAAACCTATCACAAAGTTGCCCCATCTCGAAATTCCAATGTCACTGATATTTTTTGAAAACGATACATGTTATAATATCGCAAACTCATCGCTGCATTTTTTGCACTCATCATTGAAAAAGTTTACGTTATCTTCGATAAGCTGTCTTAAACGAACAATAAACACGATTAAATGTACCCAGATTTTTATGTTTTTTAAAAATTATACCAAATAAGAGACATTTTCGTACAACTATCGCATTCTCCGACTCGAAGAATTATCCTCCCATCGCAATTTGGAGGAATCATATATTTTCTTTGACGAATGTGGCATCAAATCTTTTGCCTAAATTATACCACAAGTTGCTTCTTTTTGCGCACAAAAACTGTCGAACGAAGAAATTTCTCATACGCATGACTTTCTACCACGAATGTAAATATCATAATGCTGAAATTGTGACATCGTATTCATTAGGATTGAGGTCAAAAAATACGTTAACGGTCGCAGAATACAGCCGAAAATGTGTAACTCCCGCAGCCTTATCACACTTTGTAACAGCGTTACATGAGGCTGCACTATAATCTCTTTAAAAGAGGGTATTATTTTTACCAATTCGTGCCGATAGAATAAAATCAAGATTCGTGGTAATGAATCGTCCGAAAGTATGTACGCGTAGGCCAGCGAGCATTAGACTCAATTGCTTGCATGAAGTCGTTACCATACTTTACGTATGCAAACCATACATCGTATATTCCTAGAGCCATTTACTAGTTTTTCATAAAATTTATTCAGAATTCATGTAACCAATAACTTAAAGTGTCTTCTAGACCTGAAATTCGAACGAAATGGAACTACCCGCTTTTAAGTCAAGTGTAAAAGATGAAGGAAAGGGATTCTTCTTTCTTTTCTCCTTCTTCTTCGTCACAAAAGGTTGACCTAAGAACCACGATTACAGTTGAACCGGTTTACGAGTGGATTCGAATTGAAATTTCAACCTCTGTTAGTTTTGAACAAAATCTGACGGTTAACGATAAAATTATTGATTATATTGTAAGAATGGTGTCGATTACAATTTCAGTCTAACGCACAGACGTAAGTCATTGAAATTCAGCAAGTGGATTCGTCTTACGGAAATCTTGACCCCTATCGGGTCCTATTGATTGTTTAAAAAATCCAGCGGTGCATACTTATGATCCGAAAGCATGAAATATTTGACATAAAAATTTATTTATGAAAATGTTAGGCAGTGCGATTATAGTGTAAAAATTTTTGGTACAAACCTGAAACGTAGCTTCAGATGCTTAAATGCTATCGCTCAGCGGCAAATTTAACAGAAAACTCCTGGCATCGGTATATTATTAATATCTTAAACTGTGCGATGTTAGTCACATGTAGGTCTTATTGTTAGGTTCGTAGTACCTGGCTGTACCCCTAGTCTTGTCTAGAAGGCAATGCAATAAAAATACGTACGAGTAAAACTGTGTCGTTATGTGTTATCGAAATTAATCGACAATTCAATTAATTAAATATCAACCCTCCACATAAAATAATGAAACTTGGCGCAGTTGTGCAGTTAGTGAACGCGATAGTTTTGGGAGCGAGTAAACACAGTACCGAAAAAGTGTATAGTGAAATTTGTCAGGTTAAACGCCACAAAAATGGATACAATACTCGTATATTCTGTTAAACTTCCTCCAGACCTTGACCCTTAGAGTCAGAATGCAGGTACAAAGTTTCAGTCATGGTTAGAAACATTTGATGACTATCTGGCCGCAATTGGACACGACGAAGCTAGCGATAAAATCAAACTCTCCTTACTTCGCAACATCATGGTCGAAGAAGCATGCAGTGTCCTAATCACAATTCCAATGAGTGACCAAGAACGCAAGGTGCATGCATCAGTTACGAAAAAAACTTAATGAGTATGTAAAACTCAGGGTCAGTTTTGAGAGGAGTTTGTTCTGGGGAAGGAAACAAGCTGAAGGCGAATCCTTCGATCATTTTTCAACAGCCTATAGAAAATTGAGTAAAAATTGTAATTTTAATGGATCAAATGCAGCCACAGAAACACATGAAGAAAAGGCTTCACGAGATAAAGTTGTCAACGGCGTAAGAGACAAGTCACTACAAGACAGCTTGCTACGCATCGACAACCTGACACTTATCAAGGCGGAAAATTACTGTCTAATGGCAGAGTAGAGTAGACACCAAGCTAAGCAGACGGAGACCTTTGATGACCACGCAGCAGCAGGATCCAAATCCATTCAACAGACAGATGCAGTCAGAAAACGTGAAGGAAAGCCCCAAAACTTCAAGAATTTCAAACAGAAGCCAAAAACATTCGAGTGTACCCGATTCCAGACACAACATGCCATCAGATAATGCCCAGGGTTTGGTAAAAGACGTTCAAAATGTAATAATATGAATCATTTTGCTATTGCTTATCGTGTAAAAGCGAAAAAAGTTGTGTCAAATGTAGAGGAACATAACGGAAATGATTCCGATTCATCCGTACTGTATTGTAATACCATTGATAACGTTAAACAATTCGTGGTTATGTTTACCCTGAAAAACATAGTAAAGTATTAATAGGTGATAAAGATAAGAAAAATAATGCTTATTTCCAATCTAAATGGTTTAAATTAATGCAGGTAGAGGACAAACGTATAAAAATGAAACTGGATCCGGGATCAGAACTTGATATTATGCCACAAAGTTTTTTCAAAAAAGTGGACAAGCAATTCCAGACGAGGCCAACAAATCGGCAATTCAAAGGTTTTAACTCTTCGAAAAGTAAGCCAAAAGGTATTGTAAAATTATACTGCAGAACTGCAGATAACGAGACCTATTCAAACTTTCTGATAGTAGAATGGAATTGTCAAATTTTGCTAGGAACGCCTGGTTGTCGAAGACTGTATCTGGTACGTAGACTTAATCCCACAAAGAGATTAATTAATACAATGCAAGTGCAAAGTATCAACTCAAATAACTTGAATCAAAGACAATTTTTGTCGATAAATAAAGAAATTTTCCAAGGATACGGACAATTTTCGGATAGATGTATCATAATGGTTAGAGAACAGGTTGGAAAAATAGTCCATCCCCCTTCCAAAGTGCCATATGCGCTCACAGAACCATTCAAAGCTGAACTTCAAAGCTTAGAGGTTAGAGGTGCCAATGAAAAAGTAGATGTTATGGACAAAAAAGCATGCATCAATAGAATTGTGATCATAGAGAATCCCGATAAGAAATTAAAATCGTGCTTAGGTCCCTTAATAAAATTATTACACGAAGACCAATGGTACCATATAAATTAGCAGACGTTGCGCTAAAATGTAAAGGTAAAAATATTCTTACCACTTTGGATATGTCCGAAGGATTACACCACATACTACTCGATCAGAAATCATCGTGACTTTGTTGTTTTGCTACCCCATTTGGTGTATACAGATATAAGGTATTGCCCTATGGATTATCGAATTCTAGTGACCTGTTTGATGAAAAGGTATTGAAATATTTTGGCAACATTACTGATGTTATTGTGTATAGAGACACACAATCGATAATTCGATTAATTAAATATTGACCCTCTACATAAAATAATGAAACATAAACCTATATCGAGGGCTAAGAACCAGACAGGCATAATCACTGTTTTTTCAACCGAAGACAACTATGCTGCCATAAGAGTGTATCTGCAATTTTAACGTTGGAGCTTCGTAAGTCGCAAATTCAAACGCATTATACGAGGAGGGTGAAGGGGGGCGCAAACCATTCCATAAACACATCAATAAACGTATTTGAAAAATTATGCGATTCGAGGTTTATAATTTTTTCTAATTTCATTTCGGGTAAAAGGGCGCAACCAAATTTTTTCCAACATCACTTTTGATGGTGAAATCCAATTCTTACAGCACTTGTGGCAACGATAACTCATCATATATACTTGACATGGCGTAGTGTGAGCTCCCAAATATTGCGCAGCCATCACGTAGCCGTATGAAAGGATTAATGTCGAAGACTTGCAAAAAGTAATTAAATCCAAATAAAAAAACATTTGAAATGTAAAACAGGCCATCAAGTACTAAAATTAACAATGAAAAGATACGAAAAACATATCGTCAATCTCCGTCGCAAAATCAGGAAAGAATGCTAAGCGCTACGATCTTTCAACGCGTATACATCGTGAAGTCGAACCTCGCTGTTACGTGTAGCAATGGCAAAATATCGTTCCAAAATCTACGTGCTTCGTGAACGCATTTCGTTCTTTTAATTGTACGTTTTGGCAACCCTTTTATCTGATCTACGTAAACACCAATTCTCAAACAATGACGCGTACTATTATTAAGAACTTCGAGCGAAACTAGCTTGAAGTCGAGTTTTATATATGAATCCAGTAATTAAAGAGATTAATGGACAAATTAGTATGTCAAGTACCTACGAAATAAAACAATAGGCTCGAGACTGGCCATGAGTCAGCCCTCGAACTTGCCGTTCTCACACTGCAGGATCCAAGTTCATAGAGAATCAAAAGGAATTATATCAAATTCGAATTTCGAACTACAAATTCGGATTAGTGATTAACGATTTTGAAGCCCTGGGATACCATATTACATAAAAATATGAAGTTTTTTTTTTTTTTTTTGAACCATTATAATGGATTCATCATTGCAAATTTTTGAAGTCTGACCTTCGATTCGGTGTCGGTGACCCAAAAATTCTCCACCTAGTAATTTCTACAAAAATCGGAATATTTTTAGATTTTTTTCAAACATATTGAATCACCATTTTGGATTTGCAATCTGAGTTCAGATTCGTGATTAACGGCCCAAAAAACCTCACGGTACGAATTTTCATTCAAGTCTACTCATCCATTCTCATGATATCATTTTTGTGTGATTTCTTGGAATTTGATTATTTGAATAATTGAAAAAGTACAAAACAGATCAAGGTCAAAATCTAACAAGTTCTCAGTTCCGAAAAGTTATGTCGATTAAGACCAAAATCATTAAAATCCGGTAACTCGTTCTCGAGATATCGTCGTACAAAAAAATTAATCACATGCGCACACACACACAGACGTCCATCTGAAAATGAGTGAAGGTAATTCTCTAAACTTCAAAACACGGAGATCTAGTCAAAACTTAAATTTTATTCTGACGATCTAATAAACACCGATTGAAGTTATTAAAGTTATCCTTTTCTTGTAGAAGAGTTCTGCTGAGAGTTTCATGCCAGCGCTCTTTCTATCAATATTATGACATGGAACTTGGCTTTATTTTCGGATTTTACCGTGAAAAATCTGCGATGAGTTTCTATTTCATTTTCTGCCCAATCCAATGGCTACTCCATACTTGACGATTTTTTTTATATCTGTAATGATGTACAGTGTATTCAAATTCCTCTTCGCCTGCCGTACAGGCAATTTAAGTTACAGAAAAGCAACGCAGCGTGCATATCCTAGTATTTCTATACGTTACTTTGAACTTAAGGCTAGCGTCTCCATGTAAAATGTTCATTCTCCGATCATCCATTCTCTTATAATCAGTTACGCACGTGTTTGGCGTATGCATAACTTTAATACATGACTTCACAATTGATAAGCATATATTTTAATAAGGGAGTTAAGTCGAATAATTCAGCCTTGATATAAATCTGACAAAATTGAAAATAGATCGTTTGAAAATCTCCTCGAATATGTGTGATGCAATTCAATTTGCATACTATGAAAATATAAAAACTGCACAGCTTGTAAATTTTCAAATACCCTTACTTGAGAAGATAGAAGAATAACATTTGGACCTGTTGCATCCTTTCTGTAAGAACCAAAATTTCAAAGTCAAATAATTTCCGTGCGGTCAACCGACACAAGATGTTTAGGCGATTTGGACAACGTAAGAAACTGGAACTGTCAGGGAATTCCAGGGGGTGTGAAAAATTCCGGGAATTCCTCAAAAGCTGAAAAACTAAATTTTCAAATACATCATAAATCCCTTTGACAGCTAAATTAACAGTTCGATGTAAAAGCAGAACTACATTATATTTCAGGATTTGATTCAACGACGTCATATTTAAATTTAAGCTGTTTACTGGGTACCTGTAACTTTTTGAAACAGTATTTAGATTTATTAACCTACAAAATTTAATCAAGATTTGTTTTTACGAGAAAAAATATTCCGTAGTTGAAACAGATTAAATATATATTTATGACATTCACTTGAAAACAGTGATTCATTGATCATCATTATTCAGCAGTTTACGAAAATAACTGAACATGTTCTCCTATGTTAAACAGTAGATGGACATGTTTTGATACCTGTTGCTCACTTCGTGGAAAATTCTGTTATTGGCATTTTGCTACAATTTGTAGATCTTTTCTGCAGTTTGTGCTCGAGTATACCTCTTTTGAGTATCTTCGGATTGCCGCAGTTTCTTGGAGTTGAAAGAGTAGTTTGTTGTGTTTTTTTTTTTTTTTTTTTTATTTGTGCATTATGATAGACTATTTCGACACCTCTTACGAAAAATGGCACATTACAAATTTCTTTACGTGAACTAGCATGTTGTGGTTTTTACCGCGAAAATTATCACGCGTGGAGTAGAAGGAGACAAATCTCCCCCAGATTAAGCTAACAGAAAGTGGTACCATTTTTCAGGAAGAAAGGTGGCGCTGTTAGCAGTGTGAAACCGTTATATTCGGCCAGCGGCAACATTCGAATGGATTAAATTTGCAATAGAGAACTCATAAAATGTATGAAAGAAAGTAGTTTAGAACGCAATTGGTGTATAGTATGCAACTCTATTACGTATGATCTTATAATTTAACAAATATATGAACTTCTCTTTTACCCATTTTTCCGATGATTGTAAAAAAAAAGTTCCTTCCTACAAAATATACAGCTTAACGCATGAATATCGTAAAACTTATTATAATTTATGTAAAATGCTACAGCTGTCAATGTAAATTAGGAGCTAGCTGCAATGTGGATTTTTTTTTTGGTGATGCTCTGTGAAAATGAGAACCAATGAACATAAACTTGTGTTTATCAGAAAAATTAATTTAATTTACTATCGAAAATAAAATCATACTTAAGTTAGTAACGTTATCGTAACGATTCATACCGAGGAAAAACCGTTTTTTCACGATTTTTGAAATTCCTAGGAAGTGAAATTTAGTCAACTATAATAAAACAAAACACAATCATATTCTAAAATCTTAGTTCCTTAAAAATCATTTGAATTAAAAAAAAATAGTGATTTCTTCCCCAATGTTTCGTTACGATAACGTTACTAACTTCAACCTTGCTAAATAAAAATATACTTATATAAAATATACTTGGGAAAAAAAATACTTTATTGAAGTGTGCAACAGGCTTCACTTTATATTTTTATATTAAGTGAGACTAGACTGTTTTCGCAGCGGCCTAGCTTTTCCATTTTTGTTATTAAGAGTATTAAAATAGCATCGAGCAATTACGCACGTTTTACCCATTGTTTATCTTACTGACCAAAAGTTTCATTCATTTCATCAACACTTCATATGACTGAAGAACCAAAGTACAATGCAGCCTTCTTTAGTGCGGTTATGTTGCCCCGAGATAGATAGAGTACGTAATGACTGTAGAGTGTAATGACTATGTGACTATAGTCAACTGGAAGTAAGCGGTTCCGCACTGTTAATAGCGCCACCTATACTCTGGTCCCGTTTTTATTCCTACAGTTTTGTCTCCTTCTACTCCATGCTAGCACGTTTTAACATTCACCGCGAAAACTAACACATTTTAATACTGTATCGTGTTAGAATATACCCTTACAAAATGGGGTATTAAAATAAACGAAAGGGTTGATAGATATTTATTAAGTTCAAAAGATTATAATTTATAAAGGTAGTATTATACATTATATAAGGGACTATTTTATGCACGGAGAGCTGACGTAGATACGCGTAGTGATAAACAAGCAGGGATCATGCATGCTTGACGCCGGGCGATACACGATGCACGTAACAATGCACAGGTGCAGCAAAAAGGTATACATGTGCAATCACTTCATAGAGCAAATCAGTTTGTACTTCGGTTATTCTGACTGTTTCTTTAAATTCAAAGAGCAGATCTGTTTGTACTTCGATTATTCAGGCTGTTTCTTCATACTCGTTTTGCAGATGAGCATCGCTTGTAATACGATAGTTCTCAAGCCTGTTCTATTCTGTAAAAAGTATTTATTTCCGAGCAGTTTAGGTTGTACCTAGGTCTCCCCATGTGTCCTCTTTCAGCCACCCCTGCAATCAAGTGTGCACGAAGCGATATTTCCAAAATAGATTAGATTCGTAAATGAATAGAGGATTATTGGACAAGAAAGAAGTACGATTTAGGTTTCAGAAAATCGCAGGCAGATAAATAATAAATACCAAATCACTTCCAACACAAAAGAAAATCGACGATTAATTAGTTACATCATCTTTTACCTTATAAGAGCCCTGAATTCGGTAATATTAAATGAAAAAGAAACACAGAATCTAGCTAAAGCGTCTCAGTATAGATTAATAAGAGTGTAGTGTTGCTGGATATAAAAATCAAAATAGACTGATTTAGTCATTTCTAATAAGATACAATAGTTGTTACACTCGTGTAGAAAGATTACGCAGAGTTTAGGTAAGGACTACTTGATATAAATATAATAAGACTAGTTGATATTTATGTTAATAAAAATTCTGGAACAAATTTAGAACATCTGTAAAGAACCTATGAAAAAAGGTTTCATTTTTCTAAGATCGGCGTCGACGAGAAAATTTCGAGGAAATTTATAAGATTATTTTGACGCGAAAAAACGCACTTGTACGTCGGCCGCAAATTGACTTTCATCAAGATCGGCGGTCGCCGATCGCGCCAAGTTTATTAAAAAGAAACATGAAAGCGCGTGATGCCGACGCACCATCTTTTATCGCGAATGGCCACTTTTGGCCTACCCGGCAGAAATATTATCCCATCTCTCCCCTCTTACGGTGAATTTCAGCAAGTTTCATACGTTTATGGATTTTTAGAGCTTTCAGTTAAGCCCTGTATAACGATTTTGGTGGACAGAACAAACCTACAAAGAATTAATTTGCTCGTGTGCAGAAATTATTCTGCAAATATTTATTGAACATCAATTACTGTAATTTCGATATTGGGCACATCATTAAAAAATTAGTTAATCTGGTGAATAAGTGAAGTTGTAGGAAAATTGGACCAGTTTGACAAAATTTATTAACTATAATGTCAGGTTTGACTTGCAATCAATTTATCATAAATCAAATCATTCATCAGATGTTTTTGTTGAATCGTTGGAACAAGGAATGATTACTAATTACAATCAATGATTAATAATTACCTTCTAACAAAATAATGCTACATTAGTGATTTGTGTTACACACAGTTATGATTGAATAACGAATAATGAATAAATTAATGAGCAAAATCCTCGAATTAAAATGATGGATTACTAATAAATATTTTATTTAAAAATAATGGTGAGAAATCCAAGAGATTTAATTTTCGGACGATTGTGTTGGCTATTTTCAAACATCAGTCCCTCGATGAGTCTCGTCGATATGCTCAAGCCGCAGCGAAGCAGCTTTCTAGGATTGAATACCTCGATTAAAATCAGCAAGTCCCTCGATGAGATTGTGAAGTAAAAGTTCACAAGATGCGAGATAATTTTTACATGCTTACTCTTAATGATTTGTACATTGAGAATGCGATCTCATCTTTTATCCAAAAAGATTCTAATCACATCATACTGCCAAGTACATTCCTGTTAATTCGCTATAAAAACATGATTGAAATTTGACCGTTAGCGTGCACATCTCTCAGGAATCCCAGTGCTGCCACACTGGGGTGAGACTGACATTAAACTTATCCGACTACAAATCATCATCATACATTATATATACTTGGGATTGAAGTTCGAAACCAAATTTTCGATGTTCGGATGTTCGGATATTCAGAAAGTGACGTCACCCGAAATTTTTTTTCTTTTGACGTCATCGATCTGTAGTAATCGTCGACGATGAAAATCAGCTAGCCGAATTCCTCAGTCCAGAAACACCCGCGCAGTAGAGACGACGTATGAGAATCGCGTTCCGCAGATTTCGAGTACCGAGTTTTCTACCTCCTGGATCCTACGCTGCAGGTCCGCTACTTGATAAAACTTGACCTCCAGGACAAGCGCTCCGTAGTTCTGGCTGTCCAGGTATTTGATCTGGTAAGTTTTGACCTTCAGAAATAATTTTCCGTAGTTCTGGCTGTTCAGGTCCTCCACCTAGTGGATCTCGACCTCCAGGACAAGTGCTCCGCAGTTCCTGCGTTCCAGGTCCGCTACCTAGTGAAACTTGACCTCCAGGGCAAGCGCTCCGTAGTTTCTGCGCTCCAGGTCCACTACCTGGTGAAAATCGACCTCCAGAACAAGTGCTCCGTAGTTCCTGCGCTCCAGGTCCGCTACCTAGTGAAACTTGACCTCCAGGGCAAGCGCTCCGTAGTTTCTGCGCTCCAGGTCCACTACCTGGTGAAAATCGACCTCCAGAACAAGTGCTCCGTAGTTCCTGCGCTCCAGGTCCGCTACCTAGTGAAACTTGACCTCCAGGGCAAGCGCTCCGTAGTTTCTGCGCTCCAGGTCCACTACCTGGTGAAAATCGACCTCCAGGACAAGTGTTCCGTAGCTTCTGCGCTTCAGGTCCACTACCTGGTGAAACTTGACCTCCAGGACCAGCGCTCCGTAGTTCCTGCGCTCCAGGTCCGCTACCTAATGAAACTTGACCTCCAGGCAAGCGCTCCGTAGTTCTGGCTGCCCAGGTCTTTGATCTGGTGAGTTTTGAACTTCAGGAATAATTTTCCGTAGCTCTGGCTGTTCAGGTCCTCCACCTGGTGGATCTCGACCTCCAGGACAAGTGTTCCGTAGCTTCTGCGCTTCAGGTCCACTACCTGGTGAAACTTGACCTCCAGGACCAGTGCTCCGTAGTTCCTGTGTTCCAGGTCCGCTACCTGATGAAACTCGACCTCCAGAACAAGTGTTCCGTAGGTTCTGCGCTTCAGGTCCACTACCTAGTGAAACTTGACCTCCAGGACAAGCGCTCCGTAGTTCCTGCGCTCCAGGTCCGCTACCTAATGAAACTTGACCTCCAGGCAAGCGCTCCGTAGTTCTGGCTGCCCAGGTCTTTGATCTGGTGAGTTTTGAACTTCAGGAATAATTTTCCGTAGCTCTGGCTGTTCAGGTCCTCCACCTGGTGGATCTCGACCTCCAGGACAAGTGTTCCGTAGTTTTGGCTTCCAGGTCCTATACCTTGTGGATTTTTACCTCCAGGACCAGCGCTCCGTAGTTACATTTCGGTGGAATTGTTATTGTACATTCAATACCCACTAACAACGGTATTAACTGGACGTCGAGATTCATTATGTAAATTATTGTGTATGTATATTACGATACATACGAGCGGAACTATCAGGTAGTGAATTATGTTTTAACATTCTAGGAATGCACGCCAAAGTAATGGCAGTAACGCTTTATCTAAACGAGCACAAAAATTAGCCGCACTAGGCATCCCAACCTTATAGCAGCTTTCTCAACAGAGGTAATGATCGTATGTTGAAGTGAAAGTGAAAAAAACTGAGTTAATGATTGCAATGAACGCATAAGCACATCTTGAATTGTGTATTAGCACATATGTTGTGATAATGTATTGATTAACATTTAACACCCATTGAACAATCATCAAGCAGCAAGGGCGTGAGGTATCCGGTAAATCTCATGTCATCTGGTAAAACACTGACAACGAGTAAGCGAGCACAAAAACCAGCCATACTAGGCATCCGACCTCGAGCGCGCTTTATCGAGAGAGGGTTTTAAAGGTAGTAATAATTAAAAATACATAAAAACCTAGATAACTCACACATTGTTGAAAATCCAGTTAGAAAAAGAATCAAATTTTTAAGTAGTACAAAGCATATAAAAATAGGTTCATCAGAAGGTACTACTACGAGTTCAAATATGAATGAAAAGAAAGTAAGCAAATAACAGAGAAGAAATTCCATTCGCTGAAACAGAAAAAAAAACAGAATCTCAATATGTGAAAGCAAGGTCTGTAGTTATACAAAAGAATTATACATGTATAAAGTCCTTAGAAAACATGATAAATATTCAAACGGATAGTGTCAAGCCTGTTTCAAATACAAATTTAGAAAAATTAATTACATCACAAGATAAACCTGTGAGAAATTAGAATGTGAACTATGGAATTGGAGAGAGAAACAAGATGAATTGTAATAATAATGATAATCAATATTACGCAGGGCTAGTGACATTTTTATGCACTATTTGTGGTGCTAAACATTTCAAAGGAGATAAAGTATCCGACAAACTATCACTTGGAAACTACTCTGTGCTCATGGAGTTGTATATTCAAAAAATTTACCAAGTCCTCCTCGTGAATTGAAAAAATTATTCAGTAGTGAACATCCCAAGTCCCATGATTTTTTCAAACATATTAGATATTCCAAAAAATCCTTATCTCTTACGACTTTAAATGCTGATTCAGTAAATTCGCGAGAACAGCGATCTGGCTGGTATTATTTTAAAATACAGGGGCAGATATATTATCAAATAAATACATCATTAAATCCAGTTGGTAGCGAAAACCCAAGTTACGGTCAATTTTTTATCACAGACAATCGAGAATCCTTAGATCATCGCTTGCGGAATAATTCAGAACTTGATATAGAAACGATACAATTACTTGACAAAATGAGCCGTAGTAATAACATATTTGCCAAATCATATCAAATGTTACAAGAAGAGATACGGAATCAACAACAAGCTATTGAAAGTCTACTCGAATTAGATTTAACCGTTGCATTGAAAACCAAGGCAAGATCTTGGTCATTTCAATTCTCTAAGATGTAATGAAGCAACAGCCATTTTTTCTGCTTCAGTGAATGGAGAAATTCTAGAAAGACATGTCACTATTGAGAATAAGAATATTAAAATGCTATAAAACATAAATCCGATGGATCCAAATGTACAACCATGGGATCTATTACATCATCATACAGAACGAGAGGCTGGCATCTTAATTTACTTCGTGCTGATGGAAAGATAACTCCTAAAATAAGTACTGCTGAACGCCTAAGCAGGTCTGCACACATAAAATACAGATTAGCTGTTCGTGAAAATGAATTTATAACATTTTTATTAGGGTGCCGATTATTTCGACAGTGGATTGTAGATGATCATGTGAAAGTGGAACAGGATCGATTAAGAATCTGTTTTGATAATCAAAAACCATTGCGTTCGGAAACAGTTTTGGGAACTATTTGCAAAGTGTTGACGTGCACGCGATAAATGATTTTAAAAAGTTAGTATTTGCAAACATGATGAGGACAATTTTTATGATAAAAAACAATAACTAATCAGGAAAGCGCGGAAATGTTCTAGTTTAGGTAAAAATTACAGTAATTACATATACCCGAGGATTGAAATACGATATGGAAAAGAAATTTTTAATCTTAACAGCCCTTTACGAATCAACCAGGTACCATGAATATTTTTTTCAAGAATCATGTACCCTACATTTCAACGGTCTCAGAACATGTTGTAAATTAGATGTAATTCTTAAGGCACGATGTTGTCAAGGTGTTTAAAGCGAGCCAGCATTGTGGGAATTTACCTCTCAAAAAAATCAATAACATTAAATAGTAATTCTAAAACGCAGGTTTAATTCAAGTAATTTCTAACTTTGCAAATTTTTTAATAGTTTGTCGATATAGTGATCAGGGTAATATTCAGATTTGAGGGTTACGTCCATTACGAAGTATTGATATGTTAGTTCAGATTCCTCCCCCTCAAAGTTCAGTTACACCTGAAGGGTGATTACTTTTTGATATGCTCTTGAGTGTAATAATTGCACAATACAAATATGTCTCGAAAGATTGAGTTGAAGCGTAAAGTGATGTAAGTTAGAGACAAAGCTTACGGGTGCGGGAAAGGTGTGAAAATAGTGATTTTCAGTGGGACCTCAACGTAGTTATAAAGGGCAGCACCATTACTGGTTCTACACAGGCGGGAAAGTCTAATTCTTAAATTTACTCTTCATAATGAAATAACATTTACTTTAATGAATCCTTTATCAAATCACTGATTTCTCTTCGTAATAGACAATTTACGCATGATTAAATTGACGAAAACGTAAATATATATTTATTATTGCCTTAGATATATTCATGATCGATACCATATGATAGCTGAGTTATTTTTCGTAACACTTTACCGGGTCTAGCTGGGTTTAGGGGTATTAGCAGTTTCACGTATTATCAACCAAGCAACTGACGACGCCGGTGAAAGAAGTTCTTCACAACCAACAACTATCGCGTGCGTGCAAAACGTTGGTAACATACCGTCATCATGAAATTGAAAAGTTGAGAAAATCTCGTACAAGAAAGATGTACGCCGAAATCATGCATTGGAAAAATAAATGTCAATCAAATACGTGAACGCGTGTCGTTTATATGTCGACAATAGCATCTCTTAGACGCTTGATTCAATTTTTCAAATTTTTTACGAAGTCAACTGTGAGCTGAAAATATTTTGAAAGAATTTTTTAACTACATCATTTTTAGTTCTGATCATTTCAAGAATGTTCCTGTGAGGAATTTTTTTTTTTTTTTGGCTTCGTTGAGCACTTTTAAAATAACGAATTGAAAAAATTCAATGTCTGAAGTTTTGAAAATAACCGACAAATTCTGAAACATTTTTCTCTTTGATAGAAGCACGTTGAAGGTCGAACCTTTTTTTTAATTTTTTCCCAAAATTTGGTAGCCATAATTAGGTTTTAATTGAATAAAATTATGCAAGTTCTGGAATAAACATAAAAATGAACAATGAGAATGAATCTATCATGAGGTTCGTTGCAAATTAACTGGAATGAAGAATAAAAATCTTGTGGATTTATTTTAAATTTTGTTAAACTGTTAAGATTGTCTTTCACTAATCCAACTTTTTGGAAGTGTGAAGAAAAATAGATAAAAAAATTATTTAACCTTCTGCATAATATTGACGTACTTATCAAACCATATTTTCCTTCTCAATTGTTGAAATGCTAAACATTAATTTCTGTCAATTAATACTTTTACAAAGTGCTAAAAGGGGCGGGAAAAATAGTTCCTCATAACTTCGAACCACAATTTTGAACCATAGTTTAACAATAAGTAATATCTAGAGCAAAGCTCTGATTTTTTTGGGAAACTTGAAGAACATGATTTAAATTCTATTGCTGGTGGTATGCTAACGTCAGAATCTTGTCTCAACAAAAGTCTTACAACCATTCTTTCGTGTATTTTTGACAGAGATATCGTAGATGATTGATAAGAATTTGATTATAAAGAATCCGGAAAATCCATTTTTCGGTGATATCAGTCATTGGTTAATCGTTTTTTCGCTCGCTTGTACATTGCCAGCTTCTTCAACTGTTTCGCATATTACATTTTCACTAAATTTTTTTTCCAATACTCATTCTCCCACTTTGAATTCGGACATTCGCTTCCCCCTTCTGTTTAAAATTTGACTGTTCTGTTTACCCGTTACTCGCTGCTCCGTGCTCGGAAGTAAGAGTGTGAATCGGGTTCTTATCTCTATCCGTAATATTAATTAGCAAGAGTCTCTCCTGTCGTACGATGCTTTGAAGTTCTATCTTCAAACAAAAATGTATCAATAACTTTTTGAATATTTAGACTCTGCCTTATTAATTTTTTGTAAGATTTTTTTAATGTTCTCATTAGATTTTCCGCTGCCCCGTTAGTTTCCGGGTGCTTGACAGAAGAGAAAATGCGTTTTATTCCTAGCTTTTTGACGAACAGTTTGAATTCGGTGCCTGTGTATTGTCGCCCATTATCGGTAATCAAACATTTTGGCAAGCCGAATCGTGCAAAACTTTTCGAAACACTTTTATTAAGCTTTCACAATCCATTCGTTCTATTTCAAAAATTCACGGCCATTCAGATCCGACATCGATTATTAGTAAAAATTATGACCATGAACCAGTCCTTATCAATTCCAGGCCACCAGAAGAACGATTTCGCAACTGCTTTCATTTTCACAAATCCCAACTGTATTTTATACAGTACATTTAATATTTTATCAATCATTTTTTCTGGGATCACAATTCTGTATCCCCGTAGGACACAGTTGAATGTAATTTAAAGCTTTTTCTGTTGGATGTATTAATGCAACCTATTGCCAGACAGCGAGGCATGTGGTGTCCAGGGCTAAAAATTAAGATAAAAAGTTTATAATTGGAGTAAGTATTGCATTGAGATACAAATGTATCGGACATCGTGACCTATAAAATTTTAAGAACTATCTGTTGCGATAGATTTCTATATAAATACATATACTTACAAAATACGTAGATTTATATTAACATATTACATTCACTACTATACCACTTAGTCAATATCACGGCCTTGCTTTTGCTCTTTGCGTTGTTCTTAAGCGTACAAGCGGCATAAGCAGTACGTATGAATACCAAGTCCGTGATGCGTTTCACTGCATCTACATTCTTTGGCATTTATTCAATAATGAACTGGTTTGAAAGTCGCGCGCAAATGGCTCCTATCAATATGGCTGACGTTCCGATTCCCCTTCCGTCTTTTGGAATAGCCCCCATGCCTACAATACCACTTTGCGCTCCGTCCATAAGTCCGTGATTCGCTCCGTCTGTCATTTTACATTAAGTTAAACGACTCGTTACTGTACATGATGTAAGATAATTGCATTTTTTAAGAGTCGGTCACAACATCCACTGATCGTTTTAAGTGTGCGGAAATCATTTCGAGGAGCACTCTTGTACTGAAACACTAACTCATAATCAGAGCTATGTTGTAGAAATTAATTACCCTTGTAACCGCAGAAAAAATTCAGAATTTAACGCATATCTCACTCTACCTGTACTCCAAGATGCGCTGTATGTGCCAACTGTCCGGAACCAAAGAGTTTAAAGCATCTCATGATAAATCACCATTTATAAATCAACCAAAATACGCCAAAATCCAACTCCGTTTTCGAAATAGACAGACTAACAGACTATAGGTAGAACATGTATTCCCGTATAGTGTACATTGAGTTCCGATATACTATTTTCATTTTTTACCACAATCGAAAAATATAGTTCTGGGTAGAAAATGAAAGTTAGTTTTCTAGCTGTTACCAGAAAGTCTAGTATCCGTTACCATCCTTTCTCATTACGATCACCGTTACTATATTTTCTTGTAACTGTTGCGAAAATTTAATGCTTGTGCAGCAATAAATTGATGTTAAAGCCTCATTTGACTAAAAAAGTAAAGTAAACCTCACAGACTGATTTTGTGTTGCAGTTACCAAAAAAAGATTGACAATAGCGCAATATGGTTACGTGTACCTCGTTCTTCGTAATTCCAACAATATTTAAACAGTTTTTTTAACGATACCTGTTTTACTGATCTTTTATAGTTACTATAACAAATGAAATTTTTCTCACTGTAAACTGTAGAAAAATTAAATCAACTGAATAGATCAAGATATAGGATACAGAACTGATGGTACCGATAACCAGATACAAAGTAAATTAAAACTATAACTTTGAGATCTATTTCACGCCTCAAAGCTTTCCTCCGTTCAAACTTTATCTCGATATTCAATCCAAATTGTAGGTCAGTTCAGGTAAAAATGAGAAATTGGAAAATTAATATCCTTAATAAATGTGAAAATTTGTAAATTTAATATCGCAAACAGTTTTTACGAACGGGCTTGATCTTTTTTACGTCCCAACTTGTAGTTCATGCGTTACTCTTTTTAACCGTTAATTATTACCGACTTTCCCACGTCTATTTTCCAACAACATGTAGAGGACAGAACATAAGATCCAACCTTATCGCATCAACTCCAAATTCCTACATTTCAATTTTTAGTTGCCATAAGTCCTTTTTAGCTCGTGCACGCAGTACTTGTCACAATTAACCGGCCTCAAAATTCATTTAATGGCAAGTTCTCGTCCGGTAAACGTCATAATAAATTAATTGTTAAACCACCGGTGAATTTCCTCAGGGCAGTAACCGCAGCATTATATTCATTCCAATTCTTCCAACTTCAAGCTAGAAATCAATTAACTAATGGTGAATTACATATTCAATCATCTTCAGAGCAAACTACTCGTTACCTCAAGTCAAAATAAATAAATTTTATGCCTATACTTTACATAGCTCTAATACTCATTAAAACGGATGATTTACGAACTCAGCAATGAATCAACGTGGTAGGAATTACATGTATGTGAGCTAATTACTTCTAACACTCTAATTCAATTTCTTCACGACGCAATTATCACCTTCAATATACCAAACTAACGATTCAGTATGAAATTGTTCTCTAATCATCAATCTAACGAAGTTGGAGATCTCTGATTTTGTACAATTTTTCAACTTTGATTCTGTTTATGCATTATGCTTTCAAGTTTCGTGCATTATAAAAAATTTGATTTCGTACTTTCAGTCCGTAGGACGGAAATATAAAATCGCATATGTTATGTCACTTGTTTAGTTGTATGATATATCATATCCAGAATATCCATGTGATCTACTGGCTGCATCTCAGCATCTAAATCACATGCTAACGTAAGTCAGATCGATTCTGACGCATCATGCATCAAACACTGGAATTTCTTATGAATAAAATTCTGCAAAGCTACTGACACGATACGTCACTGTGTCGTATAATCTAACAAAGGTGAAATAAAATGTATCAAGATCATAAAAGATTGGTAGAGAAGAAAATTGATTTAAAACTCTCATATAGTTTACGGTGCACTCATTGCGCATTATTTACGAGCAATCGACTATTTCTGTATACTTAGTTGAATAGCTCCACATATTTCCGTGATACTTGCTCTTTTGATGGTGAAAAAGAAGTAAGATTGGAAACCGTAACTTTGAATTATTGAAAAGAAAAGGTGTAAAAAGAACGGTGATTCCAAAGGAACATAGTTAGCAGGCAAACAAGCCACAGTTTCTAAACGGAGCAACGAGGCTCGTTTGGTTCATCCAAGATCTTGTGTCGCAATTTACAAGAGTTGTGTCTAATGGACATCTGCCCCGTTAAATTCAGAGATTCATGCCGTTTTAGACAAGTACTCAGGTGTAATGTACGATGAAAGATATACAGACTTTGCCAGATGTGGTTTTCTATTAGAAAAAAATCGATCGGCTATAATCTTGGACCTGATTTACAACGCTCATAAAAGGTCCACCGTTCTGAGCTAGGTTCAGTATTTAGGGTATAATTTTTGGAAGTGTGTGGTAGAAAGTAAGGTGTTAATTTTGCGATGAAATTTTAATTTACAGTCCATAAGTCGTTAATCATCAGTTTAATTAGCTGAATTGTACATTGCGACTTAGATAATAATGGCACTCGCCATCGTTTCGATGTTAACAACAATAGATAAGAGCTTATCATTTATAAAGAAAAAGATGCAGATTTTACTACCACTGCTACAAAACTATAAATCCGATAGATAATTACGATTGTTGATTCTACCTTCTTAGAATATTGTTGTAAATTTTTGAACACCTGAAGAGTGTTGGAGAAATTGCAAAGTTTTCACAATCACAACATGATTTCAAAAAGGTAGCATCAGCGATCGATCACTGTCAGTTGTGTCAATAAGTTAATCTATGATAAATAAATACATAAAAACATCTATCTACAGATATAATTAGGTTTAAACTCACGGGCCCCGTGAATGAATAAGTCATGTCAAAACTAATAGTGTGAAAACAAAAATGCCACTTGAACAGCATTCGCTCGATCTCAGTCAGTCTAACATGTAAAGACCAGTTTGATATCGATGTTGAACATCGATCGATAATCCTTGCCGGACACCGATTCGATGGTTGAAAAACAGACTTCTCAACTCTCTTTGAAGAAATCGTTAGCGTCTTCAGCCTGCTTACACTGTGTTATGAATCTGTTGTTGTTTTAAAATTGGCAAATACGCTCGGTACGGATGCCGTTGAATGCTGGCGACAATCGGCTCATGCGTAGCCATCACGTCAATTTTCTGACTCCAGCCATCATCCTCATGCCCGGTGGCTGCATTCCAAGTACATAATGCAAGGTTAGTATTCCGAATTAAATAATCACACGAAATCTATCAATAAAAGCAATAACAAACACATATTCACTGAACATTCGAGCGTTGGATTACCTGTAAAATCCATCGGTGTTTCGGCAGCTGTAGACCAGGCACTGTAGGCAACTGGGTGGTGATTCGCCGGAGGAAGCCTGCAGTATTTAAGATTGGCGAGGATCGACGTTATTGCAAGAGCTCCGATAATGAGGATTTTCTTAATGAAGTGCACACCGATCAAAATCGGTAACAATATTAATTTCAACTTGATGATCTTCAGGAGGATAAGCAGCGGCAAAATAACCGAGAGCGTCTTTTTCTTCTTCTTGTGCAGCAAGCGAGCTTCTGTAATTCATATTTACGAAATATGTCACTTGGGAGAAAGTAGGGTACACTGTACCACCGAGCGAATTGGACCACTCTTTAGAAAAGCATAGGGCCAACAATATACTTTCTACAGACCAGTCCAATTCACCTGGTGATCCAACATACCCTTCATTCGCCTACTTTTTCTAATTGAGTGACCACGTTTCAAAAGGTCAAAGTTTTCGTCATGTACCAGACGATCTTCCGCTTTCGAGAAATTCTTCCAGCTCATCCGTGTCCAGGATCGTTGGCCCGGACGAAAAGCTCCTCGCGATCGAAGGCTGCTCCACGGTATAAACCAATGCTCGACGGGTCAACATGTCCTCGACACTGGATCGCAAGAAAGTCAAAAACTTTGAGTAACTTTCGAACCCTCGGAATCTCGGAAGTTCAGGAAGAACGGATTCCTCCATCACTGAGGATAATCGAATCAACCGGAAAGACCCGTAGCGGATATCCTGATGCAAGAAATTTTTTTATTAGTAATTCCTCACTTTGAATCATTGCGCCATTTATTCAATGTTCGGTGGCGAAATTCGACGAGAGAATCACTGGTAAAACAAAAAAGTTTCATGGCTTACTTTGTTATGCGAAGCAAAAAATTTTGCTGCCTTCGTAAAATTTTTATCTCTCATGTAACCATTTTTATCCTGACTCCCCCAATATCTTTTTTAAATTAATTTCTGCACAATACATCGTTGCGCTAACGTGAGCTACAAAAACTTACAAATGATCAATGTCAATATGATGTGAAAAACCTTCTTGCCGAAATTTGTTAGGGTGTCTTCACATTTGCCTAACGACATTTTCTAGATACCAAGAAACGTTCAACGTATACCAATGATCTTCAAAACTGCTTACCTTGTGCATGGTTAGGTTGTGAAGCCATTGAACAGCTCTGAATTTTCCGCACGAGAAGGGCTCCCGGAGTCTCGCGCAATCGAGTCTGCATTCATCGACGTAACTTGCATTGGATGACTCTAAACCACATATGATCGACAAATTTAAGCAGCAAAGTAGAAATATCGTGCACCCCAAGCTACTGCGTGCAAATACGAATGGAAATGCTTTTCTGTGACAGCGTGAGGATGACGTTCCGTGATGCCTCATAATTAAACCATTCGAAAGGAAAGTTTTCGTACTATAATTTATTGTCTTTGCTGCGTATTACAATGACGTGGGTATATTTTTGTGAAAAAATTATTATTTCCAAATTGGTAAAACCGATCAATTCTCCAATTTGAAATAAATTCATTCCACTCTTTATGTTTCATAAATCAAGGGAAATACACTGGGAAAGTCTAACAGTCTGAGGGTGCCTGAAAAAACTTCACCAACTTTGACGGGTATCTTAAGAGTTGCACTAAAGTAGCTGCCAAGCGGAAAAGAGGCGATAATGGGCCATATTTGTGGTAACTAAAATTTTCTCGTCACATTGATCGGTCAATGAGGTCTTATACTGAGATCACACCACAAATGAGGTCAAAGGATAAGGACAGTACTGAATCGAAGCAACTTCTGGTGGCCACACGAAGGCCACTAGCCCATATATACTTGGTGCATCGAGTCAGGAGAGTGGGAGGTACCTAGGAGTTGGGATTGTCCGACCATAATTCGCAGATCGACGCACACCCGAAGAATTTTACAAAGAGATGACCGCGTCAATTCAGTGGATCCTTGTGTCATTTGGCGCAATTAATATATCACTCAGTGTCACGCGAAGCCTTTCATTTTGATCGTTTTGGATAATTACAGGAACTAGGTTGGTCGAATTGTTACTATTTAATTTCTGTCCGGTTTTTTTTTTTTTTTTTGTATGTTTTTTTCTTAAAGAATTTTTTTGTCTCTTGACACCGCGGGCTTTTAGTCGCACAGTACAAGTGTCATTCCCGTCTCTTGTATTGTTCGTCATTTCATTCAGCGAGAGCAGAGGTCAGTTGAAATTGTCCGCAGATACCCTTACTCTGATTCAGAATCAGTTACTCAGCTCACCACACGTAAGATGTGTGCTACGTGAAACAATACATCTCGCCACACAAAAGTAGAAGAAGGTTGCGGTAAAGAACATATGATACTATTCATAGGTATTTCGGTCACATACTTCTAGAACAGCATACTGATTTTCTTTTTATTTTTATATATAATTTACATATGCTACTAATCAGAAAAAAAGGAGATGCTGAAATCCAACCCTAGTATTATTTCTATTCGATTTCAATTTCACATTGTTCATCTTTCGAGTTAAATACTGGTTGATATTTTACGAAAAATAATTTTTCCTGCACACTAATTAGCGAGGTAATATTGGAGGCACGGAATTGAAAATGTAAAACGCAAAAATTTTAATGGGTTATAGTGACAAAGAAATCAATTGATTACGCAGATATTCGGTACAAGTTGGTAATTTTAAATGTTAAAATGTGCACGGATTCAAATACTTTCAAATCAACCCAGTTTTCTAGTATTATAATATTCCTTGTCGTTAATTAACACCAAGGCGCAGAAAAATATGCTACTTGGAACATATAAGAAGTTTCAGAACGTAGAAAAGAGAGCACAAAAGAATATACGTACAACATGAACAATGGTTTCCATTTTAGATTGTAACGATCGATATTTAAAAATTTTCACTTGATCAACATTATCCTGAGGATTAATTAGAACATATTATGACTCAGTAATTCAATTTACTAAATGAACGGAAGCATAAATCAATACATAGAAACGCGATGTAACTGAAAATAACATTCCCATTACTTGTTAATGCGGTATTTAAGAAGGCACCAATGCAATTTCACATAATTCACAAACCGTGCAAGAACGTATGTAAAAAAACAAAAAAAAAAAAACTGGTCACAGAATCTGCGGCAGGTGGATTCTTGCAAAATTAGCGACTGAACAGATGCTTGCAATACCAACGTAAGACTGTTTACACAAATACGTTGCTTCTGAAGTACAATTTCTCGACGGATGATACTGGTGACGATAATTTAAAAGCGGGAAAAGAAATTTGCTTTGCGATGTTTTATTTCAAGTTTATGTACCTTTCAGCCATTGTAAACTGAGAGAAACGATTTATTCCGCTGTCAAAATACTTTATTCAATTCCGAATATTTGGTTCAATAGGCTGCTAATGTATTCCACCTGAGAATCGGGGACTAAAACGTTTTTTTATTTTTCAGAGAAAATTTTTCGTTTATAAGTTGCGGTTGTTTTGTCACGGCAACCAACATTCATAAATTCAGATGATCGGCGGCTGTCAACATTATTCTGGTCACATCTATTCGAGGCATGCTGCAATACGCCTGGTTCGCAGCAAAATTAACCGAATCAAACAACGTTATCGCGAATGTCAACGAAAAGTATGTTTTCTGAATAGTAAACGAAAATGTCGATTCGTGTGTAGGGAATCAGCGTTTATAAAATGCTCTTAGTGACGCACGTACGTTTGTCTTAAATGCTTTTCGATGATTACCAGTCTCGTACAATCTTCTGACAAAGATTTATACTCTCTACAGCTTCCTATAGCGTATAATAAAATAACAACATCCGCATAAATCGAGTTTTTTTAATCATTATTTCTTTAATGCATGTTGCGGGAAGAAAATAATTTCATTAGCGTGTAATTGAAAGTAATAAAAACACGAGTAAAGATCTTTCAAAGAACAAACTGTACGCGTTTTTTTTGGAACCGCTACCCATAGAAGGGGAAAAAATATGCGTCTAATGAAAATTCGATTTAAGTTTCATCAGTTCAAATTGTATCAAAATCAGGCACCCCGGATGCGTGTACTTCTCTTGTTAGACATTATATGAATATTTAAATTGTCAAAAAATGTCTCGATCTTATGTGAGTTATTATTTCCACGGTTTTTTTTTTACTGATACATTTCATCGACGTGAAATGCATTCCAAAATAGTGTATGGTATATTTTTGAAAGGCATTTTGAAATTATAAAGCAAGTGTATACTTTTTTATAAATCGATGTTTGTTCGAACTACAGAAAATAAACAAAATCTTGGGTTGACTGTAAAAGTGCTCGCAGTCAAGAAGCACATAAAGCTCACAAAAATTGATTTCAACTGAATCTCACACATGCAGAGTTAAAGAAAAAAATCGTTTAATGTATCATACTATTTGCCAAATTGGCAATTTCAAGTAAGGTTCGAATAATTTATAATAAGAGAACGCGATTTTATTAACCAGATCGCAAAATTCGCCAATGTTCATCCGCAAACGATTTCGCCAGCAACATAGATACATAAGTAGCCCGTTGTCAAATGAAACTTCAAACCACATGATTGTAAGAAAGTTCATCTATTAAGCTATCTAGCCAAAGTAAAAACTAACTTCAAGGTAGGTATAAATACTTAATCGTTACACCTGTTTGCGTTTTTGCGAGTCTCGAAAACCGATCAAAATAACAGATTACACTTATTTGGATGAACCACTAATCATTTCTCGTTATCAATGCTAATGTTGCAAACAAAAACAAAATAATTCTAATTCTTGATTTCTCCCTTATTGGTAATTTTAATTCATCGTTTTGGTGAACTGGTTACCACTATACGAGTCCGGATCGCTTACGGTACCTTTAGAATCTCCAACTGACCGACGCAAACGGCTACTCATTAGGAGGATGAAATCCAAAAAAAAAAAAATTAGATAAAAACTGTGATGGCAAATGATCTCAGTCATTGATCAAATGTTGTAAGAATACGTGAAACTAGAATCTCGTCACGCACGATGTTAGCGCAAGAATTTGAGTACATGAACCGGTAGAATACTGATTAACCCAGAAGGAAACACTAAAATGTTCCAACTGCCGCTTTTAAACGGTGGTTTACTACTTCAGAGACATTCAGTTCCGTATTTGCCTTAACTGAATTTTTCCAAACAGACTCTGTCCCTTGACCTGCAAGCTGTTGCGATCCGTGGTCCGAACAATATTCTTACACCTTGTGAAAGTTGAAGGGATTTCGGTTTTACGGATTCCTAACCATCTGTCAAGAAGAATATGTGATACAACCACGCAAACGGTTCACAGCTATGTTAAAACTGTCTCATATGGTCGACGACCATGTTTGAAATTCGATCCGATCCTTCGGTCGCCTACCGACCATCGTAGTGATCCAGCACTCAATGGTCAATCGCTAGAGACCTACATAGATACTAATCAGGAAACAGGGGATCCACTCGCGGTATCGTCGTTGATATTAGAGGCCGATCGATTTCGCATCGATTCACATCGTGAAGAGTATTAAAGGGAATACAGGCGTTATCGTTGTATACGTATGTTAGAAGAAAATCAAGTCCCGTAGAAAAAAAACGCTGAATGCCGCTGCTGTGAAGATATAAAGGATACGTAATTTGACCCTGTCACAAGTTCGTCAGCCGCAAAGTTAATCGGGCTGAGTAAGCCTAGAACTAATTATTGCCTGATAATCTAGTTCAAGGAATTGTTCGACCTACCATTGAATCAAGAATCTGCGAGGCGCCCAAGACGAGTCAACAAATCACTTTGAAGATTCAAATTCTCGTGGAAAATTTCACCTTCGCTGGAAATAGATATTCCATCGACTTGAGTATACGCAGTTTTTAATCTCGATGCGATTCAGGTCATTGGGTGCACGTCGTGCTCTACATGCTTTGTTGTGAACTTGTATTGTTGATAGTATTTGAGAACGCTTTTGGAGTCGAGGAATTGAGAAATAAGACTCTTCTCTGTCAATCGCAAAATTGCATTGCGGAACTCTTTTAGCTCAGGTACAATTTTCGTACTTTCAATGAAGCGAACGACGAATTCAGCAAATTTCATACGTAGCGAAAGTTGATCGAATTACAACTCTTCATTCGTAAGCTGACCTGGTCACGACCCTAGCTGGACGTACTTTTTTGGCTTGCTCGTCTAGATCGTAGTATCTGTCAACTGGGTCAATTTTTCCGTCAACCTTACACTCGTTGAGCCAAAAAAAGAAATTACAACAATTTATAAGTTGCACGCACTAAATGAAAAATACTTCTACTGACTAACTTATTATTTAACACAAATACGAGGATGTACAGTCAACGAAATATTAAGTGGAACGACCTGTATTGTATAGTTAATAATGGAACCATTTTGTTAACCTAAATATCCTACTTTTCGATCCAACAAATGTTTGATCAATGCAAGATCATGTTTTATTATTTTAAAAAATCCCAGTTAACGGAACTGAATATCTAGTCGCAAAATTCACAGCCAAGTACAAGCAGCTGAACATTCAGTTAACGATGAGTGTAGTTTTTTAATCATTACTTAAATCAACTTATTCGTTGACTATAATCTCATATCGTTCGGATAAACAAATGCTCAGGTCATAAAATAAGGTAATGTTTTTATAGAATTACTATAAATTTCACTTGACGAGACTGAATGGAATCAAAGAAAGTTCTGCAATCGTTTGGAATGGTTCTGACTGGAAAAAATTGAAACTTTTAATCTAACTACTGCAGTTGGTAGAATTTTCGGTAACACAAATAACTTATATTTGTTTGCAAGTCAAATAAAACGCAGTTTTAGTTTCCAATCAAACTTTATACCCTAAAAAATTATATTCGCTGACGTGGATGAACGAAACAAGTGCTACCTACGAAATGTAGATTTGTTAAGGCTAAGAAACTTGATTTGTTTCTTTCGATCATCAAAAGTTCCTGACTAAAGATTCATTCAACCATACGTATTCAACGATGTATAACTTTAAACGGATAAAATAAAAATCACTTAGTTTAACGAAATCAATTTATCTACTAAATCACATGTGGCTGTTGATTCAAGAAGATCAAATTTGATTCCACGGAATACTCAATTCTTTGAAGAAAAAAAAGAAATATTTCGTTAAAGCAATTGCACGCATTCAACCTCAGCCACCGCCTTCTTCAACCGGAACGTCGAGTTGACATAGCTAAATATTGTTTGGACGTATCAAATTTTCACTCAAATCAACCGCACAGTTCAAACGATTCGTTTGGTTTATTTGATCCAACAGAATTTATTTTATTAACTACGGTATATTCATTTTGACAAAATAATGATTGAAGCTACAATTTTTCATCCAACTAAATCGATTCGGTTGATTTAAAGTTTTACACTGGGGGAAGCGTCCTGGGGCCGAACAGCCTCGAAGGGTTTATCGCACTTACACCTTACAAAAAGGATATTAGGCTCGTTAAATTCCATTAGGTACATAGCTTTCTAATACGATTTACAAACCGGATTCCCCGTTAGTTGAAGTTTTGAGCGAGTAATGTTTATTGATGCGCAGGTAATTTTTCTCTACGAGCTCATCTTTCTCTCTTTCATTTTAGAAATTCTTCGTTTGGTCAGTTCGTCTCGCATATATTTATAAAACCTCGTGTTACGATGAATAATGACTTTTTATCTCGAATCGAGCTGTGCCAGGAAATAACCAATTAAGAAATGATAATCAAATCATACATGGTTGAATATCTGATCGGTTAGAATTTCTAAATTCATAAATATCACCCAGTTTCAGCTGCGCCCGACCGAAACATTGTCACCGAGTTGAAGCGTCGCTTCCGGTGGGGTGCAAAGATAAACAGTGCGAATCACTCAATGTTAACGTAATAACGAAGAGGCCTTAAAACGTTTTTGTTATGCGCACAAGATTTTAACATTTCAGTTTCTGCTCTGGTTAACCTCGTTGTACCTTCAAAATATTTCCTCGCATCACACTGCACGCCTAAACAAGGTAGAAATTAAAGTTGAAGTTGCATATTATGCTACCGTCAACAGTTAGTTTAAGCTTTCTGCTAGACTAACCATGTGTGACTGACAGATATAGCACGCGTTACTGAAATTTGGTAGGACAAAATGATGATCTACTCGCAACGAAGTGTGTCACTCCAAAATGACCATGCCGATACGATGCCTAACTTTTGGAGCAAGCACCTTGCAAATAAAATAAACGATCTTTTTTAACGGCATGGAATAATAAGGAGTAATATACAGACAATGATGAATAGCTATGCCGCCATAGTCGGTTAAACATCATCTTCTAATGAGAGAAACACGTGTTTACCACCGGATTCTTTTTATCCGAACATCATCTTCTGACATTTCGTGTACACCTCGTCTCACTTACCTCAAGTCTAATGCTTCGATTCCGTTGATATGCGGTATTAGTACACTTATACTTGTAACCGTGTAATGAGCATTCGCTTCACTCCATTACGCGATGCAATTAATGTCAAGCTACAATATTTGAGAAACGTACGAGGCATGTATGTATCTACCCACTTCGCGAATCGAGCAACTTTTGTTCGATCACCTTTCCAATATCTTTCACGACTTTCCAAATTTTGAAAACTACAAAAATTAGTAGTTGTATGGTTGAAAAAAAAACCTTTACGTTTCGTTCAATCATATTTGTAAGACTCGGCCGTTTTCGAGAATGCGCTTTTTCTTCCCGTCTAAAAATTTGTTGTAAAGTCAAACAAATCTGGTACGAAAAGTGTAGGTTCTAAAAATGTGAGACTGTGTTCTAAATGTTGAACTGAATTATATCGTGGTGAAATTCATAAGTCAAACAGTTCATCTAATTAAAACAACGTTGAAAAGCATGTAAATAATACACGCAAAAAAAAACAACGAGGTCTTGGATACTACAGCTAACAATTAATGGAATCGGTGCATGCAGATTAAAAAAAAAGTGGAACAAATACAAGGTTATAAAAAATAATGATAATTTCTCCAGTAATTTATTGAAGGCTGCGCAAGATTATAACAGTAAACATGTTTAGTTTTCTAGTGCTACATAATTTTTGTTAAAAAAAGGTTGTTTTTTGACGTCAGCATAAAATCAAGTACATTAAAAGTGATGTAAAAATACACTTGTTATACAACATTCATATTACAAAAGAATTATAAATGTTATTTTCCTACTTTAAACATAATGTATTTCGAAAATAAATCGCTTGTTTCAATTCACTCAAAAAATTAACGTTAACAATGGCAAAAATAAAAAACGGCGCTTATAAGGATATTGTCAATTCTTCTTGGAAATTGTTCCTGAAACATTCTAGAACGGATTCTGGGAATAATATAATACTTATCTTGACACCAACAATTGAAGTACGTTCAAGCACTTTTTTGATGTTTTTTTCTTCACTCCTGACCTATAAGAGTACCCAGTCCAACAATTTCTCTGATTTTTTCGTTAATATCTTAATACTACCGTGCTCATAGTATCATTTTCACATCATATCGTATTTGAAGTAAAAGTGTACCCTAAGTGAGAGCTGGATGTTTCAAACAGCTGGATCATAAAGTTGAATAAAATACCGAAAATATCTACAATTAGAACAAGAAGTGATTCACTAGGATGCCATATAGCGCAAAAACTTAATATTTACGACGGAAAAAATCGTAGAAACATCAGGAACAGAACTACGTACGTGTTTTTTGAAGATTACACACGGGAGTTCGAATTTAAATCCAGTTGTGAAAAGTCCCTGGACCAGAGATGTCGGTTACGAGGGCATTCCGAAGGTCTCTTCATTTTTAACGCCGACTTTTCACCTGTCACATTTGTATCCAACTACCGTGTCAGGACTTCGACGACAGTACAACGTCCATACATCATTTTGCTCCTCACATTTTTTTAATTGTCGGAACAATAATGGTGTAATGATGGGTAAAAACACACCTGACTTCTGATATTATCAAATGCGTCGCATAACGGTACTCAAGAGGAATTCAACGAGTTACAACGTGTCCCCATAGTTGTGCTTTTGAATCTGCTTCAAAAGCATCTGATAATCCTTGAACCGCGCTTCTGGAAAACCGTATATAGTCATCTTGTGTGGAAGATTCAAGTCGGAGAAATTTATTTACGATGCCAGTTACCCTGTGGCAAAATCATTTGTTTGAACTCTTTTCACAATGCCAAAGGTCTTGAAATAGAACACGCAGATTTATTCTTAAGCACCTGATTACCATTTAACAGATTTCGAAAGCAACGATAATCAATATTATAGCTCCATGCACTGAGAAAAATTTTATTTGTTATAGTAACTAGAAAAATTCAGTAAAACAGGTATCGTTAAAAAAACTGTTTGAATAATGTTGGAATTGCGAAAAACGAGGTACGCGTAACCATTTTGCGCTATTGTTGATCCTTTTTTGGTAATTGCAACGCAAAATCAGTTTGTGAGGTTTACTCTACTTTTTTAGTTAAATGAGGTTTTAAAATTAATTCATTGTTGCACAAGCATTAAATTTTCGAAACAGTTACAAGAAAATATAGTAACAGTGATCACAATGAAAAAGAATAGTAACGAATACCAGACTTTCTGGTAACAGCTACAAAACTGATTTTCATTTTGTATCTAGAACCATATTTTTCGAATGTGGTAAAAAATGAAAATAGTTAAGGACGAGCGATAAACGGAACACGAAATAAAAATGTCTCTCAGTCTGGGTCCTGAAGGTTCGAATGGACGCTGAGATCATTAACGATAGCCGCCTCTTAACTTACATGATCATCTCACTCATATTTTATCACATACGCAAGTATAGACAGTTTGAAAAGGGCTACAAACGAAAATATTGTTTTGTGCACAAAACTGTGAGTTTTCTTCACTAATGATTGTCTTTTAAAAGAGTTTTTTTTTTTTTTTGCCTGAGTTGCATTTCTCATGTAGAAGTTGACATCAGTTTGCACGACTTTAATCAAGTGGACAACCCGTTATCTATACACAGTGATCCATTCAAGTAGAAGCAGTAGAATCTTGACAGCAAAGAAGTTTAAAGAAAAATGTTTTGTTATAAGATTGTTATGGTTCAAAGGGGGCATAACAGACCGTATTATCGTACTTTTCATTCTGTAGAGATTTAGAAGGTCATGTGAAAAAAAAAAAAACTTTTTTTTCTAGCACATCAATTTTTCAAGATATCTCAAAATTAATAAATTCGGTACCCAATAATGCAGTTATTTACGAAAATATTCATTTCAATAGATGCTCAAAGTATGTCCGTTAACTTCAATGCACTTGTCAAGACGTTCTATAAAAAATGCGTGACAGCGTAGTAAATGATCTCCTTCAAAGCCTCTGCAAGCATTTCTAATTCGCTCCTTCATATTCTCTTTCTAGAAGGTAGCCCCATAAAAAAGAATCAGGACTTGTAAGATCTGGGACTCAAAGTGTCAATTTACTTGTCCGTCTTTACTAATCCAGAAATTGTTATCAATCACGAGGCGACGGATAACCTTTCTGGATAACCTGGAATAATCAGCTGGAAAACCATCATGCTAAAACCACGTACTTCGTCTTGTTTCGAGATCCAAATTTTCAATCAGTCCCGGCAATTCTTAATCTAAAAACCATCTGTTCGTTTCTCCATTCAATGTACCATTGATAAAAAACGGCCCAATTATTTTATCACCTGCAATTCCACACACATATTCCCACTACCTATTTTACTAGTTTAATAATAACTTGAAAAATTAGTGTCGTAGGAAAAACAATTTGGGATAAAGAAATTATTTTTTTTTTGTAAAATGCAAATTTGTTTATAGCAACTACACCTTTCCGTTCATAAAACTATGTTAACCTCGAAATGACATTTTGAACCTCCACCAAATAAAAAGTTCGGTAGTACAGTGTTTTGCCCCTTTCGAGCCATGAAACTTTTATCGCAAACATGTTTCTCTAAAATGCATTGTTCCCAAGACATTCTGCTGTGTTAACTTAAATAGACCATCCTGTATTTACTTGTTATGAATTCGATTATTTTGTTCTTTTTATACAGTTGATTGGTATCGATGACTTTTCTTCAATTTCTTACTCTCACTGCATTCAAGAATCCAGTTGGACATAATATGCGGTAATTTCGAATCCTCATATTGTATCGAATCTACAACAAAAGTAAAGATTGTGTTACGATTACTTTCGAAATACTACAATTCACTTTTTTATCACTTTTTCTGTTACGCCTGAAGACGAAACTGGTGCACGGAAAATTGTTTGGAAGACTACATACTTCAAGATCCAAAATATCGTAATCTGGCATTCGTTAATCAAACTCTCGAAACACTTTTCAAAATTATTAAATTCAAAAAACAAGAAAATCACAAAGTTTTAAATGTATTGAATGACTGGTTATTCTCTAAAAGCCAAACTTTGAAACAACATAATTTCAACCCATGAATGCAAACCCAATTGAAATACTTAAATAGTTTCCTCAGAAGAAATATTTAGTCCAGTCAATATGGAGTAAAAAAGGTCTTTGCCTTAAAAAAGGTGGGGTAGTACTGATTTCGATATATATATGTTATTTAATTCCGGGCCCCGCGGAAAAATCTAAGATTTCGATCTTGGCGGAGAGGAGGGATCCGCCATCTTGGAGCAATAGTTAAAAAATTTTGTTTCCAAATCATTCCTGAACGGTTGGTTGTACAACAAAAGTGTCTCATACAAATTTGGAGAAAACTAAAATTCCTACGTTTTTCGTTTAATACTTTTTTGGTAAGTTAATGTGTAACGAATTATTTGGAAAAAAAAATTTTTTTCATAGCATTAATCCAAGATGGCGGATCCCTCCGGTCCAAGGTCGAGATTTTGAAGTTTTCATCTGGGCCTGGAACTAAATAATTTATAACAAAATCACTATATAGTGATATATATATATTACCCCACCTTTTATAGGGCAAAAACCCCTATTAACGGGACTAATTGTCGGACAACTGTTTTGGGGGATTGAGAAAACTGACTTCATGAACAATACGTTTAAAAAATTCAGAAAAATCATCCACCATAGGCTAATCATTTGAGGTGATTTTATTCTGATTTATAAATATAATTTATGTTGACAATTGAAAATTATTTCGTCTGGAGTATATCTATTACGCAAGGAAATTTTTTGGGCTTAGATTATCGTCAATTCCAAAAAATAACTTTTGTCAGACAAAAACTGTCTACTATCAGTATTGTTTGGGAAATGGTGAATTATTTCGAAATCGGATATCTCATCGCGATCATTTAGAAGACTTTTTGACTTTAGTGTTGATTGAGATCAGTTTGATTTCCAAAAAAAAAAAGTTACGGTCAATCGTTTGTCTATAATACGATCATAGCGACAACAGGATAATACAAGATTTGCATTTGAAACTGTTTTCAATAATCATACGAATCGGCGCTATTAGTTTTGTATACTTTGATGTTGGTCCGAGTGATATGATGTACCTAGTTGCTAGAGAATACCTCGTTTGCAATTGATCTGAGAAATAAATGAGCATATTTTCATTCTCGCCACGATAAATCGGTGCTCTTGTTTATTGCTACCAATAGCACCTGATCAAAAGTAGCTGGTTGAGATGTGGCGAACAGAAATTCGAGATGAACTTTTAGAGCTCATAAGTCGCGAAGAATCACGTAGAAAACTGATTTTAATTTACGTAAGTGGAACCAATCCCGAGGCCAGTTCGGAAATTCGATATAGTGTTTTATTCAATACGCCGAAATACAATTCAACAAAGCCCATGCTTGGTAGCTGAAAAGAGGAAGGCGTACAAAATAGAGATAAAGAATCCTCTAACGGACATTAGACGAATAGATTTAAGAGGGGAACACAGTTATCCACAAACATTTTTCATTCTGTACAATTGGCGTACCTTTTAAAACCTCATTCTGCTATGGGCAAAAGTTTAATTACCGAAACTCCTGAGGGGATAAAGTCACGTACGAGCTCGTAGAAAGGCACCGATCCTGCAGCCACACAAAAAATTTGTCAAGAACTACTTCGGTATTCAAACTCTCAGATTTTATGCCACCTCTGGATCACGCGGAATAACCATAAAGAATGTTTAAACAAAAGAGCTCCCTCATGAAGAGCTATTAACCGACTACAACCGCGGGCTGATGGAATCTTCAATGTTTGGTAGTACTTCAATTTTAATGTTAAAGTAATTTAAACATGAAATTTTAGACAAAAATATCCAAACATAGTATCAATGGTTTTACACAAGCCTTTTGCCACAAAGTCTAGACTCGCGAGTAAGATGTTCCTGGTATACGTTTGTTTCTATAAAATGAGTTTTGAATCGCTTATGACGTATTCTTAACGGCTTGACAAACTTACTCGTGCACAGAATGAGCCGCAGGTTTGATACCAGTTTTAAAATATTACCTCAACAGCGTGAATTGTATGCGGAGCTTTGTTTGCAAGATACAGCCTGCAGTTTACCTCTTTTCAAGTTATCACCTCTCGAAATACGTCAAGAACACGTTATTTTGTAACATTAATCTCAATTTATAACCAGACTAAACGTAGTAGAGACTTTCAATTACAAATAACTGGTTAAATCTCGGACGACTTTTGGTTGTTAACCTGTATTGTCAGAGTTTCATAATACCCATTGTCGATGTAACCACTCCGCCTCAATTTGCCTAGAGTACAGTGAAAGTGAACCCATTATCGCCAAATAACAAGAAAAATAGGTAGAAAGTATTTTGATCCTTATAATGCTAACGTTGCTTAGAGTTCCACATATAACTTGCAGTGAATGGGAAGGAAATGGAACAAAAAATTATCTTTACGACTACACTGGCGCAAGATAAATGGACAAGGAATAAACAATTTCTACATCAATACCCAGTCGTAATGATTATTTTACAAATTTGATTTTTATTGCCTGGCTTTATTTACGTTGTCTAACAATAAGCGACACAACGAACTGCCAAGGTGTTCCAACGCTTCGGGTACCAAGATGTCCACCTACTGTTAGTGGTTGGAAACTTGGAAATACCCGCGAACCTCTTATGCTCAAAGTATGAATAATTTTAACGACACAACCTCGACCTTGCGGTCGTAAGCTGAACTAAAGTTGCGCGCGCAGAAGTTACACTCCTACGCATGCATTACGCTTATCGACGAGAATTCAGAATTCAGATTCGAACGAGTCCAGCGCACGCGTTCGCTCTGGCCCCATTCCTCGTACTCGCCAGTCTTCCCAATTCCCTTCTCGGCGAATGGGTAGCTGCTCCATAATAGCAGCGCACCATTGCCAGCGGTCAGGCATAATCAATACCTGTTTTTCATCGATACAGATTCGCTTTATCTCGAAATTTTTCGATCAAACGTGCAATTTGAATACCAGCTTCAGTTACACGGATAGAATCGGGGGCTGTCATATCTAACTCTTGTATTGAAAAGTGGCAAACAGCAGGAATAATTTCAAGAAAACATGTCCGTGAACGGAAAAAGTAGTGAGCGAAAAAGCCAATTTATTGATATTGAGAAGCCAAAATGGGACCAAGGATCGTACCTGGGTCGGGCTCGCCATTTCTTCACACTGACCAATCCGATGAACGTTTTTGCCACCGCTGAACAACTCGCCGAGGCTAGCGATATTGTTCATAAATATAGGTAGATTAATGCAAATATATTTACACGGTGTTCCTATACGTGCAATTTATTCAGCTGCTACCAAAGATGTGCCAAGTATTCACTCGTAACATAGGCATTCTTTTCAATTGAGTGTTATACACTTTCAACAATGGATTCTTGGAGTTATTAAAGTATAGCAGTATCGAATTATCCACGCGATTGCGTTGCGTAACTTTGCACACGCGTATGTTGTTTTGAACCATTTGAACCCATTGAACGTGTCACCCGAATTATAATTTCAGGATTTACCATTTCCGTGATAAAATATTCATTGATGATGATTATCAGTCACGAATTACACTTGTGAACTATAATTATTGAAATTTGAATCAGGAAAGGTGAAAGCCTGGAGAAACTGGGGATAACGGAAGATAAACTGTGGAGCTGCAAGTATCTTTACGACAGTGCGTATCATCCCGACACCGGGGAAAAGATGATCTTAATTGGACGTATGAGTGCTCAGGTGCCTATGAATATGCTGATCACTGGCTGCATGATGACCTTCTACAAGTGTGTAAATATTTATAATTTATGGCAGCTAGTCTTGTACCAGTTTTGCCTACAACTTATCAGTTGAGCCTACTATACAACGCTGACACCGTAAACGCTCGTACATTTAATCAACGAGTAGTTCGATAACATTTTGCACTGACCCAAAACCTCAAGACTGTAGATTGATCGAGCCATGTACCGAGAATATATAATCATAAATCAACCTCTCTCGTCAACTTGAAACGAATGACAAATTGCCCCTCTCGATGGTTTCATTGATCACCTTAATCGAAAGATTACCTGTTACTTTATCGATAACCTGTGATACAATACGTGCAGACCATACTGCACAGTCTACGAGTCTCGAATTGGAGATACGGAATCTCAGCAGACCGAAACGGAAAAGTTGAAGCTCGAAAAATTTTTTATGAATCGCTATTGAGCAACCAAAAAATTGTCCGAAGTGTAATAAACCGCGAATAAGAACTTTAATGGAACAGGATATACTTGTGCACAATTTGGTATAATTTTTAAGTTATGAAATTTTTATTTTTTTTTTCTGCTAATGTTTCGTTTCGTCAATATTACAAGTTGCAAACTTCATTCAACATGTTTGTAAACAAGTTGACTAAACGAAGTTTATAAATATACTAATCAGTCATGCAAATTGCTTAGCCTCGCAATTATTTATGCAACGAATGCATAAACTGACGATGAGTTCCTCGGATAACCGCATGTCACATCTACGGTCAACACACAAAACAATGTTGACCCTGAGTGTAATAATAAATGACGCAACACGTAACTTTGAGATGTAATATTATAAAAACTCCACCCTTTAACCTCATAGAAAAATGCGTCTTGCAACATTCCCACGGCTGAGAATTAATTGGTTCAGCAACATTATATTCGAGAATTGGTTTGAGAAACATTGTATTCCAGGATTTAATTCAAAATCATCTCAGAATTTTGACCAAAAACATCCTATATGATATAAATATCAGTATTTCGTTTGCAAAATTTTTCTCATACTAAGACATTTTTGAATACATAATTTTTATAAGAATAAAAATGCTGGTTAAAATATAAACTGGAATGAAATTTCAATCTTTCTTTACTAAATTTTTATGTGACACGTTGACTTTATTCCACAAATTATTTATCAATTACGATTTTGAATAGTTATAGCATTAATTTGTAGATATAAATTCCACTATAAAATAACTTTATTAATTATATTAAAAACTAACGTCAAACAAAAAGAGTGACGGTGAATTTTTTTTATTAAATAATCGTTGTCATCTGTTATTCAATATGATATGAATTATGGTTTATGTATATTGTTGGTCACCCATAGAGAAGAGAAGAGACAAAGTAAACTGACCGTAATACAAAAACTCCATTAGTACTTGATACTTACAAAGCTATGATATGCTGTGATATAAGCTTTCGTGCATTTTCGGTAATCAGCTGTTTTCCGCAAAGAAACGACAGATCCGATTTTTTGCTATACAAACCCAGTAATTCGTAAATAAAACATTAATTACGGTCCAATATTGCATTATGATTGAGTAAAGTCATGCTAACAGTTAATCGCATTTAACAAGTTAACCACCACTTTTAGCCTTTAAAAATCATATTCACCAATCTCTGAGATGGAATGGTTTTGAGTACAATTCTGACGTATGACATATTTCAATAATTTTGAAGCACGATGTTTTTAAATTCAGAGCTGAAATAAAATATTGTTAAACCAAATCCTAATGTACAATGTTGTCTTGCTCAGCCGCTAATTTATTGTGTGCCATGCTGGTAACCGTTACATAATTTTTTTCCGCTTTCATCTGAAAAACTATCCGTACAAAGCAAAAAAATTATTCTTGCTCACGGATATCTCTTAACCGAATTATAGACACATCACTCTCGGAATTCGAGGTAACTAGATATTTAAAAAACACGATGATGTTATTATGCTTGTGAATTTTGACCACTTAACCATTTTGTAGAGAATAAATACTCTACATTCAATTTACGTCAAAGTGCTCCATTGAACAAAATTCATGAGAATTGTACATAAAAATCCAACTTTGAAGGTTTTGATTAGCTAAAATATTGACTTTATTGCAAAAATTAAAGTAACAAATTTGTGGGAAATTCAATTACTCTACAACAAAGTTCCAAGGATCAAATTCTGTAGATTCAACAGTCCGCAAGTTATCATCTCACAAATTAATTTAATGTAAAAATTAAGTAAACCTGCTTCGTGATTAAACTGTCGATTTTACATTAAAAATTCAAATTGCACTTTTGCAAAGAATTTTCTACAAAATGCTTCCAGGATCAAATTCATATATTCGGACCTCAGTGCTTTTCTTGCGAGTTCATTTAGTTGGGCCCTATATCTGTACGCATTTTTGGAAATTTTTAAATATGAATAATAGATACATGATACTAATTGATTTCATTTTCTGTGCATACACTGAAAGAAATTTTTAGTTTCGGTTACCGCTCAGTCCTTAACTATTTTCATTTTTTACCATAATCGAAAAATATCGAGGTAGAAAATGAAAATTAGTTTTCTAGCTGTTGCCAGAAAGTCTAGTATCCGTTGCTATTCTTTCTAATTACGATCACTGTTACTATATTTTCTTGTAATGTTGCGAAACTTTAATGCTTGTGCAACAATAAATTGATGTTAAAGCCTCATTTAACTAAAAAAGTAGAATAAAAGTAAAGTAAAGAACTGATTTTGTGTTATAATTACCAAAAACGGATCGACAATAGTACAAAATGGTTACGCGTACCTCGTTTTACGTAATGCCAACAATATTCAAACAGTTTTTTTAACGATACCTGTTTTACTGAATTTTTCTAGTTACTGTACCAAATGAAATTTTTCTCAGTGTAAGAACCCGTATGGAGACCATTTGACTGCCCAGAATGACGCAGATCGTCCGAATTTCTTATATATTGCAACCAAGTTCCATAAAAGAATCTCAACTTTCACTTTAAAAATTGAATATTTTTTTAAAATGCCCCTCAACCCAATGTTTTACCATATTATTTAGAATCATCGTAATTTGTGACGACTATGATATAGTGGACTCCTTTTAAAGGGAAAAATTATTCAATTAAAGTGTTTCAGTGTCTGTCATCTACATGCTAAAAATTGATCAAAATCAATATTCGAAGAAATATTTTAACTTAGAATATGTGAAACTTGAAGTGGCCAACTTTATATGCACAAACTTTCAGATTTGGTTAACGGATATACAAGAAAAAAACATGCAATATTCGATCCGATACTTTCAATGTTCAAATTTCGAGTTCAGATTCGTAATCAGTGACCGCAAAAACCATGTAACGTATAGTTTTATCGAAATTAAATAATTTTTTCAATTTGCGTCTGCCATATTCGATCCACCATTTTGGATTTTCGAGTTTCGAGTCCAAATTCTTAATCAGCAACCGCAAATGCCGGGGCACGAAAAATTTCAAGTGAATCGCATGTAAGGAAAAATGCACATGGTAGTTTCTGATGTTTTTCGTAATACGTTTATTAGCGGTTCCGTGTGGATGACACATGAATAATCGATTGAAAGGACGTCCATTGGAGGTCCAAATATCTTCTCCGTAAAATCCATGAGGTTTCTAACGAAGATCTGTGCATGTAGTTATCTTGTAGAGTTCTACAGCAGATACTTGGATCTCAAATAGACCTCTATTGCACCTCATTTCAGTTGAAATGCATGTCTAATAGAGGCATTGCATATCCATCATGGATGTCCCCCTGAAGGTTTGTTCGCGTTAAAGCCCTTATACCTACATACCTTCTCCACACTTTGATTGGGGTCTTTGATTGGTGCCGAGTGAATTACTGGCTCAGATACCACGTACGGAATATGTATTCACGAAATTAGTACGTAAATAAATGTACAAACTACCAACGGTTCAAAACTTGCAGGTCAACTCCGGCAGTCGTATTCTGGCAATGGTTCAATCAGTCTTTCAACGCTTTGGTTAACTATACGAATCGGAGTGGATCCAGTCCAATCCCAGTATCAACTTTGGTACAAAGTTACGTGGGGGCGACCGGGGGCGCCCTTTTTACGGCACTATCCTTGAACCACCTTGCAAAGAAAGGACCGCCGTTGGCGGGGAGATTGGTACCGCTTGCAGCAGTTGCTGCTGCTAACTGTGTCAACATACCCATGATGCGGATAACCGAATTACGCGAAGGTATCGAGCTTCAAAATGAAAAAGGGCAAAAAGTAGGAAGCAGCGTTTCCGCCGCAAAACAGGCAATCTTCTCCGTTACCTTTTCGCGAATTCTGATGGCCTCGCCTAGCATGGGTTTGTACATTTCAATTTATACGGTTTCCTCAGCGTGATATTAATGCCGCGACAATGAGCCTTGGCCTTTGTTCGAACCAGTAATAACCTACTTTCAACTTTTAAATGTTTCTTCCAGTATTAGCACCGCTGCTCATGAACTACATGGAAAAGAGAAACTTATTGAGGCGGATGCCATGGGCAGCGGGTCCGATTCAAGTCGCCCTTTGCGGTGTTTGCTTAACATTTGCAACTCCCCTTTGCTGTGCATTATTTGCACAGCGCGTTGCCGTTCCCGTGAAAGAGTTGGAACCAGAAGTGCAAGAACAAATACGATCCAGGGATCAAAACGCCGAAATAGTATACTATAACAAGGGTTTATAAGAAAACAGAAATTTAGATTTCACCTCATATTATATAGTCGGGTTGAATATATTGCAAATCGAAATAACAATGGGTTGTATCGACTGTGTTGGAAAAAGTCTAGAGAATTAGCCAACTTAAAATTTATGATGATCTGTCAGAAATTTTTCTTGTGGTTTTTGTAATCGAGTTACACACACCGGGCCATGCCACCAGACCTGTCACTCGATCAGCGAAATTTTTTTTCAGTGATTTTACCGATTCTCGCGTAGCGAATGGAGACGTAAGACACAAGCATATGTGTATACGTACAGAGTCATTTATTCGTAACCCTGCATGTATTCACTTGATACGTGTAGTATCAGCGCTTGTATAATTAATTATACACATAAAATGACAATAATAGTGAAGATATTGCTTCTCGTGGCAAATTTTCTTGCCATATTATCCAAATTTTAGAATAATAAGTATTAAATAATAGTAACATCGTTTTAAACTGATTGCAAATATTAGTTCTCAGCCACATTTCGCAAACGATGTTATGTTACATAACTCTCTCGCCAATCAATTTTCACGTAATAAGCTATAGCCGCGTACATTAGTGGCACTTGACCTTTGCAGTATGAATTGTCTACTCAAGCTGTTAAGGCTCGGAACGGATACTTTGACCGATTGCTGAATTACACGTCGTAAGCCTGATTTAGTTTTATGACTAAACATATCGTGGTCTCAAAAGTCCACTTGAATTTTCCGCAATAACGTGATAGTTATGCAATTAATAGTTTTATATCATATATCCTCATTTATACGTCATGTCCCAGTGAACACGTTTATGTCAACTTTTTCGCACTTATCGACGTCAGATACTGACGACGTAACAAAAATAATATTCCTGATATCAATTTGACATAACGCTGGTGTGATAATGACGGTTATAATTTTTTTAGTTTATAACTATGCCGTCAATATGACTTTGTGATTACATATACCTGATATCATGCAGATATAATGTAGTGGATTGGAACACAGGCGTACATCTTACACAAGAATATCACACAATAAAATACTCAAAACTTCACCTTGGTACAATACATTATACAGATCAACTATACACTTATAACTCAAACGTAGAAATACGTAACAGAATTATTTGGTAACTTCTATACATACTAAACTTGAAATGTTTCACCACCCACAAGAAAGGATATCATGGATTAGACTCTGAATAACTCATTAAAAAACAATTTTTCTGTAAAACTACATTTGAAAGATGGACTTGATTTTTGAAAGTTGATATCACGAGAATGTAAAGATTTCTTTCAATTCTTTGAATTTCTTGATTTTTTTTAGTTTATTATTAATAAATGACAGAGTTTCTTTTCACCGGGGATGACTTTATATGACCTGATATGGACGTATATATCCTGATATTCTCAAACGTTTCGAATATACAAAATCATACGCGGACATATCTGGCTGAATGCATCGAAACTTGATTTTTTATTGACATTTTTTGACACGGACATACATTGAAATATCGGGGCATATATGACCTTCATATCAGAAGATCTATTGACGAGATAAAAAAGCTATGTGTAGGCCATGTGCGGCCGGATATAACTATAAATGCTTATATATAATGAAATCTAAGCATTTATAGCTGCAGTAGAGCGTCGATCATCCGAAATAATTGGGGCCGGGAACCATTCGGATAGTCAAAAATTCTAATTCGTTCAATGCATACATACATAGATAGGTATTTCAAACGGATGAACTATCTTCTGATTCGATCCATAGTACTTTTGGTCAACATTTATAACGCTTACGTAATAGAATTTATAGTGTATAAAATACATGTATTCAAAAACAAGTGGCAGATGTATGTATAATACATATTTCGTTTACTTCTTTCGAAAAAAGTCCACAATTTTCCTCCTATTTTACAACGGAACCTCGGCCTGTTATGCGAAAAACCAAGAACTAAATAATCTTTCGGATAATTGACGTTTCGGATAGATTCAGATCTTCTGATTGGCATGTTGTACATAGTCTGACATATATACCGATATCAAAATGCAATTCCGGTAAAATATTTTCTGATATAGACGTATACGAGAATATTAGGGTATATATATATGTCCATATCAGGTCATATCAAACCGTATCAGAAAATTATATCGGCCTATCAGACTATAAATGGACTTAAGTATCAGACATTTTTTTCACGGGGATGTAATAAAGCTGACGTCCCTGTGATGTAACCACTGTGGCAAATTATTCTCGATAATTAAATATTGCGATTTTAAAGAAAAAATTTAGATTGTTTTTCTTTGGTTTTATTAAAATTGCTAAGTATATATTTATAAACATTTTAATGCCGACATTCCTCATGGCAAATGATTAAACATTATTGGCCTTGCAATATCAAAAAACTTATTTTACGCTGCAATTTCAATGTTCCTCGAAAAAGTTGAAGAACTTTTTTTTGTTATTCGGGAGACAATACGAAAGAAAATATTACCTATTACGTAATATGATTTCAATGTTATGTCAAATGTACATAGACAAATAATCTCAGTGTTATAGCACGGCGTTATGTAAATATTATGTAGCACTTAAATCATTTTTAAGTCAGTATGACGTCAGAATGATATCTTATAATTTTGCATCATATCTTAGTAAGAAAACATGTCACTATTATGTCAAATTTACGTCAAATTTCGTTACCTACCTGTGACCTACTAATGATGTAAAATCAAGGTCATGTGTTCTCACTGAGGTGTATTTTTTCTGAATAGAGATGTCTTATGTTCGATATAGTTTTAAGCGCCGGTGATTAACGGATCCACCATCACAATACAAGATATGAAAACTAAAAGAATCTGAGTCTGTATCGCTTTTCGATCGTCATATTGAGACTGCATGAAATTCTTTTTTTTTTCGCAATTGTAAAAGTATAATTTTAAGCGTATAAATAGTTCTTGATTTAGTTGTGAGTTCGTTCTAACGAACAAGCCAAGTGGGGCAGCCTGAAAATCTAAGCATCGGTAGCATAACTTTAACATTGATACGTTCTCGCAGAATGTGATTAGTTAATGGTTAAAAATTTGTTAAGTTTGATTATTATAATTCATATGGAATAAGTATTGTAGTAAATTTTATGTACAATATCGATAAGATATTATAATTAATGATCAGAAACGTTGTCTGCCTCTGAGTTATACAAATTAAACGATTTACTGTTCTTAATCATTACATATTGATTTTAAAAGTATGCAACAAATTGGAAAAATAATTCATTGTCATCTCTGGAACGTTATTTGGCAGATGCTAAACTTAGGGTATAATGATTAGGGAATGAAAAAAGGAATATTATTGAAAAGTTATGACGACCGTTTCGTTAACTTTTTTCACTGCGCACGTGCTTCGTTGGAGTTCATGATGAGATTAAAGTTTACTACGTTAATGTGCAATTACTAAATTTTTTCAAAGTTACTCCAAAGTTGCAAAACAGCAATTTTTTCAATGTTTCGTTAAACTCACGTACAAAATTTTAATATCGTAATCTGTGATTTCTCATCATAATATGCAAGTTCAGAAAAGGAAGTCTAATCACATTCCACTACAACTTAAAATAAATGTTTTCTTCCAAGTACAGAATGTAGTGTATAAAAATAATGCAATCATTTTTGAAATATTAAAAGAAATGTGTTCATTTTCGACGGGACGAAACTTTTGGAACGAATGATATTCAATTTTGAACAGCGTATACTCGAGGAAAGTAAGCTGTTAAACCTGAAATTTTTCTATTGAATGTTCAGATTTTGAGATGGAAATATTACTCACCAATGTATATTTTTTAATTTACATATTCCGCATTAGTACTATAAAAGATACTTTTCCTTTCTTTTCATGAAGTTAATCTCTATTATCCTATTCACCACGCTGCAATACTGCTACGTAAGAAATAACTGTAATATAATATCATGGTACGTGAAGCGATTGAATTATTCGAAGAATATCATTATGTAGAAAAGCAATGAGATTGTTTAAAAACTTTAAGATATGAATGTGGACTACAGTGAAGTTTTAGGTCATTTAGAAATAAATTTTTTGTCTGGCCACTGTTTGTCGAGTCAAACAGTTGAAGATTTTTTTTCGAGTTTCCAACTTTATAACCACTCTAGTTGATAATAAAATACACTTCATCTACTTAACAAGCAGCAGTTCACAGAGTCTGGGAGTAATTGATAATTAAAACCGATTTCAACATCATTTCTACAGCTTGAAACAGCAGGTCCAGTTACAAACTTTCATTTTTGAATTTCCTAAGTCCCAGATTTTCCAGAGCAAATATTTTCTTTATATACAACTTGTAAAGCATTTATTCACACAATCTGGTAACACATTGCATGTGAAATAAAGTTCGTGGATGATTATATAATCATTGAATAGTTTTTGTAATCAATGTCACCGCCAAATATGAAATAACCAAAAAATCATGACACAAATAGAATCTAGAGTACAACACTACCTTCGAGAAAAATATTCATTGTAGTAGTTAAGATGTAGCCTGAACAAATGACGATATTGCATTATAAATTTCAGATTCTGTTTCAGGTTTTCAGATTTCGCAACATAAAACTTATAACGACCCTTTTCAAATTGTGAAAATTTCACGGAGCATTGATTAAATCAAACTATATGAGCTGATATAGTGTTTAATAAGTTTATTAACAAGTTTGAAAATAAATTACACGCTGAGTGTCAGTCTGACAGAAGAGGCAGGTGTTAGTTTACTATTAATCGAAAATTCTTTGACTGGAGGTAACGGACGTATTTTACGTCCATGACGTCCCTCCTTACGTTTCCATAATCCACTTCTTGGTCGGTTACCTAGCAATCGATTGTTCTGAGCACTACCAATTGGAGTACTACCGTGGAGATGGTTCGACAATCTTCCGACAGTAGCCATACACGAATTGTGCAAACTGAACTCGCGCTTGCTTGGCATTTTTATTACTACTCTGCCCGTGCCATCATGTCGTACAATCGTTGCAAAAGTACCAGCTGCGTGTACTAAAGTTCCACCGTAACCAGGATACTTTTCTACACAATGAACCTGTGTGCCAACAGGTAATGCACCCAAAGGAAAAGCATCTCCCTCGTTTGCTCTTACAGGTATACGTGGTATGGCTTGAGACGTGCGTATGACATCACCTGGCTTCATGTTCTGTGTAGCCAGAATGTATTTCAATTCCTGACCACAGGCAACGAGTGCGATGAATGCTGTTCTACATCCATCCTTCAATACCTGCAGCACCTTTTCCTCCTTTGGTTTCTCATCTAAGCCCTTGGGACCTTCCCGTTTCCAGTTTATCCAGTGATACTTGTGCTTTATGCCTCCTCCAATCCCCTTCACCACCAATCTGCCTGCGCACAGAACAAATGTATATTCAATAAGTATGAAAACGATATCATTATAAACAACAAATGTGTATCTTTTCAATCTCCATTTCTAATTGTATACTTCATGGGAGAGTGAGTGACAGTTTGATTTATAACAAAAACTCACTGCAAAGTAGAATGTTTTCTTAATTATACTTCATTCATATTTTGACTAACAATTATTTTGTGTATATAAGTCAATCATAATTGTGACATCTTGACTTGTTTTGATCTTGTTTATGTTCTACTTTATTGTAAGCTCTTTGTCAAATAATTTTCAACATATTACCGTTTTTAAAGTAACGAGTGCTTTGCGGTTGATTACTGAGGATAAATTTTTGAATTGTATTCATATACGATATAATGTTTTTCAGGGATAAAACTGCCTAAAGAAAGTTATTGCAACAGGAATTGAATTTCGTTATAACGAATATAACATGGTGGCCGCTAAAAATAGTTGAACAAATTCTGTGACTTTTCCGTCTTTCTTTGACCAAATTATAAGTTTTCCCTGAATAAAATCCCAACTAACAGAGCCTATTTGTGTACCCAATAAATGAAGCTCTCAATAAATCAATCTTCAAAAATACATTTATGATCTATTTAACGATAATGGAACCCAGTACATGGATAAGAACTGTGCTTAGAATTTTGATTTTATATAATTAGTAGCTTTATTCTTTCTCTTTTCAAACTGCCACAAAATTTCCTAACTAATTGAAGATTACCGTAACTTCCCCGATCCTTTTTCAAATTCTCTACCTTTTTGGTTTGCCCTGACCAGTGGCCACTATGTATAATCGTTTGAGGGTCAGGGTTTGCTACATGTAACTAGTTACGCAATAAATACAGTCCGAGAAAAAGCAGTGTTAGAACATTTTTATTCAGCACTGCTTAAATCTTCGTTTAATCAGGTTCCTGGCATAAGAGCCAGAGCATAAGGCATGACCGTTTTAGCGTCGCCGCCTGCCGTGCAGCGCTAGTAGTCTTGCACCTAGCTTGCATTGATAGCAAGGGGGGTAGAGTGACGACGAGGATAGCACGCTTGTTCATTAACGCTGTACAATCTGAACTACAATTGGTGACGCTAGGAGGTGTACTGAAGAATTTAGTCAGGTGGATCGAGTGTCAGGGACCTAGTCCGAATGCAAAATTATTTTCCATGAATGCAACATGCGCTCGCTGATTGGGTAGCCAATAACGGGCCATCGATGGCAAATGGTTATTCTAGCTTCGCAGATTTATCATCGCCTTCCATTTCTAAGAGACCGAAAAGATAAAGTAAGCAATTTTCCATGAAACATTTCAGCAAAAGTATTATCAGGATGCGTTAGTTTACGATAATTTCAGGTTAGGGTAGGTGAGGGCTAATTTACTACAGAGTTGATGATCCTCTAAAATTTTTTCATAACAATTGCAATTACCACGTGAAACCTCATTGAACGGATTTAACGGATAAATACAGATACTTGCCAGTGACAGGGTCTCTGCCACCGAGGTTAGTGACCTTCAAAGGTTTCACTGTGTATTCTTCTGGATAGTGCACAATGCGGCGATAGCATGTTCCAGGCACGCCTGGTTTCGGCTTGTCGATCCCTTTCCAAACGTTTCTTTCTTGTTGAAAACAACACGCCAACTGCCATTTTACAGGTGTATTTAAAACTCGTCTTATCAAACTGTGAGTTATCACGGCGGCTGACATTTTGTCTACACAGACACTAATTCGCCTGCAGCGACTACAGTGTGCGCAAGGTCACGTGACAACGTAACGTTCGATTCTTCAGTCGTTGACTGAAGAATATAAGGACAGTAACCCTAATGGGCTTTGGTGTGACAAACGAAAATCGTCGTACGCTTGCGCCCCCTGAGGTCTACCAATGGTGGAGTTGAGAACTTATTACGGAGCATCAGAGAGTTACCGATTTCGAAATGATGCTGGCTACATTTACCTTCCGAGTAACACAGTCTTCGCAATGGTGAGGTCAAGCCAGTACTTGGCTTGTGTGTACTTACCGACTTGTCGGCGATAAAATATATTGATTATGAGAAAAAGATTCTTCCAAAATTCGTAGCAAAAAAGGTGATTTAATTAAAGTATAGGTACCCGAGAGAAGGATGTGTACACCGATCACGAATAATGATAAATCAGTCGTAATAATGATGCGGAGATCAAAAGTATGTATTACGTGATCTATTTACGATTATTACGTGATGCATACTATGAATTTTATGATTTTCTAGGAGACAAACTAGATTATTTACGATAATTGACTATGATATGAAAATAGAAGAATTATTCAGTTTCAATTGGGATTCTATTCAACACGCGCTCGATGTATTCCATATCATTATTATTCATAAATATTCAAACTTTTCATTTGCTCTCTCGATCTCGAATTTTTGTAGGTATCGAATCGAAACGCTGTTTTAGCTAATCGCAAGTGGGGAATCGACGTTGGGTAGAGATGGAGAACTGTTCTTCGAAAAGTGTTCGTATGGAAAGAAAATTCAGAGTAACTGTAATACATCACGGATGCGCTAATTTTGATCGAGATGAAATGGATGCTCCGTATATGAGAGAGTATTTAATGCAGTGTAGTGATTTGAAGACATATAAAGGTGATAGGGAGGGAAAAAACGGATCTTCTTAAAACTTCGAGTGTATTTTAACACACATTTGAAAGATACGAACATAAATTTTTATGATCCAACTATCGCAGAGCGGCAGCGTTATCAGCTGAACCGTTGACTTGAGAATATATCTTTCGTCAACGGCTGACCATCTAAGGGCCTGGTCGCTTGAGTCTGGAATCGGCAGGAGAGATAAAGTGCGTATATTTTGTATGAAATGTGAAAACTAAAATCATTATACATCATATCATATCATCGTACATCATACATCATACATCATACATCATACATCATACATCATCATACATAGTATTAAAGGTCGAAACCAAAGTTTGGATGTCGGATGTTCAGAAAGTGACGTCACCAATTCAAAATCAGCTAGCCGAATTCCTCAGTCTGGAAACAACCGCACAGTAGAGCGGACGGATGAGAGTCGCGCTCCGCAAATTTCGAGTACCGGGTTCTCAACCTCCCGGATCCCGCGCTTCGGGTCCGCTACGTATTTCGAGTACCGGGTTCTCAACCTCCCGGATCCCGCGGTTCGGGTCCGCTACCTGGTGAAACTCGACTTCCAGGACAAGGTGGAGGAGAAGGATTTCTACACGTTAAGTAGATTTTTATAATATTTGAAGGCAATTGTAATTATATTGTATCTAACATTATTTTAACTTCTCATGTATACAATAAATTATTTCAATTGATTTTTCGTGCAAGCCCAAATTCAGGAGCTATCAATGCGTTTGCCAAATTTCTAATTTTTCATAATTTTCCTACGATCTTCTTGGTGAAATCTGTCGAAGATAAAATTATATTAATCCTTCAGCAGTATTCTTCATGTGTTCTAATACTGAAAATATTTTTTGGTATTCAAGATGGTATTATACAGCTATAAATGCGCTAATGAAATTTATTATATTGGATGAATTGATTGATTATACTAATCCTTACACAATATTTTCGATATGTTCTTATACTGAAAATATTTATGACTATTGAAGGTACAACCCAAGGTGGTTATCGGTGGTCGTTGGATGTGGTCGGAGGTGGACGAGGAGGAGGACGAGGAAGACTAGGAGAAGAAGGTGGCTGAGGATTTGTGCTCGGTGAGTAAAACACTTTTATAACATTTGATGGCAATTGTAATTATATTTCATCTAAAATATTTCAAACTTGTCATGTTTACATTAAATTATTTAAATCCATTTTCCGCGCAAGCACAAATTCGGTAGATATAAATGCGCTAATAAAATTTATTATATATTTGATTAGTTAATTAATTACATCATTCCTTACACAATATTTTTAATGTGTTCCTATACTGAGAATATTTATTACTATTCCAGGTATATCCCGAGGTGGTTGGCGGTCGTTGGCGGTGGTCGAGCTGGACGAGGTGGAGGACGAGGATTCGTGCTCGGTGAGGTTAACATTTTTACAATATTTGACGAAGTAGAATCAGCATCAGGAGTAGGATCAGGGGAAGATGTAGAAATAGGAGTAGAAGTAGGAGTAGTGGTAGGAATAGGACTCGGCGTAGGAATATGAGTAGAAGTAGGAATAGTAGGAGTTGGAGTGGGATTAGGAGTAGGAGTAGTCGGAGTAGGAATAGGAGTAGTCGTCGTAGTAGGAGTAGGAGTAGGAGTAGGAGTAGGTAGGGCGGGGTGGGTCGTGTGAGGGGAGGGGAGGGGTGGGAAGGGGATATTATCACATCAAGTTATCAGTAATAAGCAATTGCGGATAAAATATTAGCTTACTTTTGTGAGTATTTATGAATATAGCCTCTATAAATATTCATTGTTGGTGTATAAGGTCTGGAAACGTACCTACTTTCTGTAAGAGATGTTGAAGATTTTCAACATAATTATGTTTCAGTTCTGTGCCCCGCCTAGTGATCCACTAGTACATATCCTCCGACGTGACATCGCTGTGCTACGTATAAAGAAGAAAAGATTTATTAAGATGCAAATCGCTCCTCTCTTCTTGTCATTGTGCTTTCAGCCATTGTTGTGCTGTGTGTTTAAAATTTAGGACAGTATATAATATAGAATAACAGGTACAGCTACGAATATAGCACTACAATAAATCTTATAGAAATGAGCTCTCATTGAGATTTCTCTGTATTTACAACTCGACGCGAGAAGGCAAAAATCAATGTAATGCCATCTGTAAGGTAATTGGACTCGTATTTGCACTACGAGAACTCGTTGGGCATTTTGCGGTGAAGTTTGAAAAATTGTTGTACAAGACATTAAATAACTATAAAAATGGATAAAAAATATTATCCCCAATTGTGAATGTAGCTAATACAGCTTTAACCGTATATTGATTATGTTAATGATCTATTGTTACAAGATCGGAATTAGATAAGCTCTCTAAATACTTTTGTCTAGTCTATTAATTTATATCATGTATATGTAAATGTATATTTCTTCAGTTTATACAATCACTGCACTAGGATTACCCTTGCCACGTTTTATGGTGCGCTTGTGTAATTTGTATATTATTAACCTTACGTTTAATCTATTTGCGACAAGTTGTAAGTGGTTCTAATTTCTTGGCAATTATTTATGTACATATATGTGTATATATGTATATGTATACATATGCATGTGTATATACATATATACACATGTTTAAAACTAGATTTTTACAATAAACACAGAGGTTTTAGTATATTCACATACGGATTTCTGTGTATAGGTATACTTGAACCAAAATATCCTTATCTCTAAGACGGAATTCTTCGTAATTCGCATTTGTTTTTGTAACCCAATGTCCTACATCCGATAGCAAAAATCGAGATCCAACTTAAGTGAGTCTCAAAGCCCTGTTGACATAAAAGCAGCTATTTGATAGAAATTATAGTTATAGTTTACACAGCCTATTGCATGATATTTCATCATAAATACGTATGTTTCAATGTATTTAGGAATGATTTATCAAATGTACAGAGGTCATGTGCAAATAATAAATGAATTCGACCGCAGTTTGATGTATTCAATAGAGCTTTAACAATAAATTTAAGCTTTGTTACTTCTTTTATTTTATTATGGATAATCAAAAATATTTCCGACTATTCGTGCTGTGGAAGCATGGGGATTAAACCAAATGTAGCAAAAGATTAGAAACAGTGTATGTAGAGTACGGGTATTTTTCTAATAATGCAAACACGTGCCGCTAGCTTAGTTTTGACATATCTAGAATACCACGCCTTGCGAATTAGCTTTCCAGACAGAGATGAATGATGAATTTTAAGGACTGCATTATCGTTGTTGAATACTCTATGCCTCATGGAAAAAGAAAATCTGTAACGATAAAATTGATGCACGGGATCATCGTCGACTTTAACTTTTGAAATGTCCTACCATTTCCGAACACCTCCAACCATCCTATTTACCTACATTACTAGATTAGCTATGATATGAAAAGAGAAGAATTATTCATTTCGAAATGGGATTCTATTCGACGCGCGCTCGATGTATTCCATAACATTAGTCTTCACAATTATTCCAACAACTTTTCATTTGCTCTCTCGATCTTGAATTTTCATAGGCATAGAATCGAAACGCTGTTTTAGCTGGTCGCAAGTGAAGCATCTGCGTTGGGTGGAGAAGCGGAATTGTTTTTCGAAAAGTATTCGGATGGAAAAAAATTCAGAGTAACTGCAATACATAACGGATGCGCTAATTCTGAACGAGACGAAATGGATGCTTCGTATATGAGACAGTATTTAACGCTGCGTAGTGATTTAAAGACCTAGAAAGGTGATAGGGAGAGAAAGAACGACGCTTCTTAACACTTCGAGTGTATTTTAACACACATTTGAAAGATACGAGCGAAATTTTTCATCATCCAACTGTCGCAGAACGGCAGCGTTATTAGCCGACCCGTTCACTGAAGAATACATCTTCAGTCAACGGCTGACCATCGAAGGGCCTGGCCGCTTGAGTCTGGAATCGGCAGGAGAGATAAAGTGCGTATTTCTTGTATGAAATGTGAACACTAAAATCATTATACATCATATCATATCATCATACCTCATACATCATACATCATACATCGTACATCATACATCATCATACATAGTATTAAAGTTCGAAACCATAGTTTGGATGTCGGACGTTCAGAAAGTGACGTCACCAATTCAAAATCAGCTAGCCGAATTCCTCAGTCTGGAACGAACCGCGCAGTAGAGCGGACGGATGAGAGTCGCGCTCCGCAAATTTCGAGTACCGGGTTCTCAACCTCTCGGATCCCGTGCTTCGGGTCCGCTACGAATTTCGAGTTCCGGGTTCTCAACCTCCCCGATCCCGCGCTTCGGGTCCGCTACGCGGTGAAACTCGACTTCCAGGATAAGCGCTCCGTGGTTCCTGGTTCATGTGTACAATGAATTATTTCGAATCGTTTTTCGCGCAAGCCGAAATTCAGTAGCTGTCAGTCCGCCAATTGAATTTCTCGACTTCCAGGATAAGCGCTCCGTGGTTCCTGGTTCATGTTTACAATGAATTATTTCAATTCGTTTTTCGCGCAAGCCGAAATTCAGTAGCTGTCAGTCCGCCAATTGAATTTCTCGACTTCCAGGATAAGCGCTCCGTGGTTCCTGGTTCATGTTTCAAATAAATTATTTCAATTCGTTTTTCGCGCAAGCCGAAATTCAGTAGCTGTCAGTCCGCCAATTGAATTTCTCGACTTCCAGGATAAGCGCTCCGTGGTTCCTGGTTCATGTTTACAATGAATTATTTCAATTCGTTTTTCGCGCAAGCCGAAATTCAGTAGCTGTCAGTCCGCCAATTGAATTTCTCGACTTCCAGGATAAGCGCTCCGTGGTTCCTGGTTCATGTTTCAAATAAATTATTTCAATTCGTTTTTCGCGCAAGCCGAAATTCAGTAGCTGTCAGTCCGCCAATTGAATTTCTCGACTTCCAGGATAAGCGCTCCGTGGTTCCTGGTTCATGTTTACAATGAATTATTTCAATTCGTTTTTCGCGCAAGCCGAAATTCAGTAGCTGTCAGTCCGCCAATTGAATTTCTCGACTTCCAGGATAAGCGCTCCGTGGTTCCTGGTTCATGTTTCAAATAAATTATTTCAATTCGTTTTTCGCGCAAGCCGAAATTCAGTAGCTGTCAGTCCGCCAATTGAATTTCTCGACTTCCAGGATAAGCGCTCCGTGGTTCCTGGTTCATGTTTACAATGAATTATTTCAATTCGTTTTTCGCGCAAGCCGAAATTCAGTAGCTGTCAGTCCGCCAATTGAATTTCTCGACTTCCAGGATAAGTGCTCCGTGGTTTCTGGTTCATGTTTCAAATAAATTATTTCAATTCGTTCTTCGCGCAAGCCGAAATTCAGTAGCTGTCAGTCCGCCAATTGAATTTCTCGACTTCCAGGATAAGCGCTCCGTGGTTCCTGGTTCATGTTTACAATAAATTATTTCAATTCATTTTTCGCGCAAGCCGAAATTCAGTAGCTGTCAGTACGCTAATGAAATTCCTATAGATTTATAATCTTCTCATAATCTTTTTGGTAAAATATGTCCATAAAAAAATTATATTAAACCTCACACATTATCTTTGATTTGTTCCCATGCTGAAAATATTTATTAGTATTTGAGGTATAACTCGAGGTGGTTATCGGTGGTTGTTGGAGGTGATTGGCGGTGGTTGAAGGTGTTCGGAGTCGGACGAGGAGGAGGACGAGGAAGACAAGGAAATGAAGGTGGACGAGGATTTGTGCTCGGTGAGTAAAACACTTTTATAATATTTGATGGCAATTGTAATTATATTTCATTTAAAATATTTTAAACTAGTCATGTTTACATTAAATTATTTCAATTAATTTTTGCGCAAGCACATATTCAGTAGCTATGAATCAGCTTATGCAATTTATTATATTAATTGATAATTAATTAATTATATTAATCCATACACAATATTTTTGATGTGTTCCTATTCTAAAAATATTTACATTAAACTATTTCAATTCATTTTTTGCGCAAGCACATATTCAGTAGCTATGGAATAAGCTTATGCAATTTATTATATTATTAAATCATTAATTAATTATATGATTCCTTACACAATATTTTTGATGTGTTCTCATACTGAAAATATTAATTACTATTCCAGGTATAACCCGCGGTGGTTGGCGGTGGTTGTTGGTGGTCGGAGGTGGACGAGGTGGACCAGGAGGAGGACGAGGACCAGGAGGAGGAGGAGGAGGAGGTGGACGAGGAGGAGGTGGGGTGGGTCGTGGGAGAGGAGGGGCGGGGGAGGGGAAGGGAAGGGGCAGAGGTGGGCGGGGAAGGGGGTGAGGTGGGCAGGGAAGGGAGGAGGGGGGCGCGGAAGGGGGAGGGGAAGAGGGTGGGGCGGCGGGCGGGAGGGAGGGAGGGCCGGGGAGGGCGGGCGTGTAGGGGGCCGGTTCTGCTCTTCTATTAACTCCAACGGGTTCGCACTGACATCCGTCCCCCCCCCCCCCGCCCTCCCCGCCCTCCCGCCCTTCCCTCCCTTCCAACCCTCCCTCCCACCCCTCCCCCTCCCCCTTCCCTTTCACCCTTCCCCACCCTCCTCCCCCTCCCCCTGCCCCTCCCTTCCCACCTCACCCTCTTCCCCGCCCACCTCTGCCCTTTCCCTTCCCCGCCCCCGTCACTCCTCTCCCACGGCCCACCACGCCTCCTCCTCGTCCTCGTCCTCCTCCTGGTCCACCTCGTCCACCTCCGACCACCTCCAACCACCGCCAACCACCTCGGGTTATACCTGGAATAGTAATAAATATTTTCAGTATGAGAACACATCAAAAATATTGTGTAAGGATTAATATAATTATTTAATTAATTGATAGGAGAATGCATTGTATAAGCTTATTCACAGCTACTGAATATGTGCTTGCGCGAAAAATGAATTGAAATAATGTAATGTAAATATTTTCAGTATGGGAACACATCAAAAATATTGTACAAGGATTGATGTAATTAATTAATTGCTTACTAATATAATAAATTGTATTAGCTTATTCATAGCTACTGAATATGTGCTTGCGCGAAAAATAAATTGAAATAATTTAATGTAAACATGACTAGTTTAAAATATTTTAAATGAAATATAATTACAATTGCCATCAAATATTATAAAAGTGTTTTACTCACCGAGCACAAATCCTCGTCCACCTTCATCTCCTTGTCTTCCTCGTCCTCCTCCTCGTCCAACTCCGAACACCTTCAACCACCGCCAACCACCTCGAGTTATACCTCGAATGCTAATAAATATTTTCAGCATGAGAACAAATCGAAGATAATGTGTGAGTTTTAATATGATTTTTTTATCGACGTATCTTACCAAAAAGATTATGAGAAAATTATAAAGTTATAGAAATTTTATTAGCGTACTGACAGCTACTGAATTTCGGCTTGCGCGAAAAACGAATTGAAATAATTTATTGTAAACATGAACCAGAAACCACGGAGCGCTCATCCTGGGAGTCGAGAAATTTAATTGGCGGACTGACAGCTACAGAATTTCGGCTTGCGCGAAAAACGAATTGAAATAATTTACTGTAAACATGAACCAGGAACCACGGAGCACTTATCCTGGAAGTCGAGAAATTTAATTGGCGGACTGACAGCTACTGAATTTCGGCTTGCGCGAAAAACGAATTGAAATAATTTATTGTAAACATGAACCAGGAACCACGGAGCGCTTATCCTGAAAGTCGAGAAATTCAATTGGCGGACTGACAGCTACTGAATTTCGGCTTGCGCGAAAAACGAATTGAAATAATTTATTGTAAACATGAACCAGGAACCACGGAGCGCTTATCCTGGAAGTCGAGAAATTCAATTGGCGGACTGAAAGCTACTGAATTTCGGCTTGCGCGAAAAACGAATTGAAATAATTTATTGTAAACATGAACCAGGAACCACGGAGCACTTATCCTGGAAGTCGAGAAATTTAATTGGCGGACTGACAGCTACTGAATTTCGGCTTGCGCGAAAAACGAATTGAAATAATTTATTGTAAACATGAACCAGGAACCACGGAGCGCTTATCCTGAAAGTCGAGAAATTCAATTGGCGGACTGACAGCTACTGAATTTCGGCTTGCGCGAAAAACGAATTGAAATAATTTATTGTAAACATGAACCAGGAACCACGGAGCGCTTATCCTGGAAGTCGAGAAATTCAATTGGCGGACTGAAAGCTACTGAATTTCGGCTTGCGCGAAAAACGAATTGAAATAATTTATTGTAAACATGAACCAGGAACCACGGAGCGCTTATCCTGGAAGTCGAGAAATTCAATTGGCGGACTGACAGCTACTGAATTTCGGCTTGCGCGAAGAACGAATTGAAATAATTTATTTGAAACATGAACCAGAAACCACGGAGCACTTATCCTGGAAGTCGAGAAATTTAATTGGCGGACTGACAGCTACTGAATTTCGGCTTGCGCGAAAAACGAATTGAAATAATTTATTGTAAACATGAACCAGGAACCACGGAGCGCTTATCCTGGAAGTCGAGAAATTCAATTGGCGGACTGACAGCTACTGAATTACGGCTTGCGCGGAAAACGAATTGAAATAATTTATTGTAAACATGAACCAGGAACCACGGAGCGCTTATCCTGGAAGTCGAGAAATTCAATTGGCGGACTGACAGCTACTGAATTTCGGCTTGCGCGAAAAACGAATTGAAATAATTTATTGTAAACATGAACCAGGAACCACGGAGCGCTTATCCTGGAAGTCGAGAAATTCAATTGGCGGACTGACAGCTACTGAATTTCGGCTTGCGCGAAAAACGAATTGAAATAATTTATTTGAAACATGAACCAGGAACCACGGAGCGCTTATCCTGGAAGTCGAGAAATTCAATTGGCGGACTGACAGCTACTGAATTTCGGCTTGCGCGAAAAACGAATTGAAATAATTCATTGTAAACATGAACCAGGAACCACGGAGCGCTTATCCTGGAAGTCGAGAAATTCAATTGGCGGACTGACAGCTACTGAATTTCGGCTTGCGCGAAAAACGAATTGAAATAATTTATTTGAAACATGAACCAGGAACCACGGAGCGCTTATCCTGGAAGTCGAGAAATTCAATTGGCGGACTGACAGCTACTGAATTTCGGCTTGCGCGAAAAACGAATTGAAATAATTCATTGTAAACATGAACCAGGAACCACGGAGCGCTTATCCTGGAAGTCGAGAAATTCAATTGGCGGACTGACAGCTACTGAATTTCGGCTTGCGCGAAAAACGATTCGAAATAATTCATTGTACACATGAACCAGGAACCACGGAGCGCTTATCCTGGAAGTCGAGTTTCACCGCGTAGCGGACCCGAAGCGCGGGATCGGGGAGGTTGAGAACCCGGAACTCGAAATTCGTAGCGGACCCGAAGCACGGGATCCGAGAGGTTGAGAACCCGGTACTCGAAATTTGCGGAGCGCGACTCTCATCCGTCCGCTCTACTGCGCGGTTCGTTCCAGACTGAGGAATTCGGCTAGCTGATTTTGAATTGGTGACGTCACTTTCTGAACGTCCGACATCCAAACTATGGTTTCGAACTTTAATACTATGTATGATGATGTATGATGTACGATGTATGATGTATGATGTATGAGGTATGATGATATGATATGATGTATAATGATTTTAGTGTTCACATTTCATACAAGAAATACGCACTTTATCTCTCCTGCCGATTCCAGACTCAAGCGGCCAGGCCCTTCGATGGTCAGCCGTTGACTGAAGATGTATTCTTCAGTGAACGGGTCGGCTAATAACGCTGCCGTTCTGCGACAGTTGGATGATGAAAAATTTCGCTCGTATCTTTCAAATGTGTGTTAAAATACACTCGAAGTGTTAAGAAGCGTCGTTCTTTCTCTCCCTATCACCTTTCTAGGTCTTTAAATCACTACGCAGCGTTAAATACTGTCTCATATACGAAGCATCCATTTCGTCTCGTTCAGAATTAGCGCATCCGTTATGTATTGCAGTTACTCTGAATTTTTTTCCATCCGAATACTTTTCGAAAAACAATTCCGCTTCTCCACCCAACGCAGATGCTTCACTTGCGACCAGCTAAAACAGCGTTTCGATTCTATGCCTATGAAAATTCAAGATCGAGAGAGCAAATGAAAAGTTGTTGGAATAATTGTGAAGACTAATGTTATGGAATACATCGAGCGCGCGTCGAATAGAATCCCATTTCGAAATGAATAATTCTTCTCTTTTCATATCATAGCTAATCTAGTAATGTAGGTAAATAGGATGGTTGGAGGTGTTCGGAAATGGTAGGACATTTCAAAAGTTAAAGTCGACGATGATCCCGTGCATCAATTTTATCGTTACAGATTTTCTTTTTCCATGAGGCATAGAGTATTCAACAACGATAATGCAGTCCTTAAAATTCATCATTCATCTCTGTCTGGAAAGCTAATTCGCAAGGCGTGGTATTCTAGATATGTCAAAACTAAGCTAGCGGCACGTGTTTGCATTATTAGAAAAATACCCGTACTCTACATACACTGTTTCTAATCTTTTGCTACATTTGGTTTAATCCCCATGCTTCCACAGCACGAATAGTCGGAAATATTTTTGATTATCCATAATAAAATAAAAGAAGTAACAAAGCTTAAATTTATTGTTAAAGCTCTATTGAATACATCAAACTGCGGTCGAATTCATTTATTATTTGCACATGACCTCTGTACATTTGATAAATCATTCCTAAATACATTGAAACATACGTATTTATGATGAAATATCATGCAATAGGCTGTGTAAACTATAACTATAATTTCTATCAAATAGCTGCTTTTATGTCAACAGGGCTTTGAGACTCACTTAAGTTGGATCTCGATTTTTGCTATCGGATGTAGGACATTGGGTTACAAAAACAAATGCGAATTACGAAGAATTCCGTCTTAGAGATAAGGATATTTTGGTTCAAGTATACCTATACACAGAAATCCGTATGTGAATATACTAAAACCTCTGTGTTTATTGTAAAAATCTAGTTTTAAACATGTGTATATATGTATATACACATGCATATGTATACATATACATATATACACATATATGTACATAAATAATTGCCAAGAAATTAGAACCACTTACAACTTGTCGCAAATAGATTAAACGTAAGGTTAATAATATACAAATTACACAAGCGCACCATAAAACGTGGCAAGGGTAATCCTAGTGCAGTGATTGTATAAACTGAAGAAATATACATTTACATATACATGATATAAATTAATAGACTAGACAAAAGTATTTAGAGAGCTTATCTAATTCCGATCTTGTAACAATAGATCATTAACATAATCAATATACGGTTAAAGCTGTATTAGCTACATTCACAATTGGGGATAATATTTTTTATCCATTTTTATAGTTATTTAATGTCTTGTACAACAATTTTTCAAACTTCACCGCAAAATGCCCAACGAGTTCTCGTAGTGCAAATACGAGTCCAATTACCTTACAGATGGCATTACATTGATTTTTGCCTTCTCGCGTCGAGTTGTAAATACAGAGAAATCTCAATGAGAGCTCATTTCTATAAGATTTATTGTAGTGCTATATTCGTAGCTGTACCTGTTATTCTATATTATATACTGTCCTAAATTTTAAACACACAGCACAACAATGGCTGAAAGCACAATGACAAGAAGAGAGGAGCGATTTGCATCTTAATAAATCTTTTCTTCTTTATACGTAGCACAGCGATGTCACGTCGGAGGATATGTACTAGTGGATCACTAGGCGGGGCACAGAACTGAAACATAATTATGTTGAAAATCTTCAACATCTCTTACAGAAAGTAGGTACGTTTCCAGACCTTATACACCAACAATGAATATTTATAGAGGCTATATTCATAAATACTCACAAAAGTAAGCTAATATTTTATCCGCAATTGCTTATTACTGATAACTTGATGTGATAATATCCCCTTCCCACCCCTCCCCTCCCCTCACACGACCCACCCCGCCCTACCTACTCCTACTCCTACTCCTACTCCTACTACGACGACTACTCCTATTCCTACTCCGACTACTCCTACTCCTAATCCCACTCCAACTCCTACTATTCCTACTTCTACTCATATTCCTACGCCGAGTCCTATTCCTACCACTACTCCTACTTCTACTCCTATTTCTACATCTTCCCCTGATCCTACTCCTGATGCTGATTCTACTTCGTCAAATATTGTAAAAATGTTAACCTCACCGAGCACGAATCCTCGTCCTCCACCTCGTCCAGCTCGACCACCGCCAACGACCGCCAACCACCTCGGGATATACCTGGAATAGTAATAAATATTCTCAGTATAGGAACACATTAAAAATATTGTGTAAGGAATGATGTAATTAATTAACTAATCAAATATATAATAAATTTTATTAGCGCATTTATATCTACCGAATTTGTGCTTGCGCGGAAAATGGATTTAAATAATTTAATGTAAACATGACAAGTTTGAAATATTTTAGATGAAATATAATTACAATTGCCATCAAATGTTATAAAAGTGTTTTACTCACCGAGCACAAATCCTCAGCCACCTTCTTCTCCTAGTCTTCCTCGTCCTCCTCCTCGTCCACCTCCGACCACATCCAACGACCACCGATAACCACCTTGGGTTGTACCTTCAATAGTCATAAATATTTTCAGTATAAGAACATATCGAAAATATTGTGTAAGGATTAGTATAATCAATCAATTCATCCAATATAATAAATTTCATTAGCGCATTTATAGCTGTATAATACCATCTTGAATACCAAAAAATATTTTCAGTATTAGAACACATGAAGAATACTGCTGAAGGATTAATATAATTTTATCTTCGACAGATTTCACCAAGAAGATCGTAGGAAAATTATGAAAAATTAGAAATTTGGCAAACGCATTGATAGCTCCTGAATTTGGGCTTGCACGAAAAATCAATTGAAATAATTTATTGTATACATGAGAAGTTAAAATAATGTTAGATACAATATAATTACAATTGCCTTCAAATATTATAAAAATCTACTTAACGTGTAGAAATCCTTCTCCTCCACCTTGTCCTGGAAGTCGAGTTTCACCAGGTAGCGGACCCGAACCGCGGGATCCGGGAGGTTGAGAACCCGGTACTCGAAATACGTAGCGGACCCGAAGCGCGGGATCCGGGAGGTTGAGAACCCGGTACTCGAAATTTGCGGAGCGCGACTCTCATCCGTCCGCTCTACTGTGCGGTTGTTTCCAGACTGAGGAATTCGGCTAGCTGATTTTGAATTGGTGACGTCACTTTCTGAACATCCGACATCCAAACTTTGGTTTCGACCTTTAATACTATGTATGATGATGTATGATGTATGATGTATGATGTATGATGTATGATGTACGATGATATGATATGATGTATAATGATTTTAGTTTTCACATTTCATACAAAATATACGCACTTTATCTCTCCTGCCGATTCCAGACTCAAGCGACCAGGCCCTTAGATGGTCAGCCGTTGACGAAAGATATATTCTCAAGTCAACGGTTCAGCTGATAACGCTGCCGCTCTGCGATAGTTGGATCATAAAAATTTATGTTCGTACCTTTCAAATGTGTGTTAAAATACACTCGAAGTTTCAAGAGCTTCGTTAATCGGGTTAATCGACATTTCTAAGTCGCAGTCGACAAGTAATCTTACGTACTCACTTTGTACCAACTCTATCTTAAACTTCAATACCGACACTACTTTGGCTGCTACGAATGTCGGTGCGAGCTTTTGGTAGAGTCGATAGAGCAGAACCCTCCTACGCTCCCAGGCTCACCTGGGCCCACTTGCTCACAGAAAACTGGTCACAAACATTTACCCAGGGGTATCCGTCTTCATATTCTTAAGTCAATGCTTCAGTCAACGCGTTCGACGACGATTCGTTGACTTATGTGTTGGCTGAAGAAAGACTCATCGAAAGCCTCTTCTCGTTTGTTTCTGATTTATTCGCAAACAATTCAGAAGCAAGTCATCAAAATAATAGAGTAACATGGAGTAATTAAGGAGCGATGCAGAGCGTTTCCTGTTTCGGTGAAGGAACGAACGTTTTGCCACCAAAATTTGTTTGAATATGGCGCCATTCTGCTGGAAGCGTTACCGACTCACGGTATCTGCAGCGTTTTTTTGGATTTTCTGTAAAATCATGAGGGAGCAAATAATAAAAATTACGGAGTAATTAAGAGCAAGTAAAGAGCAATTTAACGGTACATGAATTTCTCGGAAATTTCACGATTTTTGAAAATTCGCGAAACACCAGGCCACTGCCGAATATAAGTTTTCTTTTCTTTCGATCTTCTCGAAAACCGCGTAGCAGAAAATGATAAAAAATAGAGAGCCATCGTGAGCAAATAGCGAGCAATTTTTTGGCATAAAATTTTTGAAGAAATTCGTAGATCACGAGCCGATTTCACATAGGTAAAATCGGAGAGCTCAGCGCGAGAGATCAATCGACAATTAGCACCCGGCAAATTGGGTAAATCTTCGTAACTACTATCCGGCGAGTGAATTAGTCTGCGGCCATAGGCTGAGAAAGCCGTATCGTCGTCGCCGTATTAGCGAGGCGGTGTCTTCGTTATCGGCAGGAACCGTTCAACAGTCAGTCAACGCACTGAGTAACTATATCCGAAGTATTGTGGAAGAGAGCCCAAAGTAATATTTCTTACCGCTTAAGAGCGCCAAGCGATTGTCGGTAAGTTATCTAATTCGTAGTACTTGTCGATAAGCGAAGACGCTGTGATGGGGTCGATAGGGTGCTGCGTCGATAACAGTAGGTCCGCTGTCTTTTTCTCATACTCCAAATACTTGTGAATATCTACAGAATCAGCTGTCGGTATAATTTATATGGTGCCAGCAGTGAAGTGACATAAAAGCATAATACTGCATCTTCTTCGATTACCTGCATCAGACAACGGTAAAGAACTAATCAAAACGCCACGAAGCGAACGTCGTCTCTTATCGGCCAAGCTTTACCTATTTCTACGATTTCCAACAGCAGCACTCGGATGCTTTGCTCACTTTGCCCTGTGAAGTGACACGCAGATGATAGGACAACCAGGAGAACACATCTCATCTTATTACCTAGTGATACGTTTTTGAAGTGAAATTACTCACTACTCAAATAATATGTAGAAAAAAGGTTGAAAGATTAGCGCTTGTGCGATAAGTAATAATAATACCAACCTCCAGCTCCAGTCTGTGTGATTTATTCTGCACGTTTTATGTATCTGATAAACCATAATGAAATTATTTCTCAACACATCTTTGTACATGCAAAGATGCATCTTTGAAATGGCGGGATTTCTCACAGCGGATTGTCCTCAGTGAAAAAATGCCTACTTTTCCTTTCATATGAAAAGATAGTTTCCGGCAATCAGCTGCTTATTTTACATCTTCTAAGCGGAATTTTCTGCCAACTTCAAATCCATTAACTCGTCAGGTGCGTAATCCTTCAACTATTGTCAGAGTCTCCGGACCAACGCAAGTATCACCAAGATCGGGGTGAACGATTGATCACTCAACATAAAATCTCCGTAGAGAACCGCCATGACTCCTGAGTCATTATTGCTCACATGAGACATCTCATAAGCATCGTCAAAAAAGTTGTAGATTGAACTATTTTGTTGGTCTAGCATAAATTTCATAACGCTGTTTCTTTTTTAACTACCATTCCCTATTATATTCACTACCAGTTTTATAATTGAAATTTCATAATATTTTATTTGCCTTACGACGTGCATAGTAGTAGCAATTTATGTATAACAAATATCAGTTCACATTAAAATGCGACGAAAGCTTTTGAAATCTTTAGTTTTCAACCATTAAAAACAAGATCGCTCTAAAGGATATCCAAGGACTACGAATACAAAACATCGCGACAGATTTCCTCTGCACTGATATTTTTAGGGTCATTCGATCCGGAACAGAATGAACGACTAATTGATTATTTTCAATTGTCAAGTTCGATATAAGCGTTATCGCCAGATTAATTCTGAAGATGCATTTATCAAATTGATACAACAACATCAATATTTTTTTATCTCAACTTTGTTCGTTTCCATTTTTTTAAAATACCTCATTCTCAAATGATATCGCGCTTAAAACTGTCAACGGCAAATTCTTTAGGTAAATTTATCACCGCGACATTTGCACTCGAGAGTAGAGAAAACCGAAATGTTTCTAAATCAAAAGACTTCATAGCTATGCCTGGCTTACTATGATATTTAACCAGAGCCAACTCGGCATGACGCACAAGATAAATGATTCAAATAATTCTTGTTGAAATGCTTTCTACAATAATACTTTTGAAAAATTCGTTCTACACCTGCATTTATAAAAAATAACTTATGTCAAGCTCAGCACCGCGCCACTAACGATATTTTAAAACATTTTAGAGACTACCAGAGACAAATTCAACCAACAGAAAAGTAAACCAACTGATTTCGCAACTAATTACACGTGAATGTATGAAAATTATAATTCACCTAGTTCAGTGGAATCTTCAAAAAGTGCCACTTGCCAACTTTTATGAAATTTTTTACATGCGTTCGGTACGTTAAGATGTGAAAGAAAATGCTAACATAATTAGCTCAACTGTGCAGCAGGCTTTGCCGAAAAGCTAACCCCATGCACGAAGTATTAGTGGGACATGCACGTTGTTAGTGATTTTTATAAATACTGATGTCTTCGAAAAGTAACCCTCCGCGAAAAAATTTTCAGATAAGCCCGTACATGGTCATATCAGAAAATCATGTATAAATAGATATGGCCATTAGGGTGTTCCATATTCAGGGTATTGACGAATTTTTTCAAGCACAGCCCCCAAATCAATTTCAAATAATTCAAAAACAATTGCCTAATTTTTTCAGATTCTTATCTCAACTCTAGCCCGTGCCGATAACGGGGTGGATTTACCCGATTAGAATAGACGTGATTTGGACGCGTTCTCAATATATATTTTGTTGTAAAAGTAATTATGTTCAAAAAAATCTATAACTGCGAGATTTTAGTGGTCATTAGTGGTACTATCTGAGAAAAGATGCACATCATCATAGCATGCAATCTCGACGAATAGCACATCCTCGAAATTTGATTTTTTTGGCGTTTAGAGGTATTGCAACTTCGTCGAAATTGCATAGTATGATGATGTGAATTTTTTTTCAGATAGTACCACTAATGAACATCAAAACCTCGCGATTACAAATTATTGGAACATCATTACTTTTATATTACAATATAGCAAATATATACATATACCTGGTATCAGATCTTTTGACATTGTCTTATATGACATGATTTGTTTTATATGATCTCATATGGACGTATATACCCTGTTATTCTTACATATTTCTATATTATAAAATATTTTACCGGAATTGCACTTTGATATCAGTATATTAGACTATGTACGGTCATTTCAAGTTACATAAAGCCATGTCAGCTAAGAAATCTAAGCATTTACATCTATATCCGGCCACATATGGCTACAATAGATTTTTTATATCGTCAATAAATTTTCTGTCAGTCATATGTGACCTGATATTTCAATATAGGTGCATATCAGAAAATGTTATTAAAAATCAAGTTTTAATATACACAGCCGGATATGTCCGCATATGATTTTCTTTATTCCGGTGAAATGTTTTCCAATGTAGAAATTTATGACAATATCAGTGTATATATGCCATATCAGGTCACATAAAGTCATCCCTGTTGAAAAAAAATCTTTTTTCTCATGTTCTAATTGATCGCAAATAAAAAAAAAATTCACTTGAAAAAAATGTTTCTATTCTTTATAATTGCAACTTTCAAAAATCAAATGCATCTGCTAGATACAGTTTTACAGGAAAACTGTCTTTTAAAGAGTTATTCAGAGTCTTAACCATGATATCTTTTCTTGTAGATGGTGTAATATTTAAAGTTTAATATACATATATAGACGTTTCCAAATGATTCTGTTATGCATTTCTACGTTTGTTGATATTGTCGTGGAACGTGTACGTGTACGAAATATTTAGATGTAGCCATATATAGTCTAAACTATCAATATAGGATCAGATCCGGCCAATCTTCATATCAGGCTTGATATGGACGATTCGTATGTGGCCATATCAGGGCTTATCAGAAAATTTCTTCACGGGCCAGCAAAAGCCTAAGATTAATTAAATATTTTTAGTGCACATTGAAACGTTAGATTTTAGAAAATGACAACATTGAAAATTACACCCTGAAGTATCAAAACAAAATTCTATCAAGTCTTTTTATGGTAATTGGTTATCGCAAACTTTGGATATCAATGTGATACATTTCGTACTGAATTTTCAGTTGTACATTATACAACTCATGAAATATTTCTGACGTACATGTATTATCGCATGTTTATTACATCATCGATACAGAGTTTTGACTTCATTCTATAAATATCGGATACTTGAAACTATTCACTTGCTATAACTGTACATTTAGCTTTCTACGTCAGTTAATTGTTTCACTTCATCATCACACCATTTATTGGTGTTATAAGTATTAATTTTCCTCAACATTAGGCTGATCCTGATAAGATATTCTTTTATATCACGGTACATCGAACGATGCACAAAGTCTGAATTGAAACGGCTAGCAAATGCTGACATAGTTCAAACAATACATATTTTAATCGCAACTTGATTGAAAATCTTACAACGTTGCAATATTGCAAAGTAGGTAAACCGACTAGAGGAAATTAATTATTTATGTAACTACATTTCCTCGATTCAAAGACTCCCTATTTTTACAAATAAAATTCAATTGATTCTCTTCAATTGAAACTTATAAAATTAGAAGAGTCAGCTGGTTACTTAAACAGTTAAATACTTCTCTTTGCAATTTACGGTGAGATTCATTTTTGATAACAACGTTCGATACGTTGTTGGTGTAATGTGTTTATTTAGAATTGCAGGTGATCTATAATGAGATAAAATCCCAAAAATATATCGAACGAAAGGTATCCTCTCAGCGGTTCCAATCATCGCATCGTGAGGACTGTTTAAACAATGGTACAGGGATGAACCCTGGATACCACCTAACTCAGCAATAACCGATATAACGTGTAACATTGCGTTTTCGAATGATATTTGGGGTAGGGGTAGAGGGGATACTTGCAAAAAGGAGGGATCAGACGCCCGGGGCGCTTCACGCAACTTACCGTAAAAGCCAGGTCGAGCGTCGAGGAGAGCGGGAACGGCGGAGCAGCGAGGCTTAATTGACTCAGGGTAATTATTTTATTAAGTGAGAAGATGGCGGCCGGAATGCTAACAGAGGTCTGAATTCAGAGTGCGGCTCCGGCGCGTTTAAATGCCCCTGTTAAAGTAGCTGGTATCACCGGTGCACCGGTGGTGGAGTCCATGCACGTTTCCCGCAACTCTACCGACACAACCGAACGCCGCCGAGAGGATCGTCTATTGCCGTTCCGTAGTCACACCGATACCCTCCTCACGCTTAAGGATCCTGCACGTAGCGTTGGGCCCACTTGGCAAGGTTGAGGGGTGGTGCGGGCAAGGGTAGTCGAGCGGCAAATTGTCCGCCATCTTACCCACCTTATACCTTATACCTTATACCTCAGCCCGCGACTCGCGGACTCACCCCCCACCCCCCATTTGCTCTTCACCTCCCTTCTCGAAAGCTCGAGATTACCTACCCCTTATAAGCGCTCGTGTTGCCTATTTATTACCGGGTAAGACGCCAGTCGCCTTGCACCCATACCCGCCTCTTCGCTACTTTTCGCCCTCCGAAGCTTATACAGGAAGAATTCTCGAGAGGACGAGTAGAGGTACTGTGTCATTGAGGAGAGATTTCTTTGTTTTTTTTTTTTTTTCTACTTCATTCTCCAGCGGCTCTTCGCTTTCGATTCGAGACTTTATACACCTGAGATGTACGGTTGTTTTTTTTTTTTTTTATTTTTTTATTTTTTTTTTTTTTGATTTATGCGCGGACGATGATTATGGAAATTATTCGTTTCTGGAGATTTCAGTTTTTTTTATTTCTTCGTTGGAAGTTATTACGCAACGGCTATTGCTTCGGTAATGTTTAAAACTGGAGAAGTCTATTCGTAAAAACGCGTGACAGAGATTTATACCTGATTCTTTTGATAAATACCGGCTTCGTAGTTTTAGATCGTGGATAACACCGAGACACTGAGCTAGTGATTTGGCTTTGATAAATTGACAATTGTCTCGATTGACTTTCAATCTTTAAGATGAGAAATATATTTTTGAAGAGCAACGAAGTACACGAATCTTTTTTGACTACTTGTTCATTTTGTGTGATTTCTTTCTCAAGATTTATGGTGGAGACAATGGTTATTGGTAAATTCTGTACGCGAACCGTCGAATTAGTTACCAATGGATTATTTGTATTAAAAAAATTAAAGATACGCGTAAACGGCATTCATATATATGTATACGAAATCAAAAAATGGTGATTCTGGCGTATACGCCACAGTGATAAAAGTAATTTCGTTCAAAATTTGATCTTCCGACTCCATGAAACTTTATTCTGCAAGTTCGTTGATCAGCTTATTCGTTTGTGCTCGATCTATAAAAGTTTATTTATTCTCATTGTCATTATTCTCATCTAGACTCATTGTTTATTCATTCTCTTGTTAGGTAAAGTGAAAATTTACAATTAGTATGATTCGTGACTATTTTATCTATAAATCTGAATTATCTGTAAAGACAGTTATTATCCAATCACAGATATTTTCAGTCGCACAAAAATCTGAAATTAAATTGTTCTTACATTTCTTTTCATAGAAAACTTATGCCTTCATATATCGTATATATTTACTTAATCTTCACAATAATACAATCACTCCCTTTTATAGTTAGTATTATTTTTGGGTATGCATAAATTTCTTCAGACAATACGTATTAAATTGAAACATTTCTTGTAGGTACAATGAAGCTGCACCGTCTTAAAATCTTCGAATAAACAACAAACACAAGTATTGCTTACTATTTTTCATACATAAGGTCAAATGTAGAAAATTTTTCTCCATGTGCTTTGTCGAGCTTTTTAATATCGAGAATGAATCGGTAAGGTATAAATTGGTACTACGTTATAAAATGGTTTCATGAAATAATAAAATAAAGTTGTACCTCCATTTTGTTCACCTGAGTTTGAGCTGACAAAAAAAAAAAAAAAACCATGGAAAAAGCAACGTTCGTCTCCTCCTCGATACCCGTTAACCGAAAGTTACAATGGCGATCAGCCAGCGTTGCACGCGTTTATATAATATATATCAGCACGAGTCGACGCGACGCGGCGGTGAGAAATCGTCATTAAAATATGTATACACATATAATTACCGAGCATTAATTACAACTTTATAAGCATCACTCTCCGGGTGCAGAATCCGGGTATATAACAAGAGGTTCGCGACGGGCGGCGGGCGGACGAAGAGACGAATGACGAAGAGGAGGAAGAGGAGGAGGTAGAGGTGGCGGAGGAGGAGGAGGAGGAGGAGGAGGAGGAGGAGGAGGAGGTACTCACGTCACCCTTGCGCCCTCGGTAGTCGCGCAAAAGAGGAGCGGAGAACGGAGAAGAGAATAGAGTGGAGGGTGCGAAATAATAACAATAATCATATTTCCAGGCAACATGGCCGCGGAAAGAGGGAGGAATGCGGGGCGCGCCGCGGTGAGAGAAAGAGAAAGAGAAAGAGAGAGAGAGAGAGAGAGAGAGAGAGAGAGAGAGTGAGAGAGGAACGTAGGATGATGGCGGGGAGGTTATCATAATATTACAAACCACCCTCGCAGGGCCGTACAGGCGGGACGCTACACGCGATATGCTCCCTCGTCTCTATGGCTATGCAGTGCGCGGGCTATTGTGCTGTAAATTTGTGGCGAGGATATGGATCGGATGTATTTTGTCGATTATGCGATGCCCGAGCTCTGTAGGAGGTGCTCGAAACACCAGCGATGCGGAATACACGTATATCTACATCTATACGATCGAGAAACAGAGGTAGAGAGCTTCCCCTATTTCATATTTTATACACGTACTACAGGTGTATGGGGCATTCCGTGGCAGATTTCAAACTTCATCGATATATATGCGAAATTTAAACTATTAGGGGAAGTTTCGTAAAACGAATGTTCTCATGTTTTTTATATTCGATTCAGAGTTATCGCTGTCGTGGATCAACGATGAAAACTTGAAATCAACTTTGCGACATGGCGTCGTTAGATTGAAAGTTTATTACAGCGAAAATTATAAATCTTCAATTACGATGGCAAATAGGAAAGAAACACGCCGACGTTTGTAAAATCCAGAGTTTGCTTATTCGAAAAGCTGATGACTCTGGTGTGACACAACGAGCTTTTTGATGAACATTTTTGACGTCATTTGGATCAGTAGCAGGGGAATACTTATTTCATGAAACTTTATTGACAGTAAAAATTTCACGTCAACTGAAGAAGTTTCGAGTTTCTATGATGTGGCTCCTAAAAAAATCGTTTCTTTGCTTTTAACAGCTACAGGTTATCAGTATTGGTCACCGTGTTTTTTTGAAACTTCGTAAAATCAACAACACGTCGTGGATAAAACTGAGTGAACAAACTACAGCAGTAGATTATAGAATTGAATTGGAAAACATATTATTCATTAATGGATATTCCTGTTAATAATTTGAGCAAGAGTATTTGACTAAAGCATGATGAAATGACGACTTTCATATCATTGGACACCTTCCATTTTTCATAAATATTACGAACTAATTCTTCGTAAAAAAACCGAAGTACGGAGATGACTTTGAAATTCGGCTTGGTACTTGTTTGGATACAAGAAGCAAAGTAACATCGTTTTTCACATTTTCACACGTGGAACATTACACAAAAGTATTATGAATAAGTTACTAGATTTTTTCTTCTTAATCTAACAAATTCTTCGTTATAAAAAAAGTGAAAATTCGAAGTCGAGAAAATTATCGGCATGAATATTTACGCAGAATTTTTTTCTATCCTCATATAAACAAGAGGGGTACAAATAACTTTCAAGTTAATTTTGGACTTTGATATAGAAATTTCAGTACCAGTTCGGTACTGTACGGTATAAAAATCATCGATCGAATCGAAGATAGAAAGAGTTTGCGGTCGGCAGAGTTTCGTAGTCAAACCTGGGCATAACTCTCACTGCTTTTAATTTCTTAGTTGTACTTTACAGGGCATTAGAAAAAAAAACACGGTTTTGAAGAATTAAAATATTCAATAGAATTAGAAGATTTGTGAAATCACTGTAAGCCATAATCGATTTTGATAAAACTTACACAGTCAATTCTTCGTAAAATAACAAAACCTTTGAGTTCAGAGCAAAGATGGGCGTGCATTTAGTTTGAAAGATAAGAGAAAATCAATTGAGAAAAAGAAAAAAGATTCGCATCTTATTGGATTTTGTCTATGAAAATTCTTTTTGACACGCAGACCATCTCCGCTTTAGGGTCAAAATTATATTCCGATATTCACAAAGAAATTAACATATAAATTCCAAAAAAATTGCTTATAACGCTCAATGGTTCAATCAAAATCAAATATAACACTAAAAATGAGTTCTTGTGACGCTCTGCAACGACAAAGAGTATAATAAAATCGAAAATAATGAGAGTTGAACTGAGAAAAAATTCATTTGTTATATTAACTAGAAAAATTCGCTAAACCAGGTATTGTTAAAAAAACTGTTCGAGTATTATTGGAATTACGAAAAACAAGGTACACGTAACCATTTTGCGCTATTGTCGATCATTTTTTGGCAATTGCAACGCAAAATCAGTTTCTTCGGTTTACTCTACTTTTTTAGTTAAACAAGGCTTCAACGTCAATTTATTGCTGCACAGGCATTAAATTTTCGCAACAGTTACAAGAAAGTATATCAACAGTGATCGTAATGAGAAAGAACAGTAAGAGATACTAGACTTTCCGGTAACAGCTAGAAAACTAATTTTCATTTTCTACCTAGAACTATATTTTTCGATTGTGGTAAAAAATGAAAATAGTCAAGGACTGAGCTGTAACCGGAACTAAAAATTTCTCTGAGTCAGTGTACGACCATCTCGAGATGGTCTACAGGAACGCCTCATACACACACACACACACACACCTATTGTCCAAGCGTACTCGCAAGACATCGCGAACTGCAATGGCATTAAGAACAGGTGCTCACTCACACATTTATCCAGGCAGCCCTCGATCACAGCCAATAGGTAAAAAGGTGCAACCGGGTTTCCATAGCTACATCTAATTGTTACCTGGCCTAGCATCGCGTAGAGTCGTCTCTCGATGCGGTGCTGTCTTACGTTCCTGCTTGTGTTCCGCATGTGTGCCCACCCACGTATTGTGCAGCCTTGTGTATGATACGCGTACTTACACACCGGTTAGCCCTGCTAACTGCCCCGTTTCGGTCGTCATGCGCCAAGCGATAGGTGCCCCGCACCCCATTAGCCACGTCCCTACACCTACACCTACACCTACGCCTACACCTACACCTCGCTCCTCACCCTGCTCGCACAGGCGTGACTCGCACCCCACTATATCAGCTTAACCAGGTGTGTAGGCATTCTTGCCTTAACATCATCCCATCCAGACTCACCTTTGGGTATATCCCCGGCTATATGGGTGCTTATAAGGCATTCTGCGCGCCGTTTGAGCGCGGGTTTTTTCACCGAACTCTCGCAATCCCGCTTGTCATATTTTATGCTTATACGCTGTACGATAATATGTTGCAAAAAAAAAATTTTTATCTTATTTTCAAACGTGGATGAAATTTCGGTAGAGCATCTCAAATAGAATATCTCAGTCAAATATGAGCTCTTAATACTGTTATTTAGACGTGCCTATTTTATTTTTTCCATTTTCCATTTGAATAACGCAAAAAAAAAAATGCAATACCTTTGATTTTATTTTTTTTTATTTTTGTTTCCGTAACCGGCTTGACTTATAAACCATCCAAATACAGATTCTTGAAGAAAATTTCACGCGCTATAAAAAAGTACTGAGACGAAATTTTCTCGACTCTAATCGATTAAGAAATATTCAAGATGACTCAATGTTTATAGGGGAATACTTCTTAAAAGTCAGGAAAATTCTGTCCCAATACTTTATTATCGAGCATTAAATTTCCTTCAAGAATCTATATTTAGATAATTTATAAGTCGACATATCTACGAGGAAACAACAGTCAAAAATTTTTCAATTTTTCAAGTGTTGTTTAAATGGAAAATGGAGAAAATAAAACAGACGCCTCTAAATATCAATATTAAGAGATCATATTTGGCTGAGATATTCTATTAGACATGCTCTACCGAAATTTTGATGCGCGTTAGGGAAAACAAAATTTTTTTTTATCCTTTTTTGGAACACCCTACTAAACATATTGGGTGGAGTGCATATTTCGCGAATTCTGGTTGGTTTATACTCGACAAGGGCACTTATCTCTTGATCAAGGGTCACTAAACCGAATCTGCAATTGGATTATACATTTCTCTGAAACTATATCCCGCTTAGAACTAAATTTTTCATGAACCAATCTGTCACATTAGATAATTTTTTTTACTAACATTTACGAATTGCTCAACTGCCCGTTCGGTGAAGGTATTATTTTCTTCAGAGCAAACCTTTTATAAACTATAGGTTACGATTGCACGAGTAAATCGAATTCATGCTCGTATCGTTTCACGATTCAATTAAGAGATGCAAATTTAAAAAAACCAATGTATGCCCGCCGATTTATATTCGTTTTTGTTTCTAAAATATTGAAGTATTCGGAAAGTGAAGAATATGTGTGTATGTAAATCATTCTTTGTTGTATTATATTTTTTTTTAAACTTGTCTCCGGAAAATTTATGCTGATTGAAAAATCGCCAGTCATCACCAGTCTTCTCTAATTGACTGAAACTATACGTGCGTAAAAAAGGTGGAGTTATAGGTACAGATTGCGGTTTATTCAATCCTCGTCGCAACGAATTTTTCAAATCAATATCGCTGAACGAACATCGCGCCAATATATTTTCCGAACGTAATCCTCTTCATAAACGAAGCAGAACATAATTTAATCTTCAATACAGAACTTCCAAAAACTTGAATCTTTTTTTTAAAAAAAAAAAAAAAAGTTGAGAAATATAGTCATTGAATGAGAATCAGACGTCCAGAAAGACTGAGATGGATGTTGTAAATAGATACTCTTCAACTTCAACAAAGGTTCGAAAAGAAATAACTCTTCATTCTACATCCAGAGAAGTTACAACTTGTCGGTACCTGCATGCAAAAATCTAATGGATTCGCAAAATATTTTCTATAACCGGCAAAAACGAGAGGTGATCTAAAAATTTGGCGAATGATGTGAGATGCCCGATATTCATGAAATATGCTTACGTCTCTACTCTGTATAACTTGCCATTACTCATTATATGTATATATAACACGATTCGCTACAGATGACATCGTATCTTGCGTAGGTACTAAAAGTAAGCAATAATAATAATGACAATGATCGTAATAATCACAATGATAATCGTAGTAATGACGAATAAACAAAAATGAGAAGAATAGTATGCGCGGTACATCAACGATATAATTTTTTATTAAAATGCGGTTCTAGCAATAATAATAATGCTGAAACGGAGGTCACGAGTTGGCGTTAAACACCTCGTTTTAGTACCGCGAACGAGTCTCGCCCGGCGAGGGTACTCAACGGGTGAGGTTTTAATGTAAAAAGTTAAAATTAAAATCTCATTTCGTGAATGGTTATCGTCGACGCGCCGCTCGGCGCGCTGATTAACGCATTGACGGAAGGATGGATTCCCGGTTGAATGAGTTAGGATCACGCCCGCTGGCGAGTGAAACCCGAAGTATTATAAGCAGTCAAACAGACTGTGTAAATACCGGGTTTCGGGAAAAGGGGGAACTTCGAAAGATTATTTTCTATATTTCAAATATCATCAGCCGGCTATAAAAAACGAGCCTTAAATTCATTCCAATCAGCCATTTGATATCAGGGGGTGAATTTTTGCAGTTTTGTGAACGATTTTAATTTCGATTATTATTCGAAATCCTCTAAGCGTAAACGGGTTTCCAAACTATAAGCGTGGCTGATCGCTTCGGGTACACAAGGGCACAGAAGACGTTGTAGAAACTGTTGGTCCTTAGTTTTTATCACAATACTTAGTTTACACGGAGTGAAATATCGGATATAAACTATTTTTCCAATCAAATACGACCCGAAAATTGAAGTAGTATTTTTCTTCTCCTACGTGGTATCCCTGTACAATTTGGCTCCCGAAATTATCGCACGAATAACAATGTTATTCAATGAATAGCGGAACGAATCAAGTCGAGTATGAAAACCCGGCTACGCGGTGAAATAAATCGCACGAAGCGACTATCTTATTATTTTCTGCTTTGGGTCACGGTGGCGTCGCAATTAAGGTCGTTGTGTCCTCCGAATTACTTGTAATTACGCGGCTACCTAGAGGTGTACAATTTAGTGGACGTGGAGAATGATTAATGCGTCCCCACGCGATACCGCGGGCGTCCCATCTAAAGCGTTACGTATACGTTATAGTCAAGAGGTGTGCAGAGATGTGCTCGTAATTGCGATAGTAATAACATTCTGCGCTCTCTCCAAGATACACTCACTAATTAAGGCAGGTTTATTTGCTACCGTAGCTACACTGCCATTATTTTTATTCCGATTTTGGTACGATTGTAGAAGCGGGATACCTGTTCGTTTAAAAAAATTTCGCCCCATGTAATCGCGAAATGAGAGAAGAAGAAAAAACGCTGCAGGTAACGGAGATAGGAGTTTGGAAGTCTTGCAATCTTTGCAGATAAGTGACTGAACATTTAGGAATGAAAAGGCTCTGGAAACTTTGGTCATTTTCCAGAACTTGTTCCTATTTCTGGACCCCTTCTTTTTTGTCTTGCCTGCAGTTTCGCCGAGATGATATTATACGAAAATAGGTGCAATGAAGGAGTTCGTTCCGGCTAACGGAAGATAAAACTTCGTTATAAAAATATTTCAATTTAATTGTGTAAAGAAATGCTTCGACCTTAACCCCTTGTAACCCAAAATTATAAATTTTCAAATAAATAGCATTTAAGGACTTGAAATAATACCTTCCGTATGGATTTTGTAGGATCTTATTTAGTTTGTTACAGAAATGTCACAAGGGGCTACAAGGGGTTAACAACATTCCGTATTATCGTTACTTTACGACACCGTACATTTGACACGATTAAAATTTCACCTCCGGTACCAAGAATTTACGCGACGCATCAATTTGTATATTACGAGGCAGATGATGTATGGCCGATAGGGTCCGAGGGCGACGAATAAGGCCACGGGCGATCAAAGAGAAAGAGGAAAGTTCTTTTTTCCTCACTTAGTAGTTTTGGAATGGTTTAGTAGCTAGCAGCTAATTTCCTCCAGATGCTGGCGAGGCTGTGGGTGGCCCTCCGGGGAAACGGGGCCGCACGTTGCAGTCTGCGGAAGACAGAGGCGTGAAGTACGACGCATTGAGAAGGTATATGTTTCCCCCAAGCTTCCCTCCAGCGCAAACAAATTGGCCGATAGATGTCTCTCGCCGCGCTCGAACGGGCGAAGAGCGATATTGCTGTACCGAGCGTCACTTGTTCCGCCCCAATTTCGTTTTCAACCAAGAAGCTTAATAGACTTCGTAATCGTAGACAGATGTCGAATGCGTTTTCATCCTCCGTTTCCTACCCCCGTAGTCCAAGCCCAAGTCTCTCGACTGTGGACGTGACTCTGAAATATGCAAAGCACTCGGAGCTTCGCTTCAAACATTCCCGTGTATCTGCATTTCACATGTAGTACTCCGTATATTCGCGACATGGGTAGATTACACGTCTGTGATTCACAAAGTAGACAGCGTTGCTAGCCTTAAGATCTTCAAAGCATCGAGATCGTTGGTAGGTGCGTGGTTGAAAATAGATACTACACAAATTACGATAGAACATAGATGCTGCAATTTCTGTTCTTTAAAACACCTAATTCTAGACTATGCAGCTCCAATATATTCAAACTGCAGTGCTGAAAATTTATTAATTAATCAGCTAACTATTTCGATAATTTTCAACCATCGTGTGCAACGGTTTGCTATTTAAAATATCCTCGTTGTCGGCGTTCTCTGAAGACCGCCGTTCGATAAAAGATGGCCAATCGAATAAATTTTTATTGAAAACTTTTCATATGTACGCAGGTTGTTGTTGTTGTGTATGCAGGGAAAACCTGGTGAATTTGGGAATCTTGAGGGATTTTAGTTTTCAGAGACTTCTTACGGAAATCTCACAGAATTTGGAAAAAGATCTGGGCACGTGTCGAATGTTTCTAAATCCAATACAAACGAATTCAACGCCACAGTTTTTACGTATACGTTTAGTTTCTGACAAAAGTAGACATAAGCATTGGAAGAATGACAAATATTAGTCTGGAAAACTTGAAATCCCAAAGGAATGTTAAAATTTCCTGCTATATTCACATGATTTTTCAAATTTCCCGCCATTCCTAGCCCAATTTTCTATTCCCGGAACGTTGGTTGGTCTTAATAGTCCATGAATTATGTCGTGCTGTGTCTACACAAAACAATAGATACGATTGAACTTGACATCACGTTAGCTTAGCTACACTTAGGTTCGTCGATCTTGTCAACTTGCATTTTTCCTTATTCCCTCCTTTTCTCTTCGACCACGTCAGAGTCCGGTAATCGTCAAAAAATTGTTTCGAATTTTGGAAAAAATATCAACACGTTAGTCATACTATCGAAGAATCCAGACAAATAGAAATATTCGTTACTTTATTCTTTCCGGCGTGGGTTGCAAAGTTTTTGTTGTAGTATTGTTGAACGTAGTTAACAAGATCGACGAACCTAAATTAGTTTATGTCATTGTAATTGATGACCTGCCTATTCTCCAGAACATGAGTTGAACTGACGGATTGTCATTTCTTCCGAATTTAAATTTCACGTAAACTAATGTAAGTATTAAAGGACTTGTAAATTTGTTTCTCGCATTGATTACAGTTTGTATTAAAGATATCGATTGTGAATAATACATATATTTTCTTATTGTTAGTTATAAGGAGGGTGCCCCTCAAAGGGCCGAAACGTAAATGAAAATATTTCCTTAACATTTTTTCGATGTACGACACCGAAAAACGTTATTATATACAAAACAATGGACATTACGGAAAAGATTTGACCCTCTTATAGTATCTAGTTGAAGATCTCGGTCGCCGGTCGCGAATTGATGCAAGGATGAAGTTCGGAACCCCACATCGAGGGTATAACCAACAAGAGGGTACATCCATCGTTTTTAAATTCATGAAAACGTTGACGAAGCGCAGTCGTCGGTGAACAACCGAAAATGTCGAGCGATTTTCAAGGGGGGTGGAAGAGTTTCTTGTGGGTGGATGGGTCAGGGGTCGAGGAGGTTGGCGGTTGGCTGGGAGGATGTCGGGGGTGTCGGGGGTGTCAGAGGCGAGGAGGGGTAGGAAGCACTTAAAGAATTATCTGAACTCGAAGGGATGGGATCATAGCATGTGCACTTGTTCCCAGGCCAACACCTAATACCTACTAATGCCGTCTCGTATATACATAGTACACATGTACACATCGCGTCTGTACACGAGCCCATATCCACGTGTCCGTACAGGCGCAGAGACCTTCCTCCTCGACACAAACGCACCTCCTTGAGTCCAACACAAACGCATACTTGGTGTATATGCCATGACCACCCTTTTACCGAGCAAGTATACAACGGAGGACCCTCACCCCTGCAAATACACGTATAATACATGCGTGCTTGTTACATGTGCGAGAGTTTCCACTGACACGCGTGGATGGTGTACTACCGTGGAAAGATCATCCCCTGTTGGTAAACATTAGATGCGGAGATTTAATACCCTCTCGGGATTCTCATTTATAAGTGATTCGATCTTGTCGAATTACCATCATCCGTTGGGATTTTCCAACACAACTGCCCTGACTGTGTGTTTATGTTCGTTTGTATTCTGACACCGGCGAATGTAATTAATGCTCCCGACGAAGTCATCCGCCGATCGTCGACGCCGCGGCATATTTAATCGGTACCATCTGGTCGGAAATCTTGACCCTCTGATCGACGCACTCGGTCTTCAAGGAGACGTCCGAGAAAATGATCAACACGGCTTTTGAATTGCTGTAAACACTGAAGTTATTCATTTTCGAACTAGTTTGGACAATGGGGCTGTAGAAACAAATATTTTTTTCTACTGTAACACCTGCTTTCCTTAATTGTTACCGAAGTATCGAATCATCGAAGGTTATCCTACCGATTGAAATGCAAAGTGTAATTACTTATTTAGTCAGTAAATTCAACACAACACGCCGTTCGTTACCATGTAACCTACGTATACATTGACCGAAAGGATTATCGAACTTTGGCAGGTGTCTTGACTTTGCTCGAAAACGTGTTCAATACGTGCGAACTTTAAGTTTCTAGATCGATCACCCAGCATGTCAAAACACTGCAACTTGTTATGATACAGTTGACGAATGGTAATTACACGTGAAAGTCGTGTAGAGATCATCCCTTTGTTCAAGTCATAAAGTTACGAAGACAATCACCGGAATGAGTCTTCTAACCTAACGGTGATGTTCAAAAACTTGAACTTTTCTGCTCTAAAATGATCATAATACTTGTAGCGTGTTACGAAATTTCAATCCAAGCATAAATTGTTGAATGCTCCTGAAGCTATGCTCCCACCACGTTGAAACTGGAGTTGTCTACTCGAGGGTCACTGTATCAGTCCGTTCAGTCGACTGATCGGCTAATATGGTCACTTCAAACGATTTCATCGAATACGTTGTAGAGCGAATTAACGGTACGAAGGAAAAAAGGGTTGAGGAGACTATAGAGACAAGAATCGAGGAAAATGGAAGTGTGAGAAGGGAAGGGGGGGGGGGGGGGGGTCCCGATCGAATTGCAGGTCTCTGGAATAAGAGAATAAGAGAGTGAAAATTAAGAGAACTGGTATAGGAGAGTGGCGCGCACGTGTTGCAGCGAGCGCATTCCCCGACAAATTGACTTCAGGCCTCGTCGGACGCGCTCATTCCTCCGAAACCGCTCTCATTCCGTTTCACGTGTCCCCCTCTCTTACCCCCTGCAGCCACCCTTTCAACCCCCGTCGCAACCGCCACCGATCCTCATCGCTCAAACGACGGAGTCCAACCTCTACCCCCGCCTCCGCCACTCGAGTCGTTTGTATTATTAGCCGAACTAGTTAGTTAGCTAAGTTAGTTAAGTGAGAATTATTATTTAGGTGGCTGCTGCTGCGCTGCTCCCGCGCTCCGGGATTAATGGACGTCTCCTTCGTCCTCTTCTTCTTGTTCTGTAGGTCTTCGTCTTGGGCTTCCTCTTGGTCTGGTAGGACCAGGCCTAGTCTTTTCGGCGATGCGCGCGACAGCGCTTGTTTGTCCAGGAGAGTCGAGGTGTCGAGCACTTTATGATTTCCTTCCAACTCTCGCTTACACGACACGACTACTTTCGTCTCGTCTCGTTCCATTCCTTTCCTTTCCGTTACGTCCGCGTCTCTTCCAATTTCTAGCTCCGCTATCCACTTCATCGTTCCCACTCTTTGCCCGCGGTACTTTAACGCTATGCGGCACGGTACTGATATACCATATATATATTCACGTTTACGCGCATGCATCGCGTAGTTGGTACAGTTGCGATACAAAGGCCTGACTGACGTGCCGCATCTGCAAATATATCTATACTTAGCCTACGCGGCTACTGTGGAACATGTGATCTTCTCCTCATCTCAGCTCGCGGTAGTTTTGAACAAATAAACAAGCGGGATGGACCGCTAGCTAATTATTGGGGACTGCCGAAATCCTAAGACAACACTAAGCGGGTCGATGAAAAAGGGCGCCGTTAAGTTTTCTCGACTAAAATGGAGTGGCCTCTAATTTCTTACTGGCACGAATTACTTGCAGACCACGGAATACCTTCACACACTTCTGCAAGGTTACCAGCTAAAGCCTCTCAGTTCTGATTTCCAATAAAATTGTACTCGCAGCTGTTCATTGTATCATTAATCGAATTCTTTAGCTACCTTTCGACCCTGGATTGTGCTACGCAGGTAGCACGAGAAATAAAAGAAGTCCTCTAAAAAGCTGACTCACCATTTTTGGGAGTAAGTTGTCAATTTCTTTCTTGAAAATTCATCTGAGACGACGATGCGTCAACGAGATGGAAAATGACACGCTTAGCGGTTGGCAAACCTCTGTTGCTATGCTATTTTTTCATTTCATTTTTTTTTTTTTTTTTACATACATGTATCACTGTCATATAACTCATTCAACACGACAGCGTATTCGAATCTCAAGTACCCATGCAGTTCGTTTGTCACTCGTTAATGTGATCAGCACGCGATTGCATCAAATCGGTGTTTACCATATAATTAACAGTGTTACCTGCCAACGTATGAGTGTCTTATTTAGAATGTTGGAAAACTAATTCGCTGATAAGTTAACGGCACCAACAGATCATCAGCCAATCAGCCTAAAACAAGATTATCCACCCGGAGTTCCTGTACGTTACACAAATAGCCAAGTATCTCGGATTTATGACCAAGAACCCATCACTGGCTCTACGGAAGACGGTAGCAGTGACACTTTGTCCATCAAGTATATCCGAAGTCAGGGAAACGATAATAATAAACTAACACGGAACATTTATCGGATTATTTCAATAGATACGTAGTTTGAAACTATCTTCGTTTCGAAAAATTTATTATAATTTCTGATAAATTCTACGAAATACTGAACCGAAATAGAAATTTTTCGTAATGGAAATTCCTTTCTCAAAAGAAATATAAAAATTGACTGCAGCTAGGGAGAAAATAAATTAAGGAAATAAAAAGGAAAGAACACGAGAGCTCAAATTCTTCCATATGAACTCATGTATTTAGGTGGAGGTTGAAGGCACAGATGTGATGGGCTGAGTTCGGGCAAAGAGGCGATGTAGTGGACAAAATAGATTAGTAAAAGCGTATAATTTTAGTTGGTAGTCCAGAGGAGAAATTTAGTACTTCCTCGGGCAGTCGTACAATTTGCACCGAGACTATTCGTTGATGGTACCTTCATATAACCTCGAAACGACTACCCACATACCCGTCAACAAAACTGTTTTTTCAACTCGTTTCCGTTGCTTTCCTGGACGTCGTTTTCGTCATTGCAACACTGCACGCAATCCGACACCTAATTCGTTTGCTTAAGCCTTTACGGAGCAATGATTTAGAAACAACCTTATAGACCGTTTAACTCGTCTGGAGTCGCTTGTTAACTGATTCTGAATTTATTTTAATGGTGCAGCACACTAAATGGACGAATAAATGCGTTTTTTATGCATTCCGTGCCAATTCCATTTGCTTTAAAACCTCGACACCTTCATTTTGAATCGTTGCTTGATTACTAATGATCACTCTCATCGTTACAAATTTTGTATTTTTCCTGGATTGTCGTGGTATACGCACGTAAAGCGGATGGAAAAATATTTGACTAATCGTGTTGGTTAATCGACATAATTGTTTCATGCTAAGTCGTGATGAAATGGGAAATTATACATCGATAGCAATTTTAGTAAAATGAAAAGTTCGGGCATTCGTTTGTAGCATCTAAATCGAAACCGTGCTCAGATTTCGGATGGTTTTAGAATTGCCGTATTTCGGCGAAGAATTCACGGTACGATTATCAAAAGGATCAACGACATCGAGCGCTATAAAAATTACGATATAATTGCGCATTGGTGACAGAAATAACTGCGTACAATACTTGATAATACGTCTTTCTCCAACTGCTTCACATCGTCGTGACGCGTACTCGTTGAGAAAATTTTAATTGCAAAAACATCGAAATTTCTTGATGCTACCTTTCGAACATCTTACAGCACAAATTTGCTCTCGGAGACCTGGATACCAGACGTATTTATAAACGAGACGTTGATTGTCTATGACGCGAGGAAAACCCACCAATCAGTAGGTACAGAACTTCGGTGGATGAAACGAAATTGCCCACCGTCTATTGGCTATTGGCTATTGACTATTGGCTAATCAATTTATCCTCGTTGGTAATCTCCGGTCGCCTAAATGTCCGCTTGATAACTGTAGCTACCCGCGGCACGAGGACTCGACTAACCATCCTGAACACGTGTAGCGGAAAAATCTCACTCCGATACCCTGACCCTATTCGACGTGGGGCCTGAGTATTTTCTTCTCGTTCTGATCCTGTCTACCATACATAGATATATACTCAGCGTGTTGGATCCTGACCGTCCTGATTGAGCGTTCCCTGTTTGAGAGGTGGTCAGGAAAAAACCGCGCCAAGTGTGCGCTGTTTGTCCAATTCAGGGTGTATTAGGCTCTGCTTCCACTCAAAACTTGACTCGAATTAAACTTCAGACTTTGCGTAGCATCTGGCAAGCGTATTCCCACGTATATTATGTACTGTGTACCTATGACCTGCAGCGGCACGTAACGTCCTTTGACTGCAACTCGAGCGTGATGATTAAAATATCATGGGCATTGCGCGTAAAGATTTTCAGTCCTTGTATAATGCGTTGAACCGGAATCTCGTTGAGTCGATTAAATTGAACGTTCACAGTATCAACGTGCTCGAGCTCTTTGCAGAATTATTGATCACAGTGTGTCATTTTAAGTTGGGGTTTTTCTTTGATGAATTTGTAAAATAAGCGCAGCGCACGCAATCGTATCGACATACATGTCAAGGTTAAAAAGACGGTTTCGAATCTGATGTTTATACATTTTTTTCTCGTTATCTTCATTTTTATTTTCATATTGAATTCATTTCAGGAAAAATCCCAGTTATTACAGATATGAACAATTTGTATTTCAACGCAACTGACATAAGCTTGGTTCCAAACAAATCCAAATTCAGTGCTTCTAAAATATGAAATCGGGGAAAAAGTGCAGAATCTAAAATAGTACCTCGCACGAAGGATTCTATTTTTTAATACTTCGTCAGGAGTTATAAATATTGAGATTCAATTTTCCACTTGATGTAATTGAATAGTTGCACGGTATTTTCGTGAGTTAGATGTTTATAATTTATGAAAAACGTAAAAATCTAAGATCAGATTCTCCGGTATAAAAAAAAGAAAACCGCCAAGAATGTGACCAAAAATTCCACTAAATATAGTTTCCGAAATATCTTTGCTTACGTTTGTGTACGTTTTTCGGAAATTTAATTACATGTACGTTGATATAATAAAACGTATAATAAATCAAATGAATCGAGCTTTTTCAGAGGGCATCGGATTTGAATTATTGTTATATACCCTGGGCAGTGGAAAAGGCTGACAATGAGATGGACCGATATAAACCGGTTAAAAATGTGCCGTACTTTACAGGAGTGGTGTAGCAACGTGTCTGCAAAGCAATTACGGGGCAAGGATGGATATTGTCGGGTAATAAAGAGCCGCGATAATTTAAGTATTATCGAGGCATCGCCCTGCCTGCATCGGTGAAGTGTTGAAAACGAGGAGCGAGCAACGGCAAAAGGACAACGAAGTAGCGACGAGATAGGAGGAGTTAGCGAATAGTAGAGAGGAGTTCTATTATTTAACCGAGGTAGTTTAGCCGAGTATTAGGGGTTCGAGTTTATGACACCCCTCGGCTGCCCAGATTGCCTATTAATACGATATGAGCTTCGCCCGCCCGCTCTCCACCCTTCGTCTTTTGCCTGCGCCATGCACGTTTGTTCGTTCGCTAACATGCATGATATAAACTCGCACCGTAATTTTAATAAATAAAGAAATTACGACGGTGACGCACAAGTGCGGGAATGTGTATGAAAAATAAAAATAAAAAAATGAGACCTGATTTTTTATGGACACTACCGTATGTCTCGAGAACTTTTACCATTTTTGCATCGCCCTGGAATAAATATAGTTGGCCTGTGTTTGTACGTGGAGAGACTTTACATGTAAATGTTTGCTTTATTGCTTATCCGTAATCACAATTAAATATACGAGTTTAGGAATAATCGAGGTAGAGTTACAAGAAGTCGCATAGTGACTGTGAAAATGCAGAGTTGATATCTTTTTTTGGAACGGCCCATACAGATTATTAGCCTCTCACATTAAACGGATTACATTATTTCCAAATCAGTATATTAAATTTTGTAATGGACTCGAATAACGAAAATTAATATAGTCATTTTCTAAAGAGAAAGAGTTCTTCGTTATAACGCGTTCGATATCAACGCATTGCCATTTTTCCAAATCACTGTACGAGAAGTGTAGTTATAAACAGAGTTATTCAAAATCTGATGAATGAAATTCCATTGGGTGTCATCATTTTGAATATGTATTTTGATAAAAAAGGTTCAATTGTATGTCTAGATTTTTCCGGGATTATTGAAAATATAATGTAGTGGGTGACTGTCAATCGGTATATAGAAAAACACGACATTGCGCGGTGCTTCAATAAACTATGGAAAACAAACTCGGTGTAACGATGAAAAGACCCCAAACTTTTTATTACGAATGTGCGATAACTGGAATATCACCAGAGCTGGAACAATACGCTATACAAAAACGTACATTCGAATTAGTCGTTGCCTTTGTTACAAACTTACCCTTTCAAATAAGCTCATTGAAGAACAAATCTGTTACCTAGCAACCGTTTGCGACATAAAAAATTTACTTTCAAGCAATAAAAAATAGGTCTCTAGTAAAGTTCTTTCGATGCTGAGACGCCGTTTAAATATAACGTAATGCTCTTAAGGGGGGGGGGGGGGGGGGGGCAAATATCTTTAAAATTAGCGTTACATAATTTTTTAATATAAACTTGTAATGTAAGGAATCTATTATTATATTAACTCGAAAAGGGTTATTGGACGAGATCAAATAGAACACTTCTTTTGACTATAATTTTAATCCCTCCTTCGATATGAAAAAAACCTGCACACTGTGAGAATTTCAAAAAAAGGCCGGAGAAAAACCGTCAATAGATTTTTCAACTACATACCACATGAGAAAGACTGCTAATACCAAATTTCAAGTCAGTGAAGTAAGTCATCGAGATACTCGATAAAGCCCCACGCTAATTAGTGTTTCCCGTACTTGGACAGCTCTGCGTGACAATTATGCGCTATATACTTGTCTTTTCTTTTTAATTTTATTCATCTCTTTTTTCCCGATGTAGCTAGTGTACGTGCTTAATATCAAATCACCTTCACCTACACCATCAGTTCATAAATGGTATCGTCAAGGAAAGTGAGCAAGCCGTACCGAGGAGTGGGGTTTGAAAAGAGCCGCTCGTTACGTCAGTTAAATTAATGAACGAATTACTTAAGTAACATAACAAGAGGAGGGTGAACGCTCATACAACCCAAGGCTATGTACGAACCGAAAACGGCGCTGTAAGGACAAATCTATATACCTAAATGTACACACTGTATATAAAATCGCGTATATATACCTTATACACAACACACATACACTGAAAGGTTTTCTTGTTTAAATTGTTCGAAGGTTGTCGACGATCGTCTGTAGTTTCTTCCCCCGAACTTCGCCGCCTCTCACCCACCCGCGACTTAGCAACGTCAATTCGATCGCGGGAACCGAGCCGACCGGGGGCGGTAGAACGGGAACGAGTCCTCGGCGCAGGGGAGGAATCGACACGGGATACTCGCCCCTCGACGCTCGGCTCGACCGTGTGTGTAATGCACGGATATATGTATGTACCTCGATCGTTTTCTAATTTGGTGAGTAAACACGAGCGCCGCGGTGTACGTATGTACCCCCCTTCCAACACCATATCATCGCTCGTGATACACCCCGAACGCTATAGCCTCCGGTTCGCGGTCCCCGTGGACCGAAGAACTTGCGGCTGGCTCCGCAGCTCCATCTGTATTAGTTGCAACAGCGTCCCGCGCGCCGCGCTGTTGTCGCTATTCCGCGGACTACGCGATACGTGTGATACGCAAATCGTGTTTTCATCCACCTGCAGAGAGAAGGCTGCGCCTATCTTATACAAAAAATAACTCGGAGTCAGCTGCTTGACCGATGAAAAATAATTCACGCTGTTTTTGAAAAGGGATTTCCACATTTTATGGTTAATTGGATTATTTTTATGGATGAATTTTCGTAAACGGTATAAGGGTTTAGCACACTTCGTATGTATTAGAATAGTCGTCGAAACTATGAAAATGTGGATCTTTTCTCAAGCAACTCATGTATTTTTCTTCAAGTGTAGTTTCAAGTCAAGTAAAACATTTCGATTCTTTCGTCTTACTATTGCTACACTGAGAGACATTTTTAGTTCCGGTTACCGCTCAATCCTTAAGTATTTTCATTTTTTACCATAATCGAAAAATATAGTTGTAGGTACGAAATGAAAATTAGTTTTCTAGCTGTTATCAGAAAGTCTAGTATCCGTTGCTATTTCTTTCTCATTACGATCACTGTTAATATATTTTCTTGTTACTGTTGCGAAAATTTAATACTTATACAGCAATCAATTGACGTTAAAGCCTCATTTAACTAAAAAAGTACAGTAAACCGAAGAAACTGATTTTACGTTGCAATTACCAAAAAAGGATCGACAATAGCGCAAAATGATTACGCGTACCTCGTTTCTCGTAATTCCAACGATATTCAAACAGTTTTTTTAACGATACTTGTTTTACTGAATTTTTCTAGTCGCTATAACAAATGAAACTTTTCTCAGTGTATGAAAACCCGTATAAAATTATAATTTCCCATATACTGTGAGAGTTTAATATACTGTAAAAATAGTTACCCTCACTGTAAAATGTTGATATCACCTAATACAACTATATTTTTCTCTCGGATTAAATTCAAGCAGAGCAAAAGAGATCATGATTATGTAAAATTATATAAGTAGAAACTTGTGAATTTTACCGAGCCTTCCGTACTTGGCTTAAATTATGACTTCTTTCTCGTCAAGAAATTGACCCAAGCTCAGTTTCATCCGGAAATATGTTTATAGATATAGGTTGATACGCGAAACGGAGTCACGGTTGCCGCTACGGGAACGTGGCTTATACGTGTGCGTGTTCCAAGCATCTCCTACTGTATGTACAAAGCTCGGCGCGGTGCACGCCGGGAACAGAAGGCAGATCTCTCCCCGGAGACTTGACGCTTGTTTGCGCTGCTTATCATCAGCTCCCATTAATATTAAACCGCATTCAGCGAACGAACCACCCGACCAACTACCCCCACAGCACCCGACCCCCAGCCACCACCGTTACGTACATATCAGATGTTCCCCGCGGTGAGCCGGCGCCCGAGAACCGCGCTTGTATGGCCCGTTCCCTGCCAATACCAACATCGCTTCGTCCACCTGCACCTTCCATGGTTTTGTGCCGTAAGTTTCGCGGCAAGATGCTAGACAAGAGCACTCGAAATATTTTGCGTAAATTCTAATAATGGACGAAGAGATTTTTTACGAATTGCAGTACACATTTTATTATTTATCTGGGATTCAATTTTTAACCTCGGAAATACGTTATAACTAATTTTAGCTGTTCAGACGCATTTTTTACATGGGCCTTTGAAGCTGGATCACTATGTATGTGAGTATAAACATCGTGAATTCGTTCGATGGTAGGCACCTGATCAGTGGCTTATTTCAAAAAAACATCTCGTTAGATTCAGGGGAATGCGTTCTTTGAGGTAGATATTAAGCAAAAATCACAATAGTTTTTGTAATTAAATTTTTCTTCAGTATATAAATCTGATTTCATAAACGGAAACCTGATAACAGAATATTGGAATTGAAGCTTTTCTCACGGCTGTTAAGCACAATGAAGGTTTTTTCCTGTAGTTTTTAATGAACTTTTCTTTTCAGCTACTCGAAAAAAATGGTAGCTTTAAAGATGCACGTATAAAGTCTTGTGATCACAAGCAAACGGTTATTGAAATTCAAGCGTGGGACCAAATTATTCTGTTGCGGCGTAAAATGCAAAATAACTTATGTCAGAGAAACCTCGATGTTTCTACTAGTAGATACTGTGTTTTATCAATCACTGATTCCACGCTATAATTGTTGCTCTCAATGCTTACATTACAAGTTTCTAATGGCTGAAAATTCAACTTTATATATTTATGTGTTATACGAATTTTATATTTAAGCGAATATATTATTTTCATTTTCACCCCCAAAGCTTATCTCGCAATTGATGTAGATGCATCTTCATGTCAGTGGATTCAAACAGCATTAACAATAATTATCGTGTGATAGCCGGTACAGTAAAAACTAATATACCCCAAAAAAGTCACACTAAAATCAGGTTCAAATCATATTTTACTCTGCGTAGACGTTATACAACATAACATAATAGGTATGCACTATTCCTTAAGTAAAAATTTGTACGAAGTTTTAGGCACCATTTTTATGTTACTCGATGAGTTCAAACGCAAGCAGTGATGCTGAATTTCCTCCAGCTTCCACTATTAAACGATCGAGGACCCGTTCTCTTCCAAATCAAATGAATAATTTCGGTTCATTGAAATAGATTTTGAGTGATTTCAATTGATTAAAAACTTGTCGTGGGATTTTCATTGATTTCTATCACAACAAATGATTTTTATTCATTTCCGATGTTAATGATTTCCCAGCGTTCTAGGCGATGTTCAGTGGTTTCCGGATTAGATAGAAAACTAAAACACTGGCAAATCGCTTGGTAAACTTGAAATAAATGAAAGTACATGTTAAGATAGAAATAATAGGACTTCAATAATTTGAAACCATTTGGCATTTATCGCCAGAATTACAACGATTTTCATGATTTTCCAACACCAGCTGCGCGATTTCTTCAACAAGTGATTTGAAGTGCTGTGCAATAATTTTTTTGTCGCTTTCAGTTACCTCGATTCAGGGGTAACACCATTGTAGAAACCTAAAATATGCACAATTTTTTTTTTTTGGATTCAAGAAAAGATAATGGGATAATAATATTTGAGGAACTTATTACGCATATATATTTCAAGTATGATACCAAAAATTAGCATCAACAAATATTAAAAAATGGCGACACCGGAGCCATTCTTGCGAGACATTCGGCTCGCAGTGTACCTGGTGCAAATTTGAATTTGTAAAAAAAGAAATCACTTAATCTACATATTAATAGCTACAGAAATGCGTTGGGAATTTTCGATAAGTTAATTTAAACATTATTTATTAACAAATAAGTGCGCTTCCTTCGGTCAAAAATTCAGCATTTTCATTCAAATACTCGCCAATTACACAAAAATCAATATCTTAAAAATCCCTACGTATTTCTCCAGTGTTGCCATTTTTTAATATTTGTCGATAATAATTTTTCGTGTTATACTTAAACATACGCCCCATAACTTCCTTAAATATCATTATCATATTACCTTGTTTTTTCATTTAAACAAGTGTCCAAAGAAGTGCTGCTCTTTCGTTTTTACAATGTTACCCCTTAATTCCTCATTATTTCCATAATTTGCGGTCCTTCGATTAAAAGTTTGATTTTCCGGTTATAGGAAAACCTAAAAATAGTCAAGGTTTGCCTAGTAACCACAACTAGAAATTCTTTCTCGCACAGAATGCCCGATATATACCTACGATGCCTATGTAAAGCGCTTCCTCTTCCTCCCTTCGTCTCTCTCTTCCTCGCATTTTCCCCGCGCCCACCACAAGTAGGTATGCAAGAGCACACAGAGTGAGTCGAAGAGAAGCGGCTCGTCGCTCTGTGGTTGGGCGAAACGGAGGCTCGAGTTAGCGAGTCGTGATTGCCGAGGTGCGTTTCCGCGCCGTGCTTTCGTACTGTACGATTGGGTGGTGCGATGTGAAAACGGGTGTAAGCATGGTGGTGCTCAGTTTCAAATTTTCACCCTTTGTTTAATCGTCTACCGAGTATCCGACTGCAGCATTAATTCATTACCGCCGCCGCCGCAACTCTGTTGTATACTTTCGTCATGCTTCGGAGGTCCACACAGTGCCAATGACTCTGGCCCCTTGGGACTTTGCCTACTTTTTCCTATGGGAATTTCTTATGGTTTACTTCATAGATCTGCGGAACGATGCTTGAAGTAGAAGTAGTAGTAGTAATTTATTTGTTTAATTCAAAAACAAAGAATCATACAAATTAGTGTACGTCCACGTTATATATTAAGATTTGCTAACAAAGTTGGAAGACTAGAGTAGAAAATATTCTTGGCTAGTCCTATTAAATAAATGCAATAGTAGATGGTTTCAAAATTATTCGGAAAATAATATACTGTGAGTGAGACGTCCCGATTAATTTCTGCTGTACATTAAATAGTTGTTTTTTTTTTTTTAATCAAGCCAGGTTGTTCAACTCAGTTGCAATAATGTTAATAGTAAGTGAAAGAAAGTCTTGGTTGCTATTAGCCAGACTTGGAAAATATCTTAAACTTAGATTTCTGTGACGTTGGCAGTTGCTATTTTGTGAAAAAGGGTATCCGGATTGGAGCAGTATTTACAGAATTTTATTTTCTGAAATTTGTATTAATCCTTTTTCAATATTATTCTAGCGTCAATGTTGATAAGATGCATGAAGTAAAACTGCTTTCCTTATTCACGAAGATCTTTGCGACTCTTGGCGAATATCGCGGATCAAAGAAGGCTTTCCAGCCCTCAACGTCAGAATAACTGCAAGTATAGGGCCAAACCTTGTTTTTGTCAACTCTGGTGGAATACGAATTCTACGTCAGATTAAACTCGTAAATTTTCTTTTTCTTTCAGGATTTAACACCGTGCAGATGACTTAAAATTTAAAAATGAGTGCAGTTGAAACAATCTGATTTATTTATCAATCTATCATCTGAGATGGAGCAGCGCTCGCTGAAGAGACGGTTAAAATATTATGTTTAAATTTGGCGCATCGTCCGAATGACACTTAATAATTTTTCAGCTTTTTTTTTGACTCGGAGACACAGCTGCAAACCACAAACGACGCAAGCTCATCAATCTCAAAAAATATTTTATATTAAAACGTTTATAAAAAATCACCCAGTATCTAAAATACAGATATTCACGCTTGCTCAATTTTTACACTATACCATGAGCTTGATTCATCGCTTCTTTCCTTGTTTCCATTTTCTATGGTATTTGGATATATTTTTACGTATAAGACTGTAAGTTGTAGAAAATTTTACGTTATTGCAGCCCGCTTCGCTTCGTATGACACTTATTTAACAATAACTGTTAAAAACACTTATGAGTTGACAAAATTATAAAATAAATGTTTATAACCTGGGTACCATTTTTTACATTTAAAACATTTATACGGGACAGCTTGTTTTTATCGTTTGTGGAACGCGATATAATTGACAACTGATCGTGAGTTATTTCTACTTATTGTCACTCGTTTTCTCTTCGTCTGGATCTGTGAAATTCAACGCATTAAATGAAAATGACTAACTTGTAGAAACCACGATACATTTTGCAAGTTTCACTGAAATCGGAATGCGAAATATTTTTACACCAAAACGAACAACTTTTCCGGTTATAATCACGAGTCTTCAGATTTTGCAACTACAAGAACCAGTGAAAATATAAGTGAGTAAGGTGATTGAGGAATCAGTTAGGCGATCTGTTAGGTTAATGATGCAATATTGTATTTGATATTTCAGCGAGGAAGTTTGGGTCGATCGTTTTACAAGATTTAATCGTGAACTAAGTGCGTCGCATTAACTACTCTTCAATTTCTAATTTTACCGCAGTCATTTGTCATCCGAGTCACTATACATATTTAAAAATAGACACCCCTCCGCTCGAACGATTAACTTTTTCTATATATCCCTTGAAGATCTACAGCTAATTATACTGTCGCTTCATTATAAACCCATATATGCGGTAAGACGCGTGAGCGTATATATGCATATAGTGATATTAACCTACACAGAAGGAAAAAAAACTCAACTTATCGATTTATGGCTAGATGAAAAAACTGAAAAAATATGTCATCTGGACTGTGAAAAATATTCATAAATACAATATTTTCTTGCAAACGAAACTCTAAATTTAATTCAGCGCGCATGATTAAAGATTATATTTTTTTCTTTTTCTGTTATAGCGTATTATTTATATTCTACAGATTTCGTGTTCGCGATCAGGTACACGTATCCAAACATGCAAAAAATTTTCAACGATACAATTTTTTTACTACAAAACTATAATTCATCGACGTCCAGAATATAAATGACCACAAAAGTCGACAAAGATTGAATAAAATTTTTGTAAAACTGGAATATTTTTCTATCGAAATGAAGCAGATTTTTTTCATTTCTAAACAATCGTCGTCAATTTTGAATGACGAATCATAATTATTACGGCACGACCGAAATCGAATTTATTTCACAATTTGTCAATTCGGAAAACCGAATAAAGTGATAAGAATAAACGCGTTATACGAATATCGCTTATGCATAGTCAGAAGCGGGATTACGTTGTAAGCCAGCCAGGCCACGGACCAATCAGATCAACCGGCACAAACAGCGACACCACCGCCCAGAGTAGATAGAAGAGGCAGTGATATGGATATGGTGACACCTCATTAAAGAGACAAATTGCTTCTGTTTCATATATGTATACCTATAAGTGACTATACATAGATTTACGAAGTCATACCCACTTTCGATGTATAGGTATTATCACGATGTATGTGCATACATAGGTACTTCATACCCACGCTAGAGTTCAGTTACGACGGGTTTCTATCCAGTGGCACACACATGAACGGAATCTCACACATGTATGAGCATGACCATCATATCACGTATCGTGTGAACGCAATTGGCCAAGAAAAAAATCGAAAGGTAGTACACTGAGTGAAATTTTTAGTTCCAGTTACCGCTCATTCCTTAACTATTTTCATTTTTTACCACAATCGAAAAATATAGTTCTAGGTACGAAATGAAAATTAGTTTCTAGCTGTTACCGGAAAGTCTAGTATCCGTTACCATTCTTTCTCATTACGATCACTGTTACTATATTGTCTTGTAGCTGTTGCGAAAGTTTAATGCTTATGCAACGATAAATCGATGTTAAAGCCTTATTTAACTAAAAAAGTAAAGTAAACCGAAGAAACTGATTGTGCGTTGCAATTACCAAAAAATTGATCGACAATAGTGCAAAATGGTTACGCGTACCTAGTTTTTTGTAATTTCAACGATATTCAAACAGTTTTTTTAACGATACCTGTTTTACTGAATTTTTCCAATTACTATGACAAATGAAATTTTTCTCCGTGAACTTTTCAGGTATGAATCAGGGAACTTAATCTAAGGGTTATTCGATGACTCTGAATTGCACGGTGATAGTAATTTTGCAATCAACCCCCGAGATCATTACAAAAAAAAGGGCTATACTAGTTTAATTTGGAACCCAATAACTTGATCAAAAAATATGCCAAACAAAAGTTGTTGGGGACAAAAAAGAAAATCGTAAATAAGTATTCTATGTTCATCTTTGTATATTCAAAATTAAGAGAGAAAAAGGCGAATGAAAATTCTCTATCGCATAACCCCCCCTCCGCCCCTTCTCTGCTGTAATTTAAATGGTTTTTCCTTTTCTTCTCGTTTCTTTTCGAAGATACGAAGATGAAGATAGAATACTGTTTTACGTTTTTTTTTATTTCATTTTTCGTCCCCAACAACTATCGTTTCACCGATTTTTTGACAAATTTATTACGCTCCGAATTAAACGGGTTCAACCCTTTTTTTTACAACGATATCGGAGGTTTATTGCAAGATTATTATCACCATTGAATTCAGCGTAATCGAATCAGCCTCGAAACAAGATTCCGTATTCACACCTAAAACTACCACCTCCGATGCTTACTTACTGGCCTACAAACAACTCCCCACGCAATATTATCCGGCGGATAATCGCGCGTCGTTTGGATTCTTCCTTCGCGCCTCGTTCTCTCTTCCATGGCTATGCATGTAAGCACCCCCGCTCACGCAAAAACACACACAAGCCGCCGCCGCGAGGGCCTAATATTAGTAGCGCGACGCGTCGCTCGGCTTCTCTCTCTCTCTGCTTGCTCGGGCTAGGAATGTATTAGGGCTCGCATAGCTTAACTAATTGGTTAAATCTGTTGGGCCGCATAACTGGAAGGCTAATTGGGTGATTTCCTGACAAATTATATCCACCCCTGACGGGCACGCCTCTCCCTCTCACTCTCTTTATCCTTCTCCGTGATTCTCTTTCTCTCTTTCTCTTTCTCTCTCTCTCTTGCCAGTACGCCGCCTGCTTGTCACTTGACACTGTGAAAAAGGCACTGCAAAAACAGATGAGTGACTGACAGACTAATATTCCCTCTTCCACACGCCGCAACCAAGATCAGTTTCCGTCGATATGCCTCTGTTCAACTTACCCTGCTTGCTATCCAGTCTCATTTTCCTACGCTTGAATTTTTAACTGGTATAGTAATTGCTAGGAAATTCGAGGAATTGTAGAATGCGGTTGCGAGACACTGAGTTATTGGTAGCCACGAGAATAAGACTCCCCTGATTTTCACTGATTATATATATATGTGTGTGTGTATATTAGGGTGGCCCTTAATATTGGTGAAAAAAAATTTTGTTTTTCTCACCCCTTAAATTGACTCGGAATACTGAAAAATGATTTTTAAACGTGAAATCCGCTCTTAATTTTAATATCAACCCGTGCCCCAAAGGCCCTTTAAAGAGGTTAAAATCGATTTTTTTTTATAACTTTTTTGATCAATATGCATATAAACAATTAAATAACGTTTTGTGGCAACGTAAAGTAATCTAAAAGTAATTTTGCCGCATTCCGCGCATTTATATGAATTTCTTAAGGTGATACGGACATTACAGCAATGTGAAGATGAAAAGCTGAATTTTTGATATGTTATTAATCGCTAATAAATACGTATAAAATAATCGTGTTTAATTACATAAAATGAGATATTATTTGATTTGAATTTAAGAAGCAGAAATAAGGAATGTTTTAAGAAAAATTTTTTATGTGAAAAAAAGTGAATCTTCTACAAAAATGAGCTGAAAATCAATGTAACATCTTCGAACATAATTATTGCCAATCTGGCGTTGTGGTTTTTTGATCCGATTATTTTTATATTTTCGAAAAAGTAATGCTGTCGAAATACGAATAACGATATTGATTTTCGCAGGAATAACTATGTAAAACTTATTTTTTTCAAATTTTTTACCTTCATAATCACTCCTAATCGATTTTAACTCCTTGAAAGGGCCTTTGGGGCACGGGTTAATATTAAAATTAAGAGCGGATTTCACGTTTAAAAATCATTTTTCAGTATTTCGAGCCAATTTAAGGGATGAGGGAAAAAAATGTTATCCTACCAATGTTAAAGGCCACCCTAATATAAATACAAGTACTCCTTGTCAGCTATGTGAAACAAAGCATTTACCGTCGTCATTAGAACACAACAAAATTCCAAAAAACATGCTGTCACTCGATTATCTACGAAAAATGTAGATTCCTCTACCAAATTTTTCACCGCTTCGGAAAAGATTCTCATGCAGTAACTTCTGCACGTACAATCAATTATTTTTGGTATCTTCGGATGCTTGACAGGTATAAAATACCCAGCAACGATTTTCCAAATCGATTTAGGACAATCCTATAAATCAAGACAGATGTACACATCTCGTGCAGCCAATATTATGATTTACCAGTTATTAAATAGTATGTGTATGTGTATACATTATATATGTATATAGTGTATAACTTGGCAGATCAATCGCAAATTTCAAAATCGAAACTCCACGAGAGGAAATTACGAGTTGTCAAGAAACTGCAGACGATAAAAATGCTCACGCGGATCGATCAGTGAGTGCCGAGATACTGATCGGTGCACAAATATGATATACCCTTCTACTGAGCTGTAACGAATGACGAATGGAGATTCGTCGGCGTATTAATGCATCGGTATAACATCCGCCATGAGACAACGTACTCTCACTTTCGCGTCGACCCGGGTGCAGTTGGGGATCTCGAAAAGCAAAGTAGTAGGGAATCTTTTAATTTGCCGCACCATAAAGCACCCGCGAATCGAGGATACTGCACCATAAGTATATATATATATATATATGTAAGTGTCAGTAGCGATATTCGCGTGCTAGTTCAGGGTGCAAGGATACGGTGTGACAGTTGGTGCCGATCGGTGCATTGTACGGAGTTAGTAGATCCCTCGGGGATCTAGATCAGGGGTCGGGGGAGGTTACGGTGACACCATGTCCTATCGTGGCAATAATAAGGCGAACGAGCGATAGATATCTGCACGGTGCTCTCGCCTACACCGTCGGATCCTCCTCTCCGTCTCCTTTCGTTGCTGCAGGACGCGGCTCCTAATACGACATTATAGATCCATCGTTAGACGTAATCGTATCCTTGGGGGACGATTCGATCCTCGCGCACATGCCCGACTCTCCCTCTTTTTTCTCTCATCCCGCAGGACGCCCTGTCTCGCTTTTACACGCACTGCAATCGTTTGTCGATACGCCTGTGTATAATATGTACGCGAATCGCAGGACCGAGGCGGCCTATACTCGATGTCTCAAATGATCGAAGGGATTACCCTTCGCACGAATAAATTCTATCGTCCGTGGGGTCACATGTTTCGGTGAAAATCAATCAATCTCCGTTTCCTCTCCGATATTCACGGATTATCGTACAAGACCATTTAATTGCCTGAGAGAAATCTTTAATTCCGGTTACCGCTCAGTCCTTGACTATTCTCATTTTTTACTACAATCCAAAAATATAGTTCGAGGTACAAAATGAAAATTAGTTTTGTATCTGTTACCAGAAAGTCTAGTATTCGTTACTATTCTTTCTCATTACGATCACTGTTAGTATATTTTTTTGCAACTGTTGCGAAAATTCAAAGCTTGTGTAGCAATAAATTGACGTTAGAGCCTTATTTAACTAAAAAAGTTGAGTAAATCGAACAAATTGATTTTGCGTTGCAATTACCAAAAAAGGATCGACAATATGGCAAAATGGTTACGTGTACTTCGTTTTTCGTAATTCCGATAATACTCAAACAGTTTTTTTAACGATACCTGTTTTACGAAATTTGTCTAGTTACTGTAACAAATGAAATTTTTCCCAGTGTACGCGTACATCTTTTTCCATACGCGTATGTATAATATGCGTATAATACTGACGTCAGGTGCAATACGCACCTGCGATCGAGAATCAAAGTAGTGGTCACGAGTTGCGTCGACGAGATTTGTGACTTCAGTTGGCGGCAGTTGTAATTCGTTTCTTGAAATCCTAGACCTTGGCAGGAGTGGCAAATATCCGGATATAGCTGATCGGACGCCAAATGCTCGGGTCGTGCTGCGCAAGTATATAGCCAAACCGTTTTCACGCGTGATTAAACAAACGGCGATCTCTTCACGGTGCGTTTAGGATGCCCTTCCAAGCCAGAAAATATTAGAGCGTTACTTCTACACTTCGGAACTACTTAGTTCTGTAATTTACGGCCTTAACTTCCTCATGCATGTCCACGTTGTTGCATAACTTAATCTCTGCGTTCGTTTTTTTCTTTAATTCAAGTTCCGCTGTCACTGATGAGAACTTCCTACGACGATAAACAATACATAGGTGAAAAAAGGGTCTTCTCATATAGTTGAAAATCAATTTTAAATATCCGATGTGATTCATGGGGATTTTTCAGAGATCGGTGCTCCACGCACTTAGAAAAGTTTCATTTGTTATAGTAACTAGAAAAATTCAGTAACACAGGTATCGTTAAAAAAACTGTTGGAATTACGAAAAACGAGGTACACGTAACCATTTTGCGCTATTGTCGATCCTTTTTTGGTAATTGCAACGCAAAATCAGTTTGTGAGGTTTACTCTACTTTTTTAGTTAAATAAGGCTTTAACGTCAATTTATTGTTGTACATGCATTAAATTTCCGCAACAGTAACAGGAAAATATACTAACAGTGATCATAATGAGAAAGCATAAGAACAGATACTAGACTTTCTGGTAACAGCTAGAAAACAAATTTTCATTTTCTACCTGGAACTATATTTTTCGATTGTGGTAAAAAATGAAAATAGTTAAGGACTGAGCGGTAACCGGAACTAAAAATTTCTCTCAGTGATATAAGATCGATGTGTGCGAATTCATTTGATGTAATACGTTAAAGTGTAGGTATAACGTCCCACACTCCAGAACCGTGGACGCAATAATAAACTCTATGTAAATTTTAATTGGCCAATTATTACGATATATAGGCGTGCGTACCAGCGGAACCGTGAAAATTTGGGGTGACCAACTCACCGGCTGACAAACGCAACTTTTGTGACAAATATCTTCTATCCCTTGTAGACCCCTGCAGACCTTCTCCTGCGCACAGGGGTGGTGGGCACTCGGGCGAGGAGGGCTCGGATCGGTCACGGCTCTTGGTCGGCTTGGCGACTCCTGCAGGCACTCTGGTTCCCGATTCCCCCCCATTCCCCACGACACGTTGCACCGCGTCGCGTTGCGTTTGCCCGCGTCACGCTAATTGCCGCTGCGAATCAATGCGCAACACTTTGCAGGACGTTACCTTACACCGGCATATGTATACGTGATAGCACAGCTCAGACACTGCGCCCCTTGCACACGTGTGCAGTACACCTACCCTTATACGAATGTACCTATAAATATGCGGAGAGAACGGTCACGCGTGTGTGTGTAATGTGCTTAGGCAGGCAAACGTGATGCAAGCCTTGGAAATATCCCGAGCGTGCCCAGCACGCTCCATTTGCTGAGGAACCTTTCCATCGAGCTTGCGGATTCTGCGATCCATCCGTGTCGATTAAGCACCGGCTCCATTTCGCAAGGGATCAGCGTACGGGGTTGATGTACCTATACTTATGGATGTGCTTTCGAAAGCACGGAGGAAACAACCGGCTCGACATAATGATAAGCATTTGCTTTAGTGTATATATGTGTGTGTGTGTGTGTGTCACACCGACATACCTGTACAGGATATAACGTAAAGTTTCGGGAAGTCTGCGGTTTGTATTACGTCTGTTGTTTATACCCGCTGACGATGTCTCGCTTTGTCGCCCGTGGTTCGCACCTGCTAAATTGCTAATTACTCGAACTTTATAACAACTCCCGCAATATCTGGCTTATTCCTACTCCCTTATCAAAGGCACTTTACGCATTTAGAATGAAAAGCGACTCGGTTGGGATAATAGGGATGATTTCTTCAGTGTTTCAGAGTTCTCTTCGAAATAGTCCTCTGTGGTTAATATTCACCTGTATAACCGAAACGCATTGACAAAAGTCGAATTCGAATGAAATCATATCACGATTCATGCGTGCATGCATGGTGGGCAAAGTTAGAGCTAGAGAAAAAATACTAGGGTTGTTTCGTTTAAACTTCAGGGACGATTAGATCGTTTTAATCTTGGCTGTTGAAATGCAGTAGTAAGCTTGTGGAGTTTCGAGTGTAATCACGGATATTCATGTAAATTAGGAGTAGAAAAGAGAAACTCGGAAAAAAAGAAGAATGCATGTAAGGCAATTATAGTTACAGATACTTTCGTTGTTGGAACCTTATCATAGTGCTAACAACATTGCTATACCTGCTTCCGCTACTCGAACAAGACTTGAATATGGTTTTGTACATTTCCAAACCAACGAAGTAATCGAGTATAATGAATTTCTACATGTGTTCTTATTCTTAAATCAACCTACTGACAAAAAAACAGAGTTTCTCTATGCGGTTAACTTGAAGAAAGGCCGACTGTTTAAAGTCCTGCAGTCCAATTTTATGCGTTATCACATTTTTCACGATCTTATAACCTAGGAATAAGGAGTCTTACTTATCACCTCGAGCCACAAGCCGCTATTACTGTACGGTACGGTATGGCAATTACCTAAAAGGTCGAGTAAACACTACCACATCGAGCTGCAGAGTTAAGGGTCTCCACCGCTATATCCTCGCTTATGCAGTATCTCTTAGCGTCCTGTAGCTCGCCCCTCCCTTCCACCTAGGGCGACGCCCACTTTGCGAATACATGTACATACGCGTCGTCTTATGAAATAATCATCCTCGCGCGTGTGTATTTATATGTAATAATCCAGGAAGGCGTAAACGTGTGTACGTAGGTGATCACTCGTGTGTACCACATCTCGCCGAGATACGTAGGAGACACCGCAGCGGCGGCTAAATCAAAGACAAACCACTTTACCTGGCGACACAACTCCACCGCATTATATAAAGGACGCGCACATAGGCGCTATGTGGTATTATCCACCCCCGACGAGCGTCGGAGTCAAGTGTTCTCGCGTGCTCAAAATCGGCGGGGGTGAAAGTCCTGTTCCGTTGGCGTTCATTCGTCGCCTGCTAAATTTGTGGGCGGTTCTTCGGAGTTCCCGCCCATAAAATAGGCGTGCCCAGCGCTACATGCTCGACGGCCACTTTCCGGACCTAATAATACGTTATATAGATCCCATTTAACCACACCACACTAGGCCACAGCCACGCCACCAAGAGAGGCTTTGACTGGGCGGCAATCCACGGTGTGCTGCTCGACGCGAAACCGAGCTCTACTTATTCTTACCAACGGCGCGGACTGACGCGTTGCTCTTATATTAAACTAGACTCAAGTATCGATGATCCGGCGAGGTCGGTTAAGTGCCTGACAATGCGGTCGTTTTCCTCATCATTCACGGAATCAAGATCCCCGTGTGGTAAACGGTGCTCGATCGATCGATCGATCGATTGATCAATTTACTTGTTGCAACAATCCGGCTCTGCGGTGTGTCCAGTGATGTATTCTGTGAACAGTGTGAACGTATCGAGCGGGCGCGTGCTCCGCTGAAAATTTAATACACCGTAACTTTAGTGCCCCCTGGTTTACGTCGTGATCTTGGTGCAGTAATCGCGGGTTGATATGCGAAGGCACCGCTAGAGGGACCGGCAACAAAGTTCTGGACAAAAGTTCGACCGATGCTTCGTGAGCAGGATAACGAGATAACTAGCCCTGCAGTGGTTTGTGGATCATCTCCGGACCCCGAGACGCCGGAGGCTACTTCCGAGAGGTCGGACTCAGTCGGAGCGGAAAGTGCGGAGCACTCTGTAACCTTCGGCGCTTCCCCTACCGCGGATCTGATGCAGACGGAGAAACGCGTCCACAGGCCGCATCCCTCCGGGTCGACATTTCTGATAACCGCACCCTGTACCTCACTCCACAGGGATAAGGGGTCTCCAGAGCTGAGAAATCCGCATCCCGTTGTCCTCCAAGTCCACGCCAACAACCAATTTCTCTACGGCACGTCGGCCGTCGGTCGAAACGGGCTCGTCGACGCCGCGACGGAGCGCAGCCGACGCGAGGTCCGGGAACTCGACGCCAATTCCGAGGACGCGTCGGAGATGGAGATTCGCCAAGAGGCGGATGACACCGACGTCGTGGAACGCGTAGAGCGCGTCGAGATGGACGAGGACTACGCGGAGGACGCTGAGGAGCCCGAAGACGACGACGAGGAAGTCGAGGTCGACGTTTGCCACTCTCCTGATCGCAGCAGTCCGAGCCCCGTCGATCTTACCCACTCTTCGAGGGACCCGGAATTCCACCCGGCGAACATCGGCTGCAGCCCATTTGCAAACAGAGGCACCCCTGACTCCTCCATTCATCTCCATGCACTGTCGTGCCTGCACCAGGGCACCGCTGGCAACCACAACTCCCGATACCTCACCTACACTGGCGCTTCTTCGACCACGACGACGCCAACGCCTTCCGCCACCACGACCCCGACTAGCACCACAACGAACACTGTACAGCAGCACAAAAGAGGCCTCGCTTTTTCGGTCGAAAATATTCTAGATCCGAACAAATTCACCGGAGGTAGACTTCTACAGCACCTCGGTCACCGAACCCATCGAAGAGGCAGCAGCATCCATGAAGGTATACCTTGAACCGCCAACGTATAAAAGTTTTATTTATAAGGACATGGGGTCCGTGCGAAATGCTCGATCCCTCCGCGACGTGAAGCTGGGTTTATAATGCACAACTTCTGCTCCCTCGGATTTATACCGTGCGATTCTAGTAGTGCAAATAACGTTGTCGAACACTCGCTAACTCCATGCGGTTGTATAGTTAATACTATGACATCGATAACATTACTCCTCCAATACAAATACAGACTACATAACGAAACGTATTATGACATCAGTGTGACGCTGTATCAATATTATTAGTCACGTAATATCTGATGTTTAACTCCTGAAATGTCACTTAGTTAAATATCTCGTCGAAATAATAACATCCTACCCGGAAAATTTACTAAACCTAACATTTTGAGACAACTGTAATCTTACGTATTAAGATCAACAGAAACAGAATACTACTAAAAATCGTCAAATCGACTGTGCAGAATTGTCAAATGAAGTAAGTCAGTGGGCAAATAACCTACTTACATACTTCAAATTTCTGTAATACGTTCGTTTCTCTCAGCATGTGTACACTTATGAAACGTATGAGAACAGGTAATTTAGTCTTTCTACGTAACATACCAATTATTGAATAAATATTTTATTGTTTTCGTGCGTGGTTCTCTTAGATTTTTTCACTGCGGTAAAGGGTCCCGACACAAAATGCGTTCGTTGATTTGCTTTTGGTATTAACTGATACTCACAACTAGGCAATCTATCTATATAAATCTAGTTTTAAAAATAACCTCTTAATTTTTCACAAATCTCTATAATTTTCCCGGTCGCTGCACTTTTTTATGCAATAAGTCATTCGTTACCTGCAAAAATTTTTGGTGAATACTGGATTTTCGAATTAACGGTCGGCAGCCGCGGTCCAAGGAATGGCTACCGCGGTCTGGTTTTAATTACCTAACCAATTTGTTCGCGTATCATGAGGGCGGCTCCCTCGCTGCAGAATGATCGTTACATCCAGTTACGACCACCGAGCGATATGTTTGGAATAAGGGGTTGATTCCGTCGTCAACCATGGTTCATTCGTTTCATAGGTACGGTATACGCACAATGTAGACCACCTGTTAAGCGGACCCTTCATTGCTTGAGGATACGACGAATCTGGGTGAAGGATGTGGATTCAGATCAGAAAACAACGAGAATCACCACAAGCCATGGATTGAACAGAACTAACCTGCGTGGTATACGTAAATGGTTATCGGTGTACATTTTCAGTACATATGATGCACTGAGCTTTACTGCAACAGTTGACGTGAAAATGTGTTGACCTGGCTTTGGTGTGAACTGGAAGATATTGAATTACCTATTACAAACTGTTGAGATAACTTTGATATCGCTATCCGCATTGATCAGGATCAGAATGTCGTCTATTCCACCAAACCTGAAAAATCTATGTACCTGGCATGAAGGTCTGAAGTAAGGATAAACACATCCTTCCAGTAACGACATCGGAGTACACTGAAAATCTTACAAAATGATTTTAAAAATGAGGGTTGAGTTAAAACGTGTGACGAATTTACGAAGGTGTGTGCTATGGAAATGTTCACGTTCTCGGGGTGGTCACCTGTCCATAGACATGGCCCTGAAATCACGGTGATATCAGACCCCACGTACGCCTGATGTTATATAAAGTATAGACGTCAGCACCGCTTCGGGGTGGAATCACGGCGTGTCAAGGACAAATAAATTCGGAAGGATGAAGGATTGGAAAATAAACAGTAGTCGACCACCACCCGATGCGGGATGACCTGTCAGCGCCTGACGAATCGTTTCGCTAATCTGTGTTAACCACGCGTTCGTCCCCGGGAGAGAGCGGCATTACCGCAGTAGCGAATCGTCCCACAAGGCAACATCTCTGTCCCTGCGCACCCGAAGGAGCTATCCGGACTTTCTCATTGTCTCTTCCCACTATCCTCTCAGGCTATTCGCATCTTCTTGTATATCGATTTGCGTCATAAGATGCATTCTGCCGTTCGAAATTCACCGTCGAATCGATTAGAGGCGTTCTGCACACCTTGTGCCGAGTGCTAGGTGTAAGGGGTGCGCAGGGTATTGGCCTCTCGAGCTGAACTATGACGCTTCAATCCTGCAAGCTCATCCATCTTGCCACGCGCAGGATCACCCCGTATAGTATACCGCATACTACGTATTAAAAGTAAATCAAGTCCAGAGAAGCAAAAGCAATCCTGCCAACGCTGGAATAATATTGTTAGTTGTTATGATAATCGCATCGTATCGCGTCAAGCCGCGCAGAAAATTGGCTCCTCTGCATCACAATGACTCTCTCACCCTCGGCGTCGCTTTTCTCTCTCTCCACCCCTCGGGCTCCGGGACATCGGCATCCCAGGCTTCCCCCATTCTGCGTCGACGAACGATGGGATCTTTATGGATTTCAAATTCTAAACCAGTTAATTAATTATACGCTCTTTACACCGTCGACGCTGCTACTGGCGTGCTGATATACCCACATACACCCTCGCCGAGCTACATCAATTTACCAACCTATACCTACTTCCCTCATAACGCCAATTCTTGTCAACGGTTCAACCGTATCTACGGAAAGCTTGGAATATTAATCGACAACGCTATTCAAGAAATTCTGTAACCAGTTTTCCACACACTCGTTAAACACCGCAGTGAATCAGATTTAAGACGCGTGTTCAACACTAATTGTAAACTGAAACTCGTGTTCGGTGTCAGCCGTGTCGCATAAAGAACCTCAACTCAACGAAATAATGGCGCTAATTACGATTGCTGAAACAGAAGTAACGACATTCTTTTAAATGTTAACTGAAGTGTAGCACATAGGTAGTTTTGTAAGGCATCGTTTTAACAATACATACGATGATTTTTCGCGGTGATTGGCCGTCGGGGTAATCTGGTAGTATTTTCCTTCAATGCACCGTAATGATATTACAATGGTGGAAAATGCTACATTTCGTGAATTGATTTCAATTTTTCCTGTGATGGATGTGAAGTTTTATTCCGTATTGGTAGTTTCCAAAAATTGTTTGAAAACTGCATCAATCCGAAATTAGAATCTCTAGAAAAACTTTAACGCCACAATGCGACATTGCTATTTCACTGATGAGACGAATTGAAAATACAAGTAGCCCCGAACTGTTCCGTCAATTTTGACAACAACAATAACTATCATCTGCACAAAAACATGAGCAGAAGCTCGAGTTACGACAAGTTTATATGTGGTTATAATTAATCTCCAGGGCAATATAATAATTTGTGGTTTTTGTCAATGCACCTACAGTGTGGTTACCAATTTTACTTAACCAAACCAACGATGTATACAATACTGAACGCTTAGTGGAAAACCAACGCTGTGTGCAGTGATCATTATGGCTAATATGCACTATTAATTGCAATTGATCGTTTAAACGGGAGGACGCTTGAAACTTTCCAACGGTTCACGGTGACCCCATCAAGTGTTCACAATTCATTCTTAATTGGATACGGGAAAAACATCTCTACCTATACCGGCAGAATATAAAAATAGCTGCTGAATAGAACATTTTTCAAGCATTAGCTGACATGCTCCTGTTTTTCTGTCTTCTCGCTCCTCGATTCGTGTCCATTTGTCCATGCGCACATCCGAATAAGAACTTTCATAACGTTATCACCCCTGACGTTAAATTTATTCTTTCCAAGCTCTGCTCGAGAGGTTCGTTTTTCATGCCCGATTACCGAATAGTGCGGTAAAATAACGTTGGCACATGGGCATAATTCAAATGACATATTTTACTCACTAGAGCTTTTTTCAGCGCATGCGCACTTTCGAATAACTTTGTTTTACGCACATTTCATTGCGCGTAAGTTTCCAAACTCCAATTTTACTCACTGTCAATGGGACCTGCGATGCTTCTCGAATCAAACTTTTCTCCACAGGCGTAGGAAAAAATACCATGTGCTACACGTGCGGATGAACCATATCGGACTTGTGTGATTATAACAAACTTCACAGTCATTGAAAATTGACCACCTACCGCATTTGTAATACAATATAACAGTTCTAAACAGTAGCGGATTTAATTGTTATAAAATCTTCTAATGATTACCGACGTATTTCACGTAAAATCGATTATCACTAAACGACATAACTAATACTCAAGATTAATAATAATAATAAAATTTTATTCACTGTTTTTTTATCCAGAGTTTGAAACGAGTACCTAATCTCGAATAATTGATGTTTCATTACTATAAACTACCGTCCTTTTTAAACCAAGTGTTGTAGATGTTAATCATTTTCGTCGCACCTATTCATCGATGCTCGTGATTCTTTCATAAAATTTCACATGGATTATATTCAAATCCCTACTCTATAATTTGGGGTAAGAAAGCATACACAGTGATATTTACAAACAACTGAGCAGTGAAACCTGCTCTATTTGGATGGAAGTTTCGTATCGTACAGACCAATTCTTTTTCATCGTGCCAATTAATCTGTAAGACACTCTGAATTTTTTCGGATCCAATTTATACAAGCGTACTCACAAGAAATCCGTAGTTAATCGATCGCGATCTTTTCTATCAAAATTAAACTTGAAACGCCAATCGTAGTCAATCTTCGCGCAATTTTAAAATGCGCATAACGGTGAATGGATCAACCCAGACTAATACTCTCGTACACCGGATCGTGCATAGGATATAAAAAAAAGTGATTGCCCTGGATCGAAGTACCTAATCTTTTACCGCGACAAAAAGATATCTAATAAACTGAATTTGATTTAATTTAGACAAGAATTAAAACTAGGTGGTCGTAAGAAGATTTAGGTATAATTTGGGTTAGTCTAGAGGCGCGGAACAACGGTAATGACTCTGGCCGCTCTTACATTTCCATAAAATTATCAACCCTCCATGTATCACTTACATTTATAAATCTCTTAAGTTTCCCTCGACTGAGGTGAATCTTCCGGCGGGCCACTTTGCGGGGGACTCCACCCACAGCTCCGGTACATAGGCTAGCATAGAGAGACCATTATGACTATTACGGAGCCGTAGCCTGGGCCCAAGCAAGAATGATTGCGCGATAACGAGATACAAATCCCATTACTTGGTGAAGCCCTTCCTCCTCCTCCTCCTCGTCGCCGATCCCCCGTCACTGTCGCGGAGCGGCGGACCTCGTCGACCATGCCAATTCGGATAAAGACCCTCCTTCCTTTCCCCCAGGTTGCCGAGCGCGTGGAGAGGCGGCCAGGGAATATCCGTCCCAGGGACATCTGCGCACTGATTGAATCTCCAATCTCGTATCTCTCATTGACCCGCCACCACCGCCGGCGACACGGCGAACGATTCGTACGTACGACTTTCTTCCCCCGCGTATGTTTGAACGCGGCATTTGAATAACTATCCGGTTCTCGAGCCTGCGGCTCCCGGGTATTTGCACTCGGCTACGCGATCTCGCCGAGGTCTCTATTCAGTCGGACAAAACGGTCGTTCACGCGGCGTTAGAATATCCGCGATTCTTCGCTTCTCCCGCAGCATGCAAGGTCCCAGGAGCATCTATTTCGCTCTTAACCCTGTTTACAAAATCGAATTGCCGTTTACAATTTCCAGATGGAGACTCGAGGGGTGAATTTGCCTGCGGTAGCGGTCAGGAGGACGAGGGAACGGCGGAGAACGAGGAGCTCGAAGACGACGAGGACGAGGACGTCGAGATGCAGGAGGCATCCGGCGGCGAGTCGAGTAACCCCGGGTGCAAGAAGAAGTCATCATCCTCGTCGCAGAACCAGGGCGGCTCCGGGGGCGGCAAGCCGCGGAGGGCTAGAACAGCCTTCACCTACGAGCAGCTGGTCGCTCTGGAGAACAAGTTCAAGACCACGAGGTACCTCTCGGTCTGTGAACGGCTGAACCTCGCCTTGTCCCTCTCGCTGACCGAGACGCAGGTCAAAATATGGTTCCAGAACCGGCGCACAAAGTGGAAGAAGCAAAACCCGGGTCTCGACGTCAACAGTCCCACTGTACCCACGACACCGCCGCATCCTCATCCTCACAGCTCACCGTACGCTCCGACTTTTTTATTCGCGACCCACTCTCACCCCCACCATCCCCCGCCCCCGGGCTACTACCACCATCCAACGCCGTATCCACCCACGGGACCAACCTTCTTCGGTCACCATCTTCCATCCCCGACGCCGACTACCTTGTCGCATTCACATTCCCACACGCACCCTCACGCGTAGCAACTGCGAGAAGGCGCGAGCCTCCCTCTGAACAAACCCCCTACGAATGTAACATAATACGACGTGTCAGAGATTCGTTATGAATATATAAATATTATACATATATAAATATTATAGAATTAGCAGCATGACCGTGGATAATTAGTTCTGTAAGGTGGGACAGTGATATATAGAAGAAAACGTGTACATGAACAAAGCGTGTCAAAATTTATTAGGATATAGGTTATTATTATTATTATAGGCTATTTTGAGGGATACGCGGTAAGCCTATATTCGTTAAGAATCGACCGTCTGTAAAATAAACGCCAATCACGCTTGTATATATTACATACTTACACGCATACATACGTATGATATGTTTATGTACGTACGAATGAAAATTTGTCAGGAAACCCCTTCACGCCGTGTATATTGTAGGTAGACATTATTATCTATCATGTATAAATTCAAATGGCGGTATTGATCACCATGAATTATTTTATTCAAAGTATGTAATTGATATTGACCGAGGATCAACAGACTTGTGAATTTTACATCTAGTAGTATTATTATATGAATATTATTATTATTATTATTATTATTATTGTTAGAAGGGGATTTCGACGAGTGCAATAGTAAAAATTTTTCTCATGAAACTTACAGTTTTAAATAATTTTCTTCAAACTCACGATACTTGTACATTTACAGCAGGTAGTCGAGTCATGATTAATAATCCTTGAACTGACGAAGAAATCTAATTGCCATACGAGGCATTGGTTCAGGACAATGTTCTTGTGATAACTCAAACAAGAAACTGGCATTCAAATTCCTGAATTTATAATCTTATCCGTTGTCTTGGTCGAAACAATGTTTGCTATTTTCATTAATTTATTTATTTTTTTTTTGTATACCGGAACGGAACAAATATAAAGATTACAGGTACACAAAATCGTTAACTGAGAACTGAACTAACAGTTTATTCTGAAAATTTGTCGAATTTAATGCAGTAGTAATCATTTACCATTAAAAATTATTTCCAATGCCAAGAGTCGAAACATTTTACTTCGAAGTTTGACGTCGAAAAAACTTGCAAAAAAAGAAAGAAAAAAAACGCACAAGAAAATACGTAGCTGTCCAACCGAATAGAAAATAAGTAAAGGAACATTTCCGAGGAAGACTGTGAAATAACTAGTCCTGAAACCGTTGCACAAAAAGGTAGCCAAAAGTGTAGCAGCCGCTATTCCACATGCTTCTTACAGATTTTGAACGAACCGTGGTAGAAAATACGCGCTTAAAGTTTCTCAAAAACATCGTCGCAGTCAGCGTAACAGGCATTTAACCAGAGTATTAATTCGCGAATGTCCGAGGTCTGCGGTATTCGAATACCTGCGTACGTCGAACGGTCGTGGAAATACGAATGAAGACACCGTTGTTCCGCCTGTAAAGAAGACACCCAGGTGCGGTGACTGGTTGGCACAGCGACTCTTCGTCGTCGCTTCGACGGAAGCACCGGCCCAGAAATAACTTGCAACATTCACGGCTGTCGAGAGCGTATATATAGTGAGTCATTAGATGCGCGGTTGGTAACGAACATTCTCCGCTTTGTGAGATGGTCACGGAGCCTTGGTACGCTCAGTTTCCAAAAGACAGCGGCGGCCGTCGGGCTCTCTTCTTACTGGCCGAGCTAGCCACGCCAAATTGACGGAAAATCGCTTTGAGTCCCTTGATGTGGCTACCTAAATTAGAAGCATTTCTTGCCCTCGTTGCTGGTTCGTTGTTCTCGGTAACCTTTCTCTACGATTTAGTACAGGATTTAACGAATTACTACTGATTTTAACCGCCTCCATATAGTCGCAACTAGGATCTCTTATACCGAGGCAATGTTACGCAACGTTACGGATTGTTAGGTAGACTAGTCGAGCGGCACACCGATAAAGACGAATCGGAGCCTTTGATGATTTCCATGTAGTCTGGGCGGGAGGTACAGCAACCGATTATAAAACCCTTTGTTTCCTGTAAAACGAAACGTCGTATACGGGAGGGCACCTCGATCAATTTACCGCTGAGCTTGTATTGTTTATTGTCGATCAACGACAAGCATCGCGCGCTAGATCCAAAGGAAAGGGATATCCTTAGCTCCAGTGATCAACCATTGAAACAACACTCAATGACAGGATAGAGATTCTTGTGTCTCGTTACAGTTCATAATTTTGTCAAATCACGGCGCACGAAAGGAAAGCTTTGCTCAGAAAGGTCATCTTAGCAACCGCGAGAATGTTTCGTGTCATAATAATTTTGCAAAACGCAAATTTCATTCTTGAGGGTAGGACTGAACATCAAACGTGCGTGAACGAAAAATGGAACGGTAAATTATTTTACTTATCGCGCAGGGTCATTACACGACAAAATATGTATCAAAATGGAAAGTAAAATTTTCACTGTTTCCGCATGTTTCAATTCGACTCGACTTTACTCGTCGGCGGGATTCTCTTTGTCGGTTAGTTCTTTGACGGTTCTCATTGACCTCTTTCAGTTGACTTTTGTTCAATTGTACCGCGGGGAATCGTATTGGTTTCTTCATCCCATCAGTTTTTTATCTCATTTATAGGATTCGTTTTCTACCTAGTTTACACCGTTTGTCGGTTCACATCGACTCCAGAAAGGTGTTCTCGGGTATAAAAGAACGTAATTTCTCAAAGGGAAGAGACTCGTACGTTCAAGGAAACGCAAGACATAATTCAACGAAAAATGCAATCAAAGGCGTTTATGAGAAAATGAATCACTAGGTGGCAAAATAGTATAAGACGTTAAAAGTGCGAAAAGTGGGAAATTTGCGGTGCGTGTGAAGTTTGCAGCTCGCAGCGTGACCCGCAAGGATGAGTGCTGCGTCTGCACGAATACGAGTTCGAAGTTGGCGGCGTAAAAACGAGTGCTGCAGCCGCACAATCCCTATTGTAAATGCAGCATGATCCAAAGCGAGCGATGTAATCATCACACGAGTCATATATCTCCCGGCCGCACGTTTGACACACGCTATTTTTCCAACACCTGCAACAGAAAGTTTCATTGGAACGCGACCAAGATGACACTGACAGTACATAGAATCGAGGTTAGGTACCGTACGCTCAATGACACAGTGTGTAAATTTAAGTTATTCGAAAATGCGCATGCGCGAAATGAAGACCTAGCGTGTAGAATACAGCTTTTAAATTGTGCACATGCGCTAATGTTGTTTTACCGCACTGTTCGGAAATAGGGAACCTTTAAAATAAAACCTTTTCAAGCCGTTGTTGGAAAAATAGACTTTTAATTAATTAAATCAATAACCGCCCCCAAAGTATCAAGATTCTAGTGAATGAATGGCATTGTTGCGAGAACAATAAAAAGTCATTCATTTTTCATTCTTTTCATCTTTCTCCTTGTTCTACGTCATAATCATTCTGGCTTTTGCGAAAAATATGGTGAAATAAGTGATCGATGAAAATTGTAATACTTCGTTATAGTTGGAGAAAATGAGGACCTTTTCTCTATAATCACACGTTTAATTAGCGATGTTGTAGGAGTGGTATTCGCAACTGCATGTTGTGGTGTAGGGTGTTTAGTAATTCATCCAATTAGAGTCATGTGACAGTGTCGTATTTGACACCGTTCAATTTTATCATGTTACCGAACTAATATCCCTGCGGCACGATCAGCAATCATTTTTATCATTATTTTTCTTCATCTCTTCTTACACCCTCCGCCACGTTATACGTATAGAGATTCCGGACTCATACAGATACACAGACAGCCGCACGTTTTCGTTATACACGAGGTATCAAATTTGCAGAATATGGAAAGCAGATAGGTGTCTATTATTAACCGCACCTTCGCACGAACCAACGGCGAGAAGAGAGGCAGGGAAATGTATAATCTGTCGCGATTGCGTTATCGCAGCAGGGGCCGAACCCGACCCCACGAGGACAGTAAGCGGTGGGTGGATGGCACAGGGCGTGGGGCGGATTGACACGGGCGGCCAGCCGCCGGCCGATCCTCTCGAATTAATTCTTAGGGTAGATTTGCCGGGGGTGAGGGCGGGGGTGCGAGAGAGCCGAGTCGAGTCGAGCGTGAAATAACCCCCGCAGTGGCGTAGTCTTATCTCTTCCGTTCCTTTAGATTCCCATTAGGTATATACGGAGGTATACCCACCACTGGCACTGCCACAGAAAAGGTATACGTATAGAGGAAATTGGGGGGAAACGGGCAGCGAGATAAAAAAAAAATCTTACCCCGCTTAAGGATTAGATTTTTAAAGTTTTCGACATTATTTAAACAAGAAATGTGTGGAGAAAAATCAGGCGTCAGTTTTTGCTAAAATGGGATTATTAGGATCAAAAAAGAAGGAAAAACTGGACGATTTTCGCTTACATTGACGTGTAATGATTTTTCATATCATCGTAGGTGAAGAAAAGATCGAAATGGTGAACGAAATTCATTTTGACAAAATTATTATTCGAATAATGTAAGCGTTGCTGCCTGTTTTACCCCAATTCTTTCCACATCAGTTTTCCTCCCTTGCACCCTTATTCGCAATACGACTATACAATGTGTTGTACGCTGTTGTAGATGTATACTGTAAGATATTTGGCTTGTATAATACATGAAACAATCCCACTTTACACTTTTGCTGGTTAGCTGGCAGATGTCGGTGGAAAATAACGCAACTGGTTTGTATTAAACTCGACATGCGAACAGTCGATTGCGTCAATTCACGATGCGTGCCTGATCAATTGGATGGGTTCGTTGAGTTTTTGTTGGCTTTGTAATGTGTATCGATATCACCACAAAAAAGAACTTAAGAAGCATCAAAGACGTTGTACAGCGTTGAAGCTATAGGTATGATATTACGATGTTCCTATTTCCCAATTCTCGTACTAGGAAAAGTAATTAATTGTAAGTACAATATATGTGCCCCATACGTGGAAGTTTGGGGCTGTCCTTAAACTACGTAGCTCAATTTGAACACTTCCAACACCGAGATAGGCACGTGGTTTGAGTAAGAAAATTTCGTGCATTAAAAAATGATTCAACAAGTTGTAATTTTTAAGGAAGTATACAAATCTTTAATAACAAGAAAAGATTTGTTCTCAGCTTTCTGTAATATTATTATTGCGCGTGGGAAAATGAATTAGAATGTATCAATTATGAAACCACGTATCGCGGACTAAGCCCCCCCCCCTCTTCCTTCAAAGTAGCTACGTGGTTTGTGGATTGCCCTTTTGCAAGTACACACGTTAGACTGTTTCATAAGGGGGCAATATTTTTGTTCGGACACATCAGTTTTTGCCTTACGAAAAATCTTTCCAATGGATAGGATTTTAAGCTCAAGCCCTTAAGATGCCTCACAACATGTGACTTTTTCCTACTTGAATGTGGAAATATCATGTGAAATAAAAAAAATTTCATTCCGATTTCTTAAAATTTTCCAAATAATAATCGTCAATACGGTCTTTCATGGATACAATTGTGCTGGTAATTGGATTATATCTGAAAATGAGGCCAGCTTTGTGTTTAACGTTGGAGCAACCAGATACCATGATATTAGTATAATCCGATCTTTTTGTGTACCGTTTCTTGCAAATGGCGGACTGAAACCAACCTTTCAAGATATACGGGAACAAATACGTCACAGTTATTTATACAAAAAGATGCCATGAGTATGACATTATAAGCTTGTACCCTCAGCCCAGGTTCTGACGGTCGTTGATATCGAGCGATCGATCGGCAACATGGAACAAAGTTGGAGGATTCAACCGGCGTGAGGAAGCTTCCTTACATCAGCATGGGTATATACGGCGCTAACGATAAGAAGATTAAGAATTAGCGTCGTAAAGAGTACGCCGGGTCGCCCAGGGTTTCGGTGCAGATGCAGACTTCACTCGGCGGGTGCCGATTCGGCACTTGAGCGTGTAATAGTTGTCACGCCGAGTGGATATCGAGGAGGGCTTCGCCCCGTTTCGGAGAGCGGCTGCACTTTGGCTTACACTCGGGCCCGAATAAAACAGTTCCTTAACCCCCTTCCCTCGCTCCGGAGTTAAATCGACCCCTAATACCTTGGCCCAAATGGAAATGAACAAAAGGTCCTGTGCGTAGACTTGGGACCTGCAGACCGGGGCGGTCGGGGTACGGAATTGATTGATCGAGGGTGCGCGGCAGCGCGCCGCTATCTTTTCCCGCTACGGCACAGGCGTAGGTACCCCGTCCTCACCCTCCAAGATACCCGATTCCACCCTCCTCCTCCTTCTCTTTTTCTTTCTTCCCTTCGCCTAGAACTCGGTGAGACTCGACTCGGTCTCCGTTTGTCTCCCGGCAGATAGAAAAAAGGCCGGCTAGCTTCGGGGAACGGAGCGGAAGAAGAAGAGGAAGAAGAAGAGCACAGCGGCAAATAGCACGCTGCGTAGAGGATATAAATAGAGGGAAAGCCAAGGCGGCCGTGGCAGTAGCGGGAAAAGCGGGGGCGGATCGGTGGCACAGGTGGCCCAGGAGGGGGTGAAGGAGGAGGAGAAGGAGGAGGTGGAGGTGGTGGTATATAATACCGTTCGACCTCCACAGTGCAAACAGTGGCATTGATTTCACCGGGTTCGGGCAGCGTCCCGGTGTGCGACGTTCATGTTTGGTTGGCGGGGTTGGTGGGGTTGGTGGGGTCCTCAGGGGGAGAGGGGGAAGAACCCTCCGGTCCGTCAGGGCGCACACACTCACGACCCCGTGACTCGTTCGCCACCTATAGGAGAGCGAGCGAGTTCAGGTCGTTTAATAAAAGATGCGCAGAGATAGCGCCATTACCCAGCCTTGCATTATTCACAGTCTATCCCCACTCCTGCAGGCACCGTCACCTGCACCTCCGCCAACACCGCCGCCTCTTCCCGACTAGCGACTCCGTCACCGCGGCTGTTCACAGGCGGTGTTAGGTGGATATCATAACGGTATGAGCCCTGTATACTTATACCTCTTGCGCTTGTGAGTCTCAGGTGTTCGCAGGGAAGGTGTACACACCCTTACGTGTCGAATGGTATAAAGCACCTACGAGGCTATGTAAGGTACAAACGCACAACTAGTTGTATATAACCTCCGATGAATGTAGATCAAATTTTAATGCACACATCGCGTATTCAAGTAGGATGGATGCACCGCTTTTAGCCAACTCAGTACCTACCGTGTGCGGCCGCATTGATTGATCCATTTGTGGCGCCCGTAATAATTACATCATATGAACGAGGACGTGGGCACAAATGGTACCGAACTGTTTGATCAGCTTTGATAATTGCAAACATTGGTTTTTAAATAACTGAGGTGTAAAAAGTTCGGGTTAATATTAGCTGCAAGGTATACGTACTATGGTTTGCTGATCAATTCGATAATTGGTTAAATTTATGACACTAGAATCACCTTAAACGCTTTACGAGTGTGGCGAAAGATGGTGTCGTGGCCAGAAATACCGCCTCTTCCATATATTGCGGAAGTTAATCCGCGCGAGCTGAGCTAACAACAAATCTGCGATAACTTGGTCTATGAATGCGCAAGTAGAATGTTCAAGATAGCGATAAGACGTTCTATGATCGTCTTTTTGACACCAGAACTAGGAACTGACGATCTCCAAATTTTTCTTACTATGGTCCAGATGTAATGCTTTCAGAGGTGATCTTACGCCTCGAATTTCGATGGCAAACGGGGATCACATTTTCGATTGTAAGATAAAGCTATGAACAAACGGTTATAATTCTCGTACAAGATCTCATGTTAAATTAAAGTATGCAATTGCAAAATTACGTAACAACGCTGTGAAGAATGTCGAGAGTAAATCTACCCACTGTATGGATTGTACAACGCTTTGTTGCCCATTCGGTTCATGAAAAAATGACTAACCGTGGATATGCAATTTCACCATTTTTGGGGTGGATAAATTAACGAAGTACATAGCAGGATGAAAAAACACTATTGGGACTTGCAAAAATACTTCTCACGTATTTTAAGTCAGTTCCGTAACTCAGATGGGTTCATCTCATCCGTCTAATGGATCATCTGACTTTAACTATCCACGTGCGTGAATTTCACTCACGCTTTAGAAAATACAAGAGAAAATTTTTAAAAAAAGTCCATTAAATAAGCCTGATCTTACTCAATAAGTGTTGTTTCGAGAGTTCTGTCAACTCTTCCCTTATAATTCAACGCAGATCGATATATAATAACAATTTTATTTCGCTACCAAAATTCTAATTATGGGTAATACAAGACTTAAGCCAAGGATGAGCGAATCTACACTATGCTACTCTTTGCAATTTCTGCAAATTGTTTCGTATTTAGGGGAACGTGGGACACGACGGACCCCCTGAACAGCTAATTAATTTTGTGGCTTTCGATCATCGAGTACAAGTTGTTTGGATTTATCTCGAACTATTTCATCATTATTTTGGCAAAATTAAAATAAAAAAATTTCCGGACTCATCCAAAAATTAATTTTATTTTTTTTCTCAACCTTTTAAATATGTATGACACGAAAATATTATACTCCGCAGCAAATGACCTTTATCTATAATATCAATTTTGTTTGAAATCTTAGAAAATATATATATATATTTTTTTTTTGTCCCAATAGAATGTTGTATGCTTTAAATGAACACATATTTAACAAACCTCTAATAATATCTCAATATCTCAGTGTCCGAGGGTGACGATCGTGACCCATGTTCCCCTATATCCGACGTCTTCGGCCGTTTGAGTAACGTATTTCTATTTTCAAAATGCAGTTATACCTTTATTTCAAGTATAAAATAAATTTGTACTTCAATTTTTCTAGTAATTTTTATTTTTTTATTTTTGTTCTTGTAAAAAGGGAATGCAAAATTTCGCGTAGAAACTCGACTGCACATTTTACTGATGCGAATTAACGCCCTTTGTTGTATTTTAACGTGATTATTTGAAGTCAAAGTAAAAAACGTTATTATCTACGTTTTATTGTTATTGGGAAAGTAAAATATCGTTTGAAGTAAATCTCAGGCCTTAGCTTGTTATACAGGTAGAGTTATTCGCAATTCGTTCTGCATATCTAGTGTTCTTAATTTCTATTGTTTGTTTCTAATTTTATTCACAGATGAACTTTTCGAGAAGCAATTGACGTGTCGAAAGGAAGATTTAGTTGTGAACGAAGGAGTGATGATCCACTGGCAGTTTGTTTCTCAGACATTTACCTACAAAATTAATCTTCAAAAATAAGCAGTCTACGATCTGCAATTGAGCGCCACGCATCGATTTCTGTAGAAACAATGGCCTTGTTATTTTTTCTCTGAAAGTCGCATGGGTCTACGCCTGACCACGAAGAACGGGGTAACACCTTTCGTCTCTTCTTAGTATGTAAGGACAATTGTCAAGTAGTCACAAAATGGTATAAGGAGGGTCCAAAAAGCTGAAGAAAGGCGTGGGTAGCCTCCTCACATCAACTTCGGACATGTGGCAAATGCACTGCACTGATTGTGGAAGGGTGGTTTCAACGGTTAGCCTTTTTGAAAACACTCGACGCGAAAACGGATAGAAAACCTTGCCTTCAGAAACCGTTCGAACTTTCTTAATCATCTATTTCATCCTAATTCAACTAAATCCTGTAATCGTTCAACTTTCATTTTAAAACCTAAATCAGTGATAGTTGGGTATCGTGCATAATTATTGTACCTATAAAATATCCTAACCAAAATATTCAATCTACCGTGTGAAAATGAACAAACAAATCGACTAAATTATAAAAGTAAACGTATTTCATTGGTGATAACCTTTTTTAAGTCGAAAATATTGCTTTTCTGTGACAGCCACTATTTTAGTAGAAATGATCCTTTTTTTCAACACATGCTCGGAAAGTTCGACTTTCGAAACATGTGGAGCGTGCGTAAAGCGCCTCATCTCGAAACAGTGCTGTAAAATAACGCAGGCGCATGCGCACAATTGAAATGCTCAACGTTGACACGCTAGAGCTTTCTTCGTTGCGTGTCCACTTTCAAACAACTCAATTTTGCGCACTATCTTATTAAGCGTAAGTTACCTAACCCTATTGCAATTTTAGGCGATGTCAGTGGCACCTTCGTTGCTTAACCAAATTAAACTTTTCTTCACAAGTGTCAGAAAAAATACCATGTGTTCACGTGTGATTACAGCGCTGCAGCTTACGCTGCAAACTTCATTCTCATCCTAAGCCGCCCACCTTCCGCGATTGTTACACAATCATTTAATCGAAAAGAAAAGTGTCCAATGAATTTCATGCGATTAGATACAAGTAATTATGCACTGCTGAAAACATGAAAGTTCGACAGACGAATTTCTGACTCTATCACTGGAGCAGTGGTGAATTAAATAATAAGAAGATGAAGCTAATATAGGAGAAACAAAATAATAACAATATTACAATACCAATTATTTCGTTACCGATCATTTAGACGCCTTATTCGTAACATGCAACGCTCCTTGCTTAAATCTGGTCAGAAGTTGAAATCAACATATTTCCCGTAATTCCCAGATTCATCGAACAGAAAAATCCACGGATGTCAAAGAAAAGGATATCGCTTGGAAATAAATTTACATACGAAGCAGTTCATGTCTTTTACAAATTGTAAAATTCACAGATGACATGTGTTGCCAAAAGTTCCGCAGTTCTTTTCGAAAAGTTTTTCCGTATAACTTTTTTAACCAATAGCTCAAGGCAATAAGAATTATTGACGGTGATCATACATGTGCAGAAATTCACGAAAATACGAACAATGAGAGGATTAAAGCAATGTTGGGCAGCATCCAATTACTTTCCTCAATTAACTACATTCAAATTCAAAATTACTTTCGTAATTTAAATCAAACCAATAACTATTGGAATATGTAATCGACTTCGTTTTCAATTATGGACAAAAATTGCAATTTGTATTTAATTATTTACAAACTCTCCCAACAATGGAGCGAATGAGACATCGTCTATTGATGATGTTATAATATATTAGCGTTTGAACACTGAGAGAAATTTTAAGTTCCAGATACCGCTCAGTCCTTAACTAATTTCATTTTTTACCACGATCGAAAAATATAGTTCTAGGTACAAAATGAAAATTAGTTTTCTAGCTGTTACCAGAAAGTCAAGTATCTGTTACTATTTTTTCTCATTATGATCACACTTACTACAGTTTCTTGTAACTGTTGCGAAAATTTAATGCTTGTGCAACAATAAATTGATGTCAAAGCCTTATTTAACTAAAAAAGTAGAGTAAACCTCACAAACTGATTTTGCGTTGCAATTACCAAAAAAGGATCGACAATAGCGCAAAATTGTTACATGCACCTCGTTTTTCGTAATTTCAACAATATTTAAATAGTTTTTTTAACGATACCTGTTTTACTGAATTCTTGTAGTTACTATATAACAAATGAAACTTTTCTCAGTGAAATCAGATAAAGCGTATCTCTTCATGCGACAATAAGAGAAGACCTTCAATCACTCTGTCAAATCAAGAATAATATTATCTTATCGTTTAACGATTTATTATCATTTGTTTTCTAACAATCTTTACCGTTTTAGTTTATCGCTATTTCACTATCCTCCCAAAAAGCACCTCTGGCGCAACAACCTTCTGCCAAGTTATACGTTCCTTCATCTTTCTTACATTCTTAAATGTGTCGGGATCCCATCAAGAGGACACGCGTGGATTCAGTCTCTCAAACCGTCACCCCAATCATAAAACTTAATTTCCCGTACACTGCATTTTCTATTCGTCTTTGTAGAGTACAAGTGGCATCGTTTCGTAGAAATAAGTAAACTGTTGCAATTAGTTAGAAAATTGTTGTACATGTATCCTACCCACATGTTATGCATTAAATTCACGTTCAAGTTGGATCACGGAAACCTAAAAAAGTCAAGGTTCGATTTGAGATGTCTGGAATTGAACAATTTTGAATCTTGGATAGCCCGTCTGTAATTTCGTAATGCACGTAATATTGAACGCATTTTCCTTACATAGAATGTTGCGTATCGAAAAAGTTCTACGATTATGTAAAGGACGCATGCTTTCTTGGACATCAAAACCCATACTTCGCAAGAGTGATCAACTTTTACTTCATTTGTTATCAAATCCCTTGCGAACTTATAATTTTTCAACAATATCCCTCATTATCAAAGTTCATACAATCACCTGAGGTTTTGTTTTGTGGTTCTGATCAAATTCCCTAATGCGTATAATGATCTTAATACAAAACTAGATCCATACGAGGTATCTCAATGATCGGAGGGTAATTATGCTGGATTGAGTAATCTGTTAGAAAAGCTTCGTCAGTTGTCATCAGAATTAATACGTAATACGTTGTTTTCGATAGTCACTCTTTCATTTCCTAACAATATACTTGGAAATATAATATTGTCTGCTTTTTGAGTCATATTATTCGTTAAAACAAGACATAATTTTTACAATTTCAGATGCCAAAAGTGTGAAAAAATGTGGTAATAGAAACTGGATACGATCTTGCGGGATATGCAACAAAAACAAATGGTAAAAAATAAACGAAAAACGAACCTATTCGAACGTATTCTGTGTAATTTCTGTATACCGGATGTTAGATTTGCCAAACATCGTTGAATAAAGTTCGGTATCATACACATGCATATTGCATGGCAAAACTTCTGACCGTAATACCGTCTCATCTCGAAGCCACCCCGCAGTTAGCTTCAAATCGGTTTATTTTTTATTCGCATTGGCGAAGCGGGTGGGGGTTAAAAAAAGCAAGAAGTTGGGAAGGGAGAGCAGCGGGTGAATCGCGTTGTTTTTCCAAAAGCTCGGGCTAAGATTGATCCAAGGTTTCGTGAGAACGAAGGGTCGACAAAGTAGGTGCGGTTCCGCAGCGCCTCACCTCACGTCGCCTCTCCTCCACCCACAGTTCTAGCATCTCCTAGCCTCGCTCTATCCTCTCCGACAGAATAACGACGAGCATTACTCTCCGGGAAGTAAGACCACTTAATTACACGCTTGCGACTATTCGTTAGACCTTCGTATAGAGTTGGGCTAATTGCCTCGACTATCACACTCGCCCGCACGATTTTCTCTCCCTCCTTCTCCCTCCCCGCAAGCTCTTCGCTCTGCAGCCTCGACTCCTTTTTAAAGTTTTTATTCAAGACTTGTCGAAAAATGGACTCTGCGCACGCTGTGCCTACCTGGTTAAGGTTCGACTGAAATCTTTCAAAATTGATGTCACATGCTGGAATTAAACTACACCTTTTTACATACGCAAGCACAATGGAAGGAAGAAACGGGGGCTGGAAAACAGGGGAAGCACTATAAACACCTCGGTGAAGAGTTACGAATTCTGGGATAGGGGTGAGGAGCGGTGAGCTGTGGCTTTGAGATGAAGGGAACAACGACGAAGCAGCTACGCGGAGAGCGGATCGGAACTAGGGAGAGAATAAGAGGGCAAGAGAGAGGTGTGAGGGTTTTCCCGTCTCCGCGGTTTCGCCGTCAGCCTTAGCGCTGAACTCGCCATTTTCAAGGGATTCTCGTCGGCTTTACACTTTTCGAACCGAAAGGGTTACGAGGGGTGCAGGGTGAACGAGCCATGGGAAGCCGCGAAACCCGGCTTGATTCCAACATCAATCCCAAAGTAATCATCCTTTTACGACTTTAACGAATTAACTTGCCTACCTCGGCGAACAGTCAATTAATATTTGAACATGACAAAATCCAGGGAAATTTCGCCCGCAGACAAAATCCGGGGAAAGTTGAAAAGGCAACAGAAGGAAGTTGGAGAAAGCCCCAAGCATTTATTCGTTAACGACGTAAGTGGATAACCTGCTTATGTCGCAAGAATTATCGATATTCCGCCAGTCACTTGTGTTTCTTTTTTTTTTTTCTTCTTTTTTATCTAATCTATTTCCGACTCTTTATTCCTTTATTCAGCACCCCTCGTCGGCTTCCGTCTAGTCGCTATCGGCACTCGTTCATCCCCACGTCGCAGGGATCGTGACAACAATTCACTGCCATACAATTGCAACTCGACGGAAAAGTAAAGTAGGGATGAACAAACCAATCTGCAACAAGAGATAGGTCGTTACTTCGACACCCTGCAGATATCCATTACAAGCTCCGATTCACTCCCTACACTTGCCAATTTGCTGGGATCCATATTTTCATAAATGAGCCGAATTATTTCGTGATTAGTAAGTGTCGAAACGGGAACTAATTCTACTGTAAGAAACCGCTTTGGCCTTTGCATACCTTACGAACGTGTTCTAGATATACGAAAATAATTAAAAGTTGTACCTTCTCTATAACTTTAATGGTAATTGTGACACTATTGGGGACTTCAAATTTTTTCATCAAATATTCGCCTCAAACGTCTTTGCGTAAGAATGCATTTTTTCTGCTTTTACGTAACGGAATTTACAAGCGTAATAAAATCGTTATGCGATTCCATTTGTATTAACATGTAAAATTGGTTTCAGGTACTTATACGTATCTAGTTAAATTTCGAGCCAAATGCAGAGTCACTCCATCCAAATCTCTTCTCTTTTGCTTCTTTAGTCTCTTAACTACAGATTCGGCTTGTCGCGAACTCTTAAGATGCTCAGCTTAGTTCGTAATCCTTTATAAAACAGGATTGGAGACGGGCTGAAGACGAACAGCGAGTAGAACCGCTCCGAAAAGGATTTCAAGAGAGTAACGTGTTGCTAAAATAAGATTATAAATTGAGGTTCTTCAAGTACTTCATCTTGAGCAAGAAAACTATAGTAAATAAAATCTAGCTCATCCAGACAACAGACACCAAGGGTGATAATTATATCTGTTCACTAAAAACTCAATTTTACACTTATTAAAATCGGCTGTTGTTCAATGACTCTTGACTCCAGAATTATTCTCCAAATCTATCGCCGTTGTTGTCGCTGATAAAAATTTATAATCTTGACTTTATCAGGGATTCAGTTACTTACTGTTACGATAGATATGAAAACGAATTGAAGCAATTTGGATTACAATTCTTCCGATCATGCTCTTTTTTCAAATCACACGTATAATCCCTATAATACGTAAGGGAAGTCAGTCACACGACAATATTATGGCGATAGTTTAATTGAAATTGAAGTTACAGTTTCGCAAACAGTTGCAACGAGTGTAGCAACGCGGTGAAACGTCAATTCTTTATATACTTAAAATTCGTACAAAGCTCAAGATATATACCATCGATTACCGTTTTTGGCGATAATGCAATAAGGGTTAACACTGTTTTATTTGATTAAACAAATAAAAACAATTTCTCTTCAGTAAGTAGAATAAAATGAGCAATACAAATAGTTTATGTTCAATCACTGAGAACAATCTATTCTTAGATGATAGACTCGTAATTGAGTTTCTTTTGCAGTATACGCATAGAATGATTGTTAGAAATTATTTTCTCCGAAACAATTGGCAAGCACGATAATTTGATAAAACCCTTATCAATAGTAGACAAGTATTTTTGTATTCTGCCCAGATACTGAAAAGCACAAATTGAAAGCTTTTCTGAGAACTCTTATGAAATTTCGTCGGGCAATGCAGAACTACTTCGCATGTTGCTGTTTCTTCCTTACCGACTGGCGATAAGCCTGACGAGTTATCAATATCTGTCGGTAAGAAAATAGAAGGCACTTGACGCTCTGCTGGTAAGTATTATTCCAACTATTGCCGTACGATAGACTAAAGATCAACAATTGGTATGATAATTTTGTGCGTGGGTGGATGACGAATCGGCAAACGATACAATATTGTTGCCTGATATCTGGATAAGTAGGAGGTTGACTTGAAAATTTTGTTGCGATATTCTGGGGCAAGGAAATTGACATCGAAATGATGGTAATTCGACAGCTAATCCAAAGCGTTATTGATACCCGCCGGTGATAAGATAATTGGAATTAGAACATTTGCATAATTATGTAGATATCTGGTGCAGGGAATAACCGTTAAATTTCAAATATCGACAATTATTTTGAAGTTAAACGTAGCTTATTGAATTAATCCAAGAAATTGAAGTCACGACTGCAGCCCAATAACGTAAAAGTAATAATAGATGAATAAGTGAGATTAGAAAAATATACAATAGTTTTATTCTTTAAACTGAATTGAAAACTGGTGTATTCACGATGTCTACAAAAACCTTACAATCCAAGAGTAAAATGAAGATCTATGGACGTCAACATAATCGGACATATGCACTCCTTCATGGCAAACTAATATGATATACAAAATACTTGGGTAAAAGCTATCGATAGAGTTAAAAACCTTCACTGGCGGAGGAAATGGGGGAGCGAATTAACCGAAGGTAGCGGAGTAGCTTATCGATTTTTTAACCCTCAACCCCTAAGAAGTGACGAACCTATATGAGCTCAACAGATGGAGCTATCGTAGGTACCAAACTAACAGTTGCCAAACCTGCAGTTTTGAAGCCGCCAATAGACATTTTTTTAAAAATCTTTTTCAGGTAATAATTGCGAGACAATGGGCTAATAGGGAGTGCCGTTAGACACAGATAGTGTTGCGTGACAATTCGAAATAATGTGCAGAAGGTGGTTCATTGTCGAAAAACTTCAACCAAAGTAACAAAACGAAAATGCTGTTGCAATTTTTTGGAATTATAATAGTTGTACTTACTTCACAAAAATTTAAAACTGAAACACGTATCGAGATTATCGACGCGCAAAATGTAAAGTTTGAAAGGGAGATAATAGCAACTTATCATCAAAATTATATTACGATTAATTGACTCAATCAAATTGAAACATTGCCGTAAGGGAATCAAAAAAAAACTTCCTCCGTAAGAATAAACAGTCAGAGTATTGTTAAACGTTTACAATTTCCAAATATAAGCTCCGTAAAATTAAATCTCGATATTTGAACAGTGTCTTTACAATGTTTATATTACCTTATGCAATTTTTTACTGAATTTATGAACAATTTTTTAGATAATCACTTCAAATTATAGTCTCAGTCTTACGAATTACACAAAGAAACGTGTTAACAAACCGGCCCGTATGAATCAGAGCTCCTTAAGTTACCATGCTACATTTCACTTTAGACGCAAACATTTTGTGGCAGTACATTATTTTGTACGATTAGATGTGTAGAAAAATGCGAATGAAATCATTTCGCCGTATAGTAAAACAGTCGTTGGAAAGTCGTTGACACCATGGTGTCCATCAGGAATGTCCTCAAGCCCCAAATTTAGAGCATCTGAAAGTCTTCTGAGAATCGTATACCGATGCGTTTGACGAATGTTTTATAAACAAACCGACTCTCATTGGCTTCAAATTGTGTGATCGATTTCTTACACCTATCCTGAATTGAAATATAGGATTTTTATAAATATTCTAAAGGCGCCGAAAAAATTACCCGATTAACTGTACTTAAACCGTTTGCAAACCTACCCATTGAAAAGGATTAAAAATATGTTACTTGTCCCTGGGAGTTGCATATTTGACACGATGCAATCGCTAGAACCATCATTTATGAAACATGATTTCAACATCTGGCACTCTATAAATGAAATCAGCAACCGAAAATACCGCATCGGAAAAACGTTGGAGTAATCAGAGATTAGCGAACATCTTATCACTGAACAGCTTTACTCAAGTTCATCTATTTCTGTGATTGGATAAATTGTTTACTAACTTATGGTAAAAATGGTAAAATTTACTGTTTCGCCGATGTTTTTTAACTGATGATTATCAACTATAAGGATACAGCGTGTAAAAACCGCATCAAACTTGAAATTGGATCCACAGAAACGATGGATCTCTGTCTCATAAAAGCATGCGAAGAATATAGCATACAAAAAAAATTCTAATCAATTTAAGGATAACTATAAGGGCTCCCACTTAAAATACTCCTCCGCTGAAAGTAGCCTGTTAACCAACTTCTTTCAAGTTGGATTCCTACAAGATATCAACAAGCAAGTATAAAGGGTATTCAAAGAATGGAGTACGAACAAAAAATGAACACTCGAACTACAAAGAATAAATGTGTTTGGATAAAAAGGATGCGTGCCGCGATGACAGATAAGATAGGCAGATAGCGCGTACCTTGGAGGAAAATCGAAGGTAGGTTCTGCAATTACCGTTGAAAAATTCAATGAAGATAGTCTAGACACCGGATCAGTACTTCAAGCTCTTCTTTCTTGAACAATTCCCGCTAAACGTGAACTTCTGAATGTGCCTATATATTGTATATATATACGTTATTTTGTGTAACAAAAAACCCTTAATGTCTGTTGTGTTTGCATTTTTCTCTGACACATTTATTTCGGACGTATACATATATTACACTGAATTCAATAGCGACGAGACGACAAGTACACTGCATCTTTATCATAAGTATTTTATTTATGTATTCGCATCAGACAATGGGTATATTCATCACCCCGTAACATTATTCAGCACATACCTTATATAAAGTCAGACCGTCCCTATCAGGAACTGTCAAAATATTTTCCCTCCATTTAGTGGCGTAAGGCCAAAATAACAACAAGGTGTACACACAATATACATCCAGAGTGAACGTCCGTAATTTGCGACAATGATTTCGGATCAGGACAATTTTAATGGCTGAATGTGATTCGGAGGAGTAAAAAATCATTAACTTTTTTCACGAGAAAAATGTTGACAGTTGGCTTTGTTGGGTGGAGCAAAGCACTTTTGCGTGCATTAAATGACCTGAAAATTGGAGTCCTCATAAACCCTGCCTGCCATGTATCACTGGAAATTGGTAGGGGGAAGATTCGCAGCAATATCATCCCCGACGCGACGCGGCGACGAGAAACAGATTATGCAAACAAGATGTTGGTGTATACACCATTCTTTTTTCTAATAATCCCCAAGATTATCCCTCATCCCTCCCAGCGACGGAGACGGGAAAGCTGGAAACCCGGGATGATAAAATACTGTGGAAATTTTATATCTCGAAAGATAGGAGGACAGAGGGGCTGAAGTTGGAAAATAAGCCGAGCAAAGAGGACGGAAGAAAGATGATAAGGAAAGGGACCGCAGTAAGAGGGGTCGATTCATTCTAATTCAGTTCTGAAGGCTACAGCGTGTCCAACAGCTCGTATCTTTAAGGCTGGGGGGGCGGTCGGTTTTCTCCTCGAGCTTAAGGCTAATATTTTTTGCCAAATCCTCCCACAGTGCACAAGAGCCGCCGGGCCTGAACTCTATAGCCGTAACAAACTGAGAGCCGTCACCGTAAATATCACAAACGAGACACTCGACTGATTTCACCAGATACAAAAGAAAATGTACAGGACCGAACCGGGTGCACGTTTTACTCGCGATTGAGGCGGACGCGCGGATTTCACCGCGTGAAGATCATCAAAATATCCCATTATAAGGACCGCTTAGAAGGTATTTCGAGCACTAAAATCGGGTGCATTCAAAAAATGCAAACCGAGTACGTACGGAGTGCGCGCATAGATTCACAAAGAAAAAATCGGTAAATCTGAAAGGTATTCTTTGTGAGACTGTGACTATTGATGCAATTCTGTATTCTGCACAGACTTGCGAAAGCAGCCTTGTTGCAGCTGACCACTGCAGGTCAAGCCCACGTAATGCAGAGAGCCTTGTACGTAATCCGGTGTAGGTAAGAACATCCTTTAATCGTTCACTGCAGCGTGCCGTAAAGCGATCATCCGGTCGCTTGATTCTTTCGAAAATTCTCCTCGAGATCGTTACGATTTTCTCGAACGTCTCACCGTGCAAAGACCACGCCGTCAAGTCTCCAGCACTTTTTCACCACCACAAATTCTATTAATATGCATTTTTGGGTACGACATCAGTTTTCGAGTGTTCCGTCCGTTCCTGCTGAACCATCATCTTCCAATATTTGTGCAAGACTGTAATCAGAACAGATTACTTTCAGACTGTAAACCATCACAATGAGGTTATCGACAAGTGTCTCCTTGACAAAGCGAATTTAAAACGTAACATACAAAAAGATCAGGTGACTAACGAAACCTCGAGTATATTCCTATCTTATCGTGTCCACCTCACCAAAGGTGGCGCAAAGTGTTCATGAAGAGTGAAAACGATGTAACGAATATATATATGTATGTATAGAGAGGTCATTTTCACATCAGTACCCACGTGACCCAACTGACATTTCAAATTTCAAATTTCGATTTTGTCTTAAAAATTCAACACCGCACGTATTATACCGAATGACCCTCCACACTATAACTGACACGGGCTCCGTTTCACTCTATTGTTACACCAGATCGTGTTTTGTTTACAAAAATAGAAGATTCGATATTACAATTACTAAACAAAGATGATATCCCTGAAAGTATTTCATTGTACAAACAAGCAAAACACCAGAATACATGTAACGGCCGTCACAACTGTTGGAAATCATGCTCAACGAGACCGTGCAAAATTGGGATTATTTTGTACAACGCCTTTCAAAGGCATTATTTCATACAATGGAATCACAACTTGAAAAGAGATTGTATAATCATGCAAACTGCTGTATCGTGCGGGAACACTACACGTAGTTATAACGTGTGTACACCCTGTGAATATTCATTTACGAAGGATGATATTCGCAAACTCGTTAACGTTTTCGCGGTATAAAATTTCCTGTCTCACTGTCGGAAAATTCAACATTACCTCATTGCTGTTTCACGACAAACCGATCACTTATGTGGTGGAAGATTTCATGTATCATCTTACATATATCCAAAACCACTAATGACGGCGATAACATGTCCGTTGACGAACGATCGAACATTATCGGTATAACATTAGCGATTCCCGGTCCATTTTGACAACTGCGATCACCTCTATCAACTCTACGCTGTGGGTATCAGCATTCAAGCAAAGTCGCGAGCTATTCTCTAGTGACTAGAGAGAAGAGGAGCCGTTGTTATGCCGGTGATGAATGGGATGGCTGTGAATGGAGATTGGGGCTCACGCCTAATGTCCTCCCGCGCACCGACACAACAAGATACTTAGTGCCATCCATCCAGGACAAGCCGGCGCCAGTACGACATGTGCACTCGCCGGAGCGCAACCAGTGCGTGGTTGCCTCGAATTACCCTGCCACCCCAACGCGACATGTCCACCGGCTCAGCGTTGCCCGGGAGAAACCCGGGAAGGTCGGTACCAGGGATGGCATACGGCCCGTAATATCTCTGCAGGGACCAAAGCGGGCCGCACGTATGTCCCCGGCAACGTCATCGGCCCCGTTCCAGGTCCACTGCGGAGAGCCTGCAAGCTCGCTTTCTTGACCGTAATTGTAAGCATCGGGCGCCTCAAGCTCCGGCAAATTATCGCCTGGGGTCTTTCCTCTCTCGGCTGAGAGCCGAAGAGCTCAAGAGCTCGAGAAGAGGCTCTTGAAGCCACTGCAGAAGAAGAGTCGGCGCGTGCATGACGGCAGCGGTGAAAGGGAGGCTCTTCAAAGCCGATTGTTATATTTGTAATAATTAGACGAGGACCAGCCCGGTAAGGCGGATACAATGTCAAATCATACGTGGCTGGTTGGGATTTGATGCGTTTTACCTGGCGGGATTATTCCTACTGAACGACTGGCTGCGGCTTGTCGATGCTTCGCCGGGAAGATATCGACCGATTCCACCCACGCCGGGACGGTTCTATACGTGCTTCCTGATTATACCGGATTAAACCCGCGGTTTATAGGTATGCATGCGAATCCAGACCAGCTCCCGCCAACTTCCATCCGACAAGGCTATTAGCATTTAGACTGGCTGTCGCAACTTTTGGTTTTTCCTGACGTTGGCGGTTGGAATGCATACCGATGTGGGTGCCTTCGAGGGCTTGGACGCTGCGCGCGCACACGCTTACGTCCCCTCGTGTAACTATACGCCGTCGATATGTGAGCAATTGTGCACACCTACCCCGCGTACCTTTACTGGTTATCCACTTACGCGTTTCTACGAATGGCTGTACACGAAAAGACAACATGCGTCTGTGTGTTCTAGCCGTGAGCTTTCGGTTTCGTGTATATGGGCAATTCCTCTACTGTTAGTGTGACTCTCGAAAGGTCAAAATCAGAGAACAAATATGTAGGTGTGGGTATTTACTGTGTACAAGAGAGCACATGTGCTGCTGCTGCTGTTCCTGCTCTGATAATCGCACGGTTCTGCACTGGATGGGCTGCTTTTACCTTTGTATACCAGTATTTCACACGCCTCATCGTGTATCAAAGTTTCTCTACCGACGACAGTGTAAGGTGTATTTTTGGACCTGATTATTCAAGTGAACAATTTGTTAGTTTTCGATATTTTTAAACATATATATGAGCTGCAACCACTCGTCAGGTTAGCCGATTTATTTACGATCGTGGCAGAGCCTCTTCCACTGAGGTGTGTAAATGTTGAAAACACGTTTTTTCCTTGAAGAGAATAGTACATGCATATAGAAAAATTATTGACTATTAGTGATTGGAATCCGCGAATAGATGTTTTCGTGTCTCTATGGAGCTACATTATTCCATTGAAAAATTCTGTATATAAATTACATTATACAGCTAAGTAAAGACTGCCTAACTTAAACTATTAATGCATCATCTCAGAGTATGATTACCACCCTGACCCTGTTTGTGGAAGAACGTTAAAAGTTTATTCTCCTGATTTCTATTATCAGTCGACTCCCTGTAGTGTTAATTCAGCACGTATACGATAGAATTTTTACGAAGAACGTCAACGTTTTAGGTTGCTTTTTTTTTTTTTTTGTAATACGCAAGCCTCTGTTTGAGATATTGAAACAGGGAATGGGATCATTGAGGAAGATGATTATTAGCCATAAAGAAGGCGAGCCAAGGGTGAAAAAATGTACACTCACCCATGTCGGAATAGCCCATATGTGTTTTGAGGTACATATTGGTAGCGTGGATGTGCAGTGGTGTGGGACGAGAGTATGCGTTTTCATGTGACGATGTGAACGCTGTGATATAGCTATATCGGAGCGCGGTAGGTGCTTGCGTATATCCGCCGGAATACTCACATCGTCGCAGAAGATACCTATTAAAGGCATCTCTTCGCGAAGCTCTGGCGTAACCATGGTTACCCGGGGTGAAACAACCCTCTAATAGCCGGGGCGGCGCCTACACCGAAACCCTAATAGCCCTATCTCGCCCTTGCCTCTACCGCCGCCTTTCCAACTCGACTCACCGCCATCACCGCCACCACCTTATTCCTACGCGGTGCCGGCCCAACCCGCTGTGTGTTTATTTGATGCCTTTTCCCTCTCTATTAGACTCTCGTTTCAACATTTTCTGATTAGCAAGTTGTCATCCACCTTAATACGTCTCGCCCATCCGCCGACCCCTCAGTCTGCAGTATTAAGAACTTAGTCTAAATCGAAATGTTAGATCCCAACCCATTGAAATTCATGCAGAAAGGATTTTGTCACGCCAGAGTATCTTCCAGGTTCTTCGCAGCTGTCTTTTGTAATAATTACCCTACACGAAGCTACAGACTAGACTGTCGTATCGTTCCGCTAAACCATTGTGCTTGGGGCTCGAGATTATACATAGTGTGCGGGGCTATTACTAGCTAAATGAGCCACAGGAAATTTAGCATTTCAATTTTTTCACTAATTCTTTAAATTACTGTACATGAACCGAGAGGAACAATCGTTTCAAATATCCTGTTAACTTTAAAATTAAAATATTAACTTAAAATGCCCTCATTTGAGTAAATAAACACTTTTTGGCCGATTATGAGATGTGGACATGTTTCAGAAACTGATTTTTTTTTTTTTTTTTTAATATGCGTATTTCTTACAATGTGAGAATAATCCTACAAAATTATTAGCGGCAATCGATTTATCAAAAAATTTTACCCCTATTTCGTATAGTTGAAAATTATTTAGTATGCAGTATATTTCGACAAAATCGTAAAAAACTAAGATCGAGATTGTTATACGCTATAGTATACAAAAAAGAGAATGGGATATCTTATTTATTTCCCGTGCTTCGTTCAAGCGTGTATTAGACGGCCGAATGAGTGGCCAAAAAACTGGGATCTGCATAAGATTTAACTTCTGCGTATCTCTCCATCGTTACAAGCATGTTTATAAAGATTACAAGAGATTTTCTTTTAGACTTTAACATTCTTACTCGACATTTTCGTTTTCTTCTCCGTCTTTAATACCCGTGAAGGAATTGTACTATCACTTTTCGACGTTTCCAAATAAATGTAAAAATCATGCAATCGTGGAATAGAAAAACATTTGCTATATTACTTTTCTTAGTCCATAAAAAAATACCGTAAGTTTAACTTCAAGCTTGATCACAAGTTGATTTTGGTGTCTTATCGTCTTCTATTTTTTGCCACAGTCTGACGATATTCTCACTAAATTTTATAGCCCATGAAGGCACTCATTTTAAATCACGCGAAAGTGCTTCGGGGAAACCGTTCTAATTAATTACTGCACAAATTTTTACTTTAAATTATTATCTGCCAACAATTTTTACCCGTTTTGATAAAAATTTCAAAATAACTGAAAATACGTTGCATAACTCCGTTGTCTGAAAAGGTTTTCCCTGACCCGAAATTTGTGTTGACTGAAAAAATTATTGAATAATACTTATCGTTGGAAAATATGGATATTTTTTTCGTTTTCTTTCGTTCAGCATTGTCAAGATTTTTTAATTACTACCAGCTCAGTTGACCCATAGGGGTGGTCAAATTTATTGGCGCATGAATTTACGAACCGCTAACCGTCCGTTAGCTCCGTTCGATGCAATTTTACGCTTGTTGACTTGTTTGGATTGTTTCGCTTGTTCGCCGTTTTTTCTCAATGTTTTTTCCTTTATCTTTCCACGCACCATAGAAAATCATGTGGTCCCGAAGAGAACTTGAACAATGCAGGAATTACCTCTAAGCCTTGGGAGTTTTCTTCTCGATTTTTAAAACACCACGTAACCGGATACTACGGCTCGGATGAGCGCTGGGAGGGGAAGACATTAAATTGTTTCTTCTGCAAAGCTACTTGCGAGGGTAGGTAAATCCGTTAAGTTGAGTTTGTGTTATTAGTCAAAATATTCAAGACGATATTCTCCAACAAAAAGTCAAGTACTTGAGGTATTAATATTTGGTACCATCCTAGTTTATGTACCTGAGACGCTAATTGCACAGCTTACGATCGTATTTTCATTCCCTTTGAATTGAGTCTTGCCAATTATTTGAAACTTGCATTATAAAACTTGATGTCGTTGAAAATTATATTCGCCATAATGTTCCAATGTAATTCAGGGAAGTCTAATCATCTCTAAATCAATTTACTGATGATGTGATATCGGATTATCACTTAGAACTGCGAATTGAGCCGACGAATATAATTAACAAAGCTGATATCAAAAACAACTGAAAATAGTTTTTTCGAGAAAACAACTATAAATATCAGCAACGGCAAATATATTCATGGTACCAATTAATTTGTACACCTAACCAGCGATCAGTTGAATACGTGCAATCAAGAACTTGAATTTACCAACTGAAATTAAAGAAGAAATGTATGCGGTTACAATTTCAAAAATTACAAAGCAATCTCTCTGAAAGTACTTACAATTCCCCGACAAATCGGGACAACAAAGCAGCGGTAATTACGTTTACAGCGTACGCCGCAGGCTAAAAATTTCATAAAATTATGTCACTCTTTTAAATCACCTATTTGAAGTACAACGAGTGTCAACCAATACACTCACATACAACGCCAGCCTATCATAGTAATGAACAAATGTAAGAGAACCACAGCTAGTGTAACAGAAATAATATTAAAAACACTAATCTCTATTTATGTAACACATCCTCAGCTTTTCGGCATCGTAATTATAATAGCGATCTTCAATTGCTTTGATAAAAATCTGCATGGGAATAATTTTATCGGTCGACTATCAATCTGTACAGGCATCCCAAAAAAAAGGGTAGTAGATGCGAATCGCATATTTGTCAATAGCTGATGTGGTTTTTTTTTATTCTCGATGAACAACGACGAAATAGGCAAGTGATGTTTCCGACTCGTGACGGAAAATCTCGTTAGTTATTAGAGTGGCACGTGATCCTGTATCGATCTAGTCACTAATTCGGTCGTGAATGCAGCAGAAAATTGAAGCTACCGGTTTCCCGAATCACATCGTTCCGTAACCTAATCCGCGCAAACAATAGCGTGGTGCAAAATGTCCACCCCACAACGAAGTGATGAAATTTTTAGGTACTATTTGAGGGGCTATTTCTGAAATGACTGTAATGATCGATACACGTATTTATGAGATAAATCATAAATTTAGGGCGTTCTCTTTGCGGCTGGATTGTGGAAAAGTATTCAAATTGTACATATACACTTAAGAAAAGACAATCGGTCCGATCGTAAAGTGACTATCGTCCCTTTTCTTGCGATGTACCAAAAAGATATATGAGAAATGTGAAAACTTAAGTTGTTCACGAATTCAGTTGAGTAATTAGGAATTACAAATTTGGCCGAGGTGAGGGTTGTGTTGAAATTTTTTTACCTACCGTTTCATCTTTAAATTCTTACAAAGGAATTTAGAACAACTAGCCCAAGGCAATTAACCGTAAATTTAAATACCTACCGAGAAAGATGTTGAGGTAGAATAATTACAATTGATAATCGGCGCGTGAATTCCGGTGTAAAGTACGATAAAAATGAATATTTGATAACGAGTTTGCTACGTACGATAGAAACACAAAAAAATAAGTTAAAGAAATGGAACATTGAGTAATAACGGGCGCGAGGGAAAAAAGAAAGCATAGGACAATGGAAGAAATTCAACGAAATAAACAAGTGCGGGGCGACGATCGGCCAGTATTAAGTATACTTGTTATAAAAGTGCCCCCCGAGCGTGAAGGGTCCTTCAGAAATTAGCGCGACACGTGATCCCATCGAGAGCCAGTCGGGCGCTCGAGCGTTGCACAACAATAAGATCTATGGTATCGATGCAAACGCAGCAGCAGCAAAGGGTAGCAGGCACCCCAAACCATGACCGGTATTCGTACGAGCCTCGGGTAATGGGCATTAGCAAAGTGTCGTGTTACCTACCAACCTCTAGGAGAGGAGGAGGCCTACGCAGCGGGGTAGCGATAGCAGTAATTATAATAACAGAAGAGAAGCGACGGCGGCAGCAACACCAGGAACTACAAGACGAGAACGTTTGGTGTACAATGATGGTCGGTCACATGGTATCGAGCACCACGTTCTACGCGAGTTGTGTATCAGGCTGGAAGGTTATAATTGGATGAACAGTATGAGGAAACGTATACCAAGCAGGTCTCGATTGTCCGACCGATGAGGCGAGGGATAACTAAATGTGCTGGAAATCCTCGAGCGCGTAATCTGAAGCACCGTGAAAGAAATTTGGGAAGGCAATAATCGTGGACCAACAATGGAGCGAGAAAAAAAACGAAGACGTAACCCCAAAAAATGTGAGAATCGAGTCTGTAGGGTAGAAACTCCCTGAACACCTTCGCGATAAGTAGCTGCTTGACCGAGACAGGGTGACCAACTTAGCTAAGAGCTTTAGCACTTTTACTACCAGATCTGGTATTTTTAGGACTTGATTTTGGACAAGTAAGGTTAATAATTTAAACAATTCGACAGAAATTATTCTTAACACTTTATCAATTACAATATTTAAACACTCTTTAAGTTTATCAGATTTTTATTTTCGTACCTTTACGAGCAATAAATACATACAATAAACCTAACCAAATTCATACATACGTAAACTCACTCACTCAATTAAAATCTGAACTTCATTTCGTGACAAAACGTAATATATGGTACCAAATACAGTGTTATTGTCTTTGTATCTAGCGGTGATATACAGCAGTTTTTTTTTTTTCTATTGTAGAAATATAATAGTGTTTTTTCAAAGCTTCGTGAGTGCTTTCTGGTGACTTTGACGTACGTGCTCGCCATCGGACTTTAGGTCATCGAGAGTCGATCAACATTATTCGAAAACACTTCAACTCAAGCAAAAGCTTGCCACTCGTGGTTAGCCATAGCTATAACCTAGGTATCCTTCCTACGCAGAGTGCTGATGCCGGTAACTTAGACGGCTTGTAGAGCATGAGAAGTGAACCAAGCATCAAGAGCGGCGGTAACGGCGGCGCGCGAGAGCCGGGCGAAAAGAGATGAGAAAAGCCACCAAGAGTCGGGTGTGCTCGCGGACGAGTGCACATCTCTGTCGGCATAATAGAGACCCCCCGCGGCAGCTTACCTGCATTTACTAATCACATCGTATAATAGGGAATAATGCAACCCCTGTGAAAAGTGAAGCATACCTACCACTTACTTCTCTTGAGAGCAGATAATCCTCTTACGCCCCGAACACAAAGTAAAATAGAGGTATATCCTCTTCTTCGTTCCGCTATACCACCGCACTTATACATCATCCAACAGACTTGTGTGCGTGTGTACACGGACGATTATGCACCCGTACAGTGACGAGATCCAGCCATTCGATATACCTATAGGTATAAGTTGTCCTATCATATAGGGTGCTGACCGACTGCACGCTTGGTAGAAACATCAACGTATCGATGTTTTCGCTATGTATGTAGTTCGCACTATGTGGCAAAGTGGGCTGAAAAGTAGCGGCAAATTCGGGTATGCAAGTTTCTATTTACTTACCGGTGCAAAGCCTCTACAAAGCGCTTCGAGAGAATAATCAGAGCCAAGCTCTTTATAATCCGTCCAATCGGTTTTCAGATTAGTTAATTCGTCACCCAGTGAAGTTTTATTATACTGATCAAAATAAAACGAACTACAAAAAGTGTAATACTAAGGCTTATGATCACCGTTTTCGAGTTCTATCCAGAGTAATTGGACGTCGTCTAATCTTGCAGCACGATTGTCTTTTAAATGAATCAGATATATTTTCTACCAATTGATACGGCTCCGTTCAGATGTGAAAATGATTCGAGTTCTAAAAAGACAGTGCATATTAGTGTTTCCGAAACACCAGGTATACTTTTGGAAGAATAATACCTTGGTCTATATTTCTGTACGTGCTGTGTATCGGGTGGTGTCGTATAGCCAACAGTCGAGTGTACAAGTAGCTATTATGTACAGAATTTGCGAAATCTCTTAAGCGCCCGAACAAATTGACCCAAATCTGTATGCCTATATACTCTGTGAATTGGTGCGGTTTCCTCGATTCTTCCACCACCTAGTTACAACGCTCGATGACAGCGTGTTTATTGTGTGTAATACAATAACTTGAGAAGACCAAACCGTGTTTGGTTCTTCTTAAAGAAAACGCTTCTGGCTCACCAGAAGCTAAGGCCCCAATACAAATTGGTCTGTAACAGTGATTCACCTACACTCTCTAAATCTACCGGCCGCATATTCTTTTTCAAATGGGTGTTCGTTTGAAATTAGTGGTAGTGTGGTACACAGAATGTAGTATTATATTAGAGTAGTGAAAATTACAGGTTACAGTGAACTCGAAAATGAAGTATTTCAATAAAACGTACTTTTCATCTGGTCAGCAAATGATTCTTAAATTATTTTTATTATCGTACAATGATTTCCATTAATTGAAAAAAATTTATCTAATTGTAAAACGAGTGTTCTCAAGCTACTCGTCAGTAGTTCCAAACGACACAAACGGAGGTACCTATGGGGCTACAGTTCATCTAATTGCTGTGGGACCCCGCGTTTCTATTGTGAGAGAAGCTCGCGCCTAGTGGGTGAGTACCGAACTACCAGACTAGACGTACAGAATATCTAGGTATGTGCACATTGTTATGCGTTTTGAAAATACTCTAAATATTAGACTGAATTTAAATCAATCATAATTCTTTTTCTTTCTTTGCAAAATGAATCTTATGTAATTTATACATAATTTATAATTAAGTAACTTAACTTGAAATCCAGTCGGTTGATCGGTCTGTACCGAGACTTCGACAAAATCGCAGGTTAGGTGAAAACAGTAATACGTAACTTTTGTTCAATTTCGACTACACGAAGGCATTGTCTACAACGGGTTTATCAACGGATCGTAGTTACACATGAACATACGTATGAAAAAATTCCTGAAAAATTTTAATTGGAATAGTTTTGAAACAGAAGGTAACGGGAGAACGGGATTCTATGTACTTGTGCGAATTATAACCATAACGAAGGAATGATACACTATCGACGCTGTGTGCATGGGCATACGTTTCGGGAGTGCAGATAAATAGGCGCTACATGATACGTGACGAGAACAGGGTACCCAACCCCGGAATTCAACGTTATACGGGGATGAAAATAATGGGAAAAAGTTTAGTCGTCGGTAGCAACAGCGGCGGCTCACTGAGGCTGCGCTTTGTGCAGGGTACAAATATGTTCGAAATACGCGGTACGCGGGGCGCGATGCTCCTTTGTTTGGCACTCGGTGTGTGCCTTCTACGCTAGCGCTGCAACCATCGCCAATAGTATACACGATACACACCCCGCATCGCATTGCTTCCCGGCCGCTCCTACGGAACCGCTGCGCAACATTGTGCGTTATAGCTGGTAACGGCTTCTCATCCTTATACTCCGGGGCAAAATGCCTAGTACTCTGACAAAAGTCGCGTGTTTGATCACAGACTCCCGGCTAACTGTGACGTCTTTGAATAAAGTGAGCCCTAGCTTCGTCGATTGTGATTGCGCTTAATGTATTGGCCGATGGTAGAAGGATCAAAGGCAATATCCCTATACTTTATCAGCGGGGCGAGTGCGAGAGCGAAGCGGCCTGCGGAGCTTTGGTTAACATTTGACTCTCTTTCTCTCTCTCTCTCTCTCTTTCGAATCTCTCCATCCTTTTCTATTTCCTCTCTTTCCCACGTGCTATATCTTCTTTTTACCAATATTCCGATTTTTATTTATTCGGTGAGTAAAATGAAAAAAAAAAAAACTAATAAAAACATCAGTCGTCGATGAATTTTCCAGGAAAAATTGCTCACCGATGCGAGATTTGGATTGACTGTAGACTACCCGCAAGTTTTTTTTTTTTTAATATTATAAAAATTTACAATACAGTCGTAGGTTACTCTACCCACTTCGCAGTGTGCACGTTGTTTGGTATGTTATAGTGTACGAATGTGAAATACTGCTCGAGCTATATTCATAACACATGCTGTTTGCAACAAATCCTTATTCGCTTGGAATGCTACTGCAAGTAATAATCTTCTGTCCAACTGAGATATAAAAATATGAAATGGGTCGAAGTAAATGGATAAAAACTAAATCGTTTTCCTCGCTACGTATTACTTTCAGTTTGACTAACACCTCAATTGTCAGTCACTATACCTAGATATCATTTTTATCATAAGACGTTCGATCTTTTGTTTTCAGCAGTTATGACTGTACTTGAAGTTTGAATTAGTAAATGTGGCAATACTAACTCGGTAAGGATTAGGACGTCGTCTGAATATTCAAGCCCACGGATCATAAACGCAAAAAAGGAATAACAGCCGGATTTTACAAGCGATTCTGAACGAAAACGCACCGATGTATATTGAGTTTGTGCAAAAATAAAGATATAACTAGCCATTTTCTTATTTTTGCGTAAAATCGAAATGAATTGTTCTGTTTTTGTTAAAAAATTCATGTATAATACGGTTGTTATACCCTAGTTTACGTTGCGATATATAGCCTGTAATAATAGCCAAAATAGAAGACATTAAACGCAGTCGGTAAAAACTGATTATTACATCCCCTGCATGAATAACGTAAATTCATGTAAGCCCGGGCAGTGTTTCGTAATGCGTGAACCAGATTTACCTTATGGACTGAAATTATAAGGCTTAACGAGAAAACCCATGCAACGCAGACGTTATTAATCCCATACGATTACTTCAGAGGGCACCTTCTACTATACCAGGATTTCGTGAATCCAAAAATTAACTGAAAGCCTCTCTCTCGTTGCAGAGGCAGCCTAGAAAGAAAATGGTGCGGATAATAATTCGTTTGAGTTAAAACATAAAGACCTTACGCGTCTGTTCCATCTGGCAATATTAATTCAACGCATTGCAAGAGGTATACGAAATTATATTTTTTCCATACAATACAATAATCCCGCTTTTGGACTATAGCAAAAAATTCATTTTGCAGGCTACTATTCAGTCTGAAGTTCCCGAGCATCGATCCTTCGACAGTGAGTTCGTAGACGGTCAGATATCACAACGTTTCATCCCGCAGCGTCAAAGCAGGGGTAGGTAATACGTTAAAGTTTTTGATTTACCTCGCCCGTGAGGAAAAAGGTCGGCAAAAGATCGATGACACTCGGCGCACGCCCACGTTATGTATCTACCCACGTCGCGAGGATATCGCGAGGCTAGAGCCACGGCAAACGGACTACCAGCAATCGTATTTAGAACAATCTCCGCTACTGCAGAGAAGCCCGGGATTCGGTCCGCTGCATTGGGTCCCAGGTGCGCGTGGAGGCAAATAATTTTGGAACAACATCGGGGGGATTCCCCGTATAACCAGCAGCGGTTTACGATACTGTCGGGAACACCTAGACCGAGATGTAAATCTCGAGAGCCATTGTAGAGAAGAGAGTGAGAGAGAGGGTCTCAATATCATCTGGTAACGCGTTCGTCGCCCAAGACTGGGTAGGTATTAGGTCGACACCAGGAGACGAGGCTCGTGTGGCGGTGTGCATGGACACACAGGCAGCCTGCAGAGCGCCGGGCGACGGTATAGCCAAATACCCAAGGTAGATTAGGTGGATGGTTGGTTGGGTGCGGGTGGATATATACTACGGGACTTTGGGTGAGCGAGAGGGGCGGCAGGGGCGCAGGCAGCGGCTATAAAGGCTAATTGGTTAAAAGCCTGCCGCGCTACAGGCTTGAATCAAGATCTTGGAGTGTTATAATGGATAAGTAACACACGGCACACCGTTGCACGTAGTCGACGAGAGGCTCCGCGCCGTGGAGGAAACCTCCCTTCGGTGATTGGCGGACTCGGAAAGCTACCCCCGAACCGGTGCCGAGACGCGGAGCATCGATCGCCCTTGCGTCGAATCGCGGTGAGGCGAATCCATCCCCTAAGGATGGCCACGCCCCCGGCATCCTCCTCGCTCGACCTGAGCTTAGCATCCCCGTGGATGAGCACCCGACGAGGGACGCTGAAGCACGAGACGACGACAACACGACCAGGACACTACTGCGTTGAGGGGTTTGTGTTTGTGCGTGATTTTCACCACGATGTGTTATACTCGAGTTCCGCCGGTAGTCGCAAACAGTATCTATCGTCGGTCACTTAAAGCGATTCCGAACCCGTGAGGAGGCAGGCTCTGAGAGCACGCTGTTCATCGCGAGTCGAATATTCCGGACCACGAATTCTTGGGGTCGGTCGGTGATAATCTGAGAAGGAAGCACTTCGATCGCTTTCGACCGCAGGTACGGTTTGCACCCCCGAAACCTGATCGCTTACGAAGCTGTAGTACAGGACTACATGACTCGACCCCTTGTCCATATGCGTTGCACGTTGTTGAATCATAGTGCGAAGAGGCCCAGGAAACGGTGAATCAGCACTAAATCAAATCTGCCGATCTACGAGTGCGGTGATGGTATTTTCTTCAGGAGTGATGCTAATCCCTTTCTATGTGTAAACAAGTGACGATCAAATCGCAAAGTTCTCGTGTTGAGTGACATCAAGAAACGCGTGACAATCGGCCGTCCAGATGATTCTGGAACTTTGATTGATTCAAAAACATCTCGAGTTGTGAGTTACTGTGCAATGTGTTCGAATCAAATGTCTGCGACTCGTCAACCGACGTAATCTATTCGAGAGGTAAAAATGCCGCCGCGTTTGACGAGGAAACGGTATAACAATTTTTTAGTACAATAGAGTTGGTGTCTCCGTGTGTTACTACCACATAATTCGGCTGCTAAACGAGTGATAAAATGTCTGGTGAGACGGAAATCGAGGTGTCGGTTGTGTCCGAGGAGGACTTGGAGCTTGAGGGTTCACGGAGTAGCTCGGCACCGGCCGAACTCCTCATTCAGGACAAAAATAATTGTAGCATAAGCAATTCTTGTACAATTAACGGCGGCAAAGCTCCCCTGAGACCTGCTTGTACCCCGCAATACACCTCGTTCAGCATATCCAGCATCCTTGGACGGTCCGAGTCTCCGATAGCCGTCGCGGCCTCGTCTCCTACCCCGAAAGATCAGCCGCCTCGTCAGGTCCTCCAGGCTAGCACACCACCGCAGACTTTGCCACAAACTGCCTCGGCCTCGCCCAGCGAATCGTCGCATCTTCTTGGTCTGCCAAGGCTTGGAAGTCTCACCACCGGCAGCTCGGCTCATGGCGTCAACGGGAACAGTTCGAGTTTTGGTTCTGCCGAAGGCAACCCTTTGATGGGCCATGCAACGACGGATCTTGCCATGCTCTCTAGGTAGGTTCGTCTCATTTGTTCCCTTCGTTCTGATAGCAATCAAGTAGTAATAACAGCCATTGGCTCCAGACAATCGTTCAGAGTGTCTTAAACATAACGAATCAAGGAGTTTCTTGTTCGAAAATGCTGTCCAAAAACTTTTGACCCGACAAGATACGATTTAGTAAATAACTTTATACTTTGAACTTCTGTTTAGTTACCTGTACTTACATATTCCATTACAAGAATGTAAATTAACTTCCAAATCTCGTTAAAATATGGTTTTAAAACAATGGGGTACCATTCGCTGATTCTGAATCCTATATTCATAGCAGCTTGTTATTCTAAGATGCCGGTATTTCACCCTGTTGAGCACGATCTGCAAAATATATTAATTGGTGAAAACTGAGCCACATTTCATCATGTCACGGTCTTCGTAATTCCCGTTGATACCACTGGATTATCATATGATTTGAGAAGAACGAATATTGACTATATATGAAAACCAAACGACAACGTATTCGGTGAAATATCAATTCATTCAAATTTGATTGCTAGTTGAAAAGTTGAAGTTATCCTACACTGTTAAAAACTGATGGCTTGTTTTGCACAAGGTGCCTTAATAATGTAATGGAGAACTAATCAATTCCTTATCTGGATTAAATTGAAGAATCAAATGATCGCAGTTATTGGAATGGTAGCTTAGACAGAAATTAAGAGCCAATCGAACGTAAATACAGCCGACGTTTCAAGAAGCTGATACCCATTAATCGTTTTATTCAATCAATCGAACAAGTTACACTATTTTCAGTTTCGGACGTACCACTAGCAGCAACCATAAAAAATTCCTGCATCCAAAACCAGACCATGGTGTCAACGGTAGGAGCACATGAGATTAGGAACGAAAAAAATTACACTGAGGCCTACAAGTTGAGTGACCAAAAGCTAATTATAAATATGAAGCAATAAGAACTGAACAAAAAAATTGTTTGAAATTAAATTCTTAGATATTTCACCCTAATTGGAGAGTTCTTGAACACGATATAACATCACATAAAATTATATCTGTTCAAATACTGTACCGGTGTCTTCGATTCATCGAGTGAGCATATTAATATTCGTCCGCTCGGTATTTGCAGCACAAAAATCTCGTGCCAAGGAACCGAAATAGCTGAAATAACTATACAATAATCGTCGGAGCCGTAACAGTTTTCGAACAAACTATTTCGCGCCGTGGAGCCACTGGTGACTAGCCGGTGCGATGTACCGGACAAAATGATTTTATTCTTACACCGTTCCTTTACCCCGGGGCTGAATGCAGCTTCGTTTTTCCAATAGACGACAAAAGAAACCACAACCTAGATACAGCCTCCATCGACTCCACTGTGGTACTAGTGGTTCGTATTGGCACTAGCCAAATGCCCAAACGAGTGACAAATAAAAGCACCAGCCAACCAGCCGCCCTAGAGATTTCGCATGATCGATGAGGTGGGGGGGTATCGAGTACCACCCTGGAATAATAGTTGGTATAACCAAGAAGCGTACTGTACCCGTATGTATTTGCGGATGACACGTATAACGCGACACTCGGATCCGAATAGGGGGAGATACTGCGGACGGTAATGGGTCTATTAGGCTGTCTCATTTAATAACAACGAATCCGGCTTCCCTCGCATTGCATTACTTACATCGGGTGGCATTAGATAGGTCTACTAGGAGAGAGGGGGAGACCAAAACTCGGGTGAGAGGGGTTCGCGGAAGAGAGCGCTGCGTCGAGAGGGTTCGAGATGATTTTATCAGATTTGCACCCTCTAGCCCCAAGCAAAGCCCTAATGGTTCCAATTGCTTGTTTTCCAGGCGTTTACCATTTGATTAGGCCTCAAACTCACTCCCGCTGTACGCACCTCGAGGGCGAGACATCTGACATCGGACAATATTACATTTCCATACATATTATCAACGCGATTAAGTATTCACTGCTGACATGAACGAACCTGAAAACTTCACGCCCGCTCTTTGACAGACTCATGTGCAAGGCTGTTAGCGGACAGCTTATTGGTGTAAAAAATCCGAGCAAAGTGAGTGTACGATGTCTCGTGGTAAGGTTCGTTATATACATATATGAACAGAGTTGTTATTCACTATTTTGTCTTTTAAGTAGAGTGCTTGAGCAGACTGCGCGGTGAAAATTGGCATGCTTGCTTACAAAATGATATTTTAAATTAAAAGAATCAACTTTACCGATCCTTTCAAACACGTCTGTAAAATTTGTCAAACACGTATTACATGGGTTTATAATAACTACACTTGTTTTACATTCTTTCTACTACAATCGTAAACATTAGCTACAGTTTTTTATTCTTAGAGCCTCATCAATGTATTACCATGCAATAGTATAAATTCTTCATGAAATTTGCCGGATCCAAATTACTCGTGTCAATCACACAGACTGGCATCGAACTGCACACGCTAAAATTTTATAAATATACTTCTCTTTTATATAATTACTTGAAACTGTGAGTACAATTTCCATACTTAATTTTAATAAAACTCTGTCGAACCTTTGGAATAAGAAGTGAAATGTGAATTGCTGCAGTACACACGACTGCTAGATAAAACATACGAATCGAATGATAACCTTTCACGAACATGGATTATGTAATGAAAATTGACCAGTAGCTTCAGTATCCCTGCAGTGATACTGAAACTGGGAATGAAAATATGTTCAAATTGATTCACTCTCTTGTAAATCTGTGATAATCTACCGTTGGCAACGATGTGTATATTTCACTCTAACCCACTATAAGCGGAAATATTTGCAGATTATATACCTACACAAACCATAATGTTTAATTCGCGTACATGTGGAACGCATACGGGAAACGTGAATGCGTGCGGACTGTGAGTGGCGGGAAATTTGAAACTCATTATAATCGAGGCGCTACTAATTATCGCAATATTCCCAACGTTACATCGCATCATGCTGTACATATATATTGAGTTTAACGTGTGTCGAGAGCGAAGTGAAACAATTGTTCTCCCGCTGTTGTTGGCTCGTCTTTTCCAGACTTCATCAACGTCGCTTCAAATCCTCTAGCTACGTTCGCATCCTGCACGATGCGGATTATACGCTCTTATACAACTAGCTAAAGGACGGAATACTCTACACGTACCTACTTGCATATACGCTTGCAATCTGTTCCTCGGTGTTCGCAGATACATAATTAGCGGTGCGCGATGAATAGAAAGCTGAAATCGTCAAAGTAATATTCGCGACGACTCGCTCCCTCTTCGGCACATCTGTGACGTATACACATGGGGCTTTCCATTCGAAACGTACGAGCTGATGGGGAAAAACCTCTTTAACTTTCCGGTCCCTTCGCTAAATGACGGTTTATCAAAAACGGAACTTAAATGAAAACTTTCCTGTGGCTTTTAGCACCTTTCAGCGCTTTATTCAATTTGCTTGTGTTATTCAAGTTTATAAAGTTGTCTAAAATCATGACGAAAAACATTAGGAAATTAATTTTTCCAGTGGTACAGAAAGTATATAAGTGATTAATAATATGTTGGATTTGCACAATTATGCATTTACAAATTTTACAAAAAATGTGTCTTTCTAAACAAATCCTGCATATTGCAAATCTCCGAAAATATAATGTGCATGGCAAATTAATTTTTCAACAATTCAGACATCTTTTAAAGAAACAGCTGGTAAAAGAGTTAATAGCTTCTCATGGTATTTCAGTACTGTAGTGCAAAAACTTGATTCACTATTCTTGTTTCGAAAAGACACTCATCTTTTATATGAACATCCCTTCTTAAGTGTCACTTTGCAACAGGAAAGACAAAAACTCAAATACTCATAAAAAAAAAACATCTTAAGTTACACATAATTTGATTTTTTTCCTCTTGATTCATTCGAATGAATGAGTTTCATCTCGATTTCAACTAAAAATGTTCAGAAGAATAAATAATGCTCAACATCTCAAATTTTAAGAAATTTTTTTCAACTTCATACTTCGAGGTACACGAGTCTTTGAAAAAGCGATTGAATACACATTTATACCCTGGGAAAAATGAAACAAAGTTTGTGCAAGATTTTGGGTACGTATCGCGTTACCGGGCAGAGAAAGATGAACTATCAAACAGTTATATGTTTGATATTATTTTTTCCAATATTTATAGATATAATGCAACAAACGATATACATTGCATAAAAAAGATACTAATCACAGTCACTATTCACAGACATTTGGGTAAACTCATAAAGCTTTGGCACCTAACGGCAAGGTGTTTATTGCCCATGTTGAACAGCGACTTAACCCAATTCACGGGAGAAACATGTGCCTCGTGCGGTTCTAAGGAAGAGCCGCAGATGCATTAATGGCGATGAGAAACTCTAAGGAGGTATCGTTCAACGGTTGGTATACATGGCATCGCTGGGCCAAGGGACGCGGGGCGAATAGGAGGAATCAATTTGGTGGTACTTGCATAATAGATGCAGACGGTAGAGTAGCCTAGAGAGTATAGAGGCACATAACGCGTATATCGGGGATGTAAGAAGCCGGCGAATCCCCGGAGAATATCTTCCGTGCACTTCGGGGTGCGTCTTTTGCCTGCAGGAAGGAAGTACCCGATCTGATTTATTATTGATCAAACCCCCGCCGTGATAAGCTGTGCGATCCGTCTATATTATCTCGGCTTTTAAGACACAAGCTAGACATATATATCCGGACCTTCTCAAGTCCTCCGGTTTATCATCCTTGTTAGCAACGATCGGCAGCCTCGTTGAGTTTTTTCAAACTGAGCTGGGACTACTTGTCGCAAATTAAGAACTTGCCGAGGTGCTGCATAATAACATCTCACGACAATCGCTCGAGGGGGTGTCAAGAGAGCGCGTTTTACGTTGGCACAAGCGGCCTGCCGCTAAGTACCTGACCACTTTCAGATCTTAGCTTGAGGCCTGAAGGTCTGGATTTAGGACAGCCAAGAAAGGACCAAATAATACCTACTCACAAATACATTTTCTTTCAAAAAATTTCCTCTCCGTTAATCAGATCGTGCCGGTTAATGTTTTCGAGTTCTGTAAGCTCTAAAATGTTTGACACAATAACGATTTACCCCGAGCGTACCTGTATTTTTACTAGCGCGAAAAATTCTGGTGACGTTTTTCGCATACTGTCATGGGAAAAAAGTGTGTGCAGTTTTTTTAAGTATTGAAAGCTCCGCGACTTATGAGAAATCTGGTCGAAAATAAATTTTTCTAATTACAATGAATGTGGACGTTTGTAAGCCTCTCGTATCCAAGAAACAGGTTCTTAGAAAATAGTCAGTCCATCTCTTTGTTCCAATAAACTCTTGGCCTGATCTCGGACACGGTTCGATGAAACAATCAGATATTTACGGAACTTTAAATTCGGATAATGAACATGAAAAATTGACATATTCTGTTTCTTTTAACGGATTCTTTTGCCGAAACATATTCGAAATTATAATTTTCTAATACCTCTGACGATGATCTCGAAAAGGGCTGGTTAACAAAAATTAAGTTTTCAGGGCTTATAGATTCAAGTTCATCAAATCATCAAAACAATTTTTTGATTTGGACATCAAAAATTACTATATCCTATTTTTTGAACGTATGCTTGTAGCAAAAAAAAATTCGAAATTTGAAAAATCTGAGGCATTCAGAGCCGGTTTATACGATATTGATAGAAAGTATTATATAAAATCGTATAAAAGGAATAAAATAACGCAGTAGTAAATAATTTTATGAAAAAAAGAATATCAATGATAAAATATTTTGATCATACTTGATCAATTGAATTGGTTTGTTCAGTGATGAAGCGCATCGCAAAAATGACTGTTTTTAGTAACGCTGAAAATAGGTATTCCTAGCTGAATGTACACACTGTGGGATACTTACAAATAGACGAACATCTGAGGAGGATCGCTAGTATGGTAGAGTTAGCGATAAAACAACAAATTTCTGGAACCACCTTTGACATAAAAAATCGGAATATCGAAAAACCCTTGGTACAGAAAAAACTTAAGAGAACATCGCTTTGTGTGTGTATACTTAGACCCAAGAGATCGAAAGAGAACGCAAAAGATTTTAGTGACCATTACAGATTTGCCGGCGTGTCTATGCGGACCAGGATCTAGACTGCGAGGATAGATGCATGGGAAGCAAGGCGGAAACTTTGGGATGTAAAGGAAACAATTAGGGCTGAAAAAGGGCATAGGAACGTTACCAACTGCAGCGCGCGGTAAAGATAATAGGTGTTTGTACCTGGACGAGGGTTGCAGCGATGCTTACAAACAGTGAACGTCAGATTTCATTTTTATCTTCTCGGGGCATCTGCGGCCGTCTGCTAGCCGTCAGCCGCTTGTTCAAGATGTATCGTACGTAATCTCACCTAGGTATAGATATACTGCTTGGAGCGGGATAAAGCTGTTAATTTGTTTGTTGTGTCGTGCCCTTACTCCCTCTCCCTTTCGCCGTCGCGGCGCCATCCCTCTTCTTTTCGACCTTATACCTCTACGCGCCTGTGTCTCTTTTTTATTTCCTTATGTATTTGTCCTCGCTGCCGAAGAAGCGAACGCAAACGCGATCCCGGGAGCGTGCAGACGTTATGTGAGAAATCGAGCTGCTCGCGTATGGTATATATACATAAATAGATATATACACCTATATATACACCTATACGCTTGTGTATACCTGCGGACGTAGAGTGGCATCGTCGGCGGGGGAAGTTTTAGGGCTTCGGAAGCCCTGGTTTGAGTATCTTCGTCTTACCAGGCTAGTAATTCTGAGCAATTGTCACCTTAGATCGACCGCCTGCCACTTTCGGCAAATATCTTTATATGTGTAAGCGGAGACATTAGAGTGAATGTATACAGAAATAAAAGGTACCTCACATTTTATTTTTATATTTCAATATTCAATACCGTGACGCCTGTTTTCATATTGAAATTTTCAATATGAACATTTATTTGGGAGCAACATATATATATATATATATCGATCAATACCATGGGACTACCTTTAATTTCTATAACTCTGTAGGCGCTTATTTAGTCATTGAAACTAACGGTTTTTAATCTTACACTTAAACATTGACAATTAATCATATTCACGTTCAATATCAGAGTATTAAAAAATCTTGTAGCTACATTGAAACTCTGTGAGATAAAAACCAGAAATGAATCAAGCTTTTCTTAAATATCAATGTCGTGAATTGAGACTTTTACTCGACTAAAAAATGACATTTCCAAGATCTTGATCGTAGGTAAATCATGTATATAAGTGTAGAACGTTGATAATGTGGCACAATTTTGTCCTTTTAATACCCAAATCGAACTGTTTTCTTCCGTTCCATTCCGGATTTTTTTCCTGGAAGACCTCTTATACCATTATAGAATCGGAGCTCTAAATTGTCCTGTGATAATGTTAACGTTTGAATCTTAACAAATCTATATACCATTTCTTGATATCTTAACTAATACAAAACAATTTGAACCATTACTAGTTAATAATGTTATACACAGTTGGATCATGTGCAGTTAAGAATTTGGTACTAACTGTCGAGACTGAAACCATAAAAAAATTAGAACGTACTGATCTAATTCAAAATTGGTGAATTTTGAATTAGTTGACAGAACGTCATAATGGTATCGCTTATTGAGTCGAGAAAATAGTTGTCACTCGATAAAAAATAATAAAATTGATAGAGTCAAAAGATGCAAAAGTTGAACAATGTTCTTAATGTAAACATTAGTAAATCTCATTATACTTGTAATGTATCACGAAACAGACATTGTACGTGACTTATATTAGTTTCTCTATACTAGCATAGCGTATAACCTTCAGCGAAGTAGATCCTTCCAGCCTCCCTAAATTAGACAATGCAGAAACGAGCTCCCGGCCCTTCACCTCCACCCAAAACCCACGAAAATGATACACAACTTCGTAAAAACAGACCCAAAAGCAATAGGAAGAATAAATATCTAATCCAATGTTTCGCATCGACTTGTAAAGTTATGAAATCTAAACATTTTCCTTCGTATGACCAACCTTTTTTCCAAGTTGTCCAAATAGCAGGGTAATAATCAAATATAACGGCCACCTATAATGGCTTTGGAGAAGAAGCTGAAAGAGTGTAATATTTGTTAACAACTGGGCAAGCTATGAGGACGGTTGTGGTAACGTATCTATGTGTGCAGGTACCTACCTTATATCGATCGTGAATGGCCCGCCCACCTTGGGAGCTATCAGGGCCAGCTTTGCTAATGTGCAAAGAGGTAATTGCCTGCAGGGGTGCCAACTCTCCCGAGACCCTTTGTGCGCAGGGTCTACACGAATGAATTTCAGAATTACAAATGATAAAATACGCGTTATTAAACCTGCACCCGCGAACCTACGCCAATCGATGTGCTTGCGGCTGTAACATGTTACATGCACGGAGACAGAGCTCGCAATCGCTAGGACTTTGCAATTATCGTCGTATGAGGAAAGCATCTATTATACTTCGGATTTACGTATACCTAACAAACGCCGACATTCCTTACGACTCGATTTTCAAACTGCAACCTTTGAAGTGTCCCCGCGGGGGATGGAGTCTGCAAAAACGGAAGTATTAATCCGAGCTTTTTCCCCGCCAACGGCATAAGCCGCCCCCCGAATTCGAAACTCGGCTAAGAGGTTGAGAGAGGGAGTATTATGAGCCTGACCAAACCTGCGTCTCCAATTTCCCTCTTGAGACTCGCACTCCAGAATCCGAGTTTCAAAGAACCCAGTTTTCGCATGGCGAAGCTGCCGAAACGAGGACGCAACGGCCATTTGAACGATTAAAGAAACTTTATGTAATACGCGCAAGGCAAACGACCTGGCTACCCTAATGGACATGATTGAATTAATTACTTACCCTTCTGTGCTCGGCGTACAAAAGTTTCCAAATTGTACGGTGTAGACTCCGAGTTTATATACGTACCTACATACCTGTGCAAAACGGTCGAAATCATCACCCCGCATCGTTTGCTCTTTGATGTCTTTCGTTATAACTCCGCGATTCCTCAGGCGTGAAATTAGACGCCGTCTACCGCCCAAAATGGCCGCCGCTACAGACGGTTGGCAACTCTGAATTCGGAATGAGACGCGAAAAAGACAAGACAGCTCTCGCCTGCGTAGCTGCTGACACCTAAATTGGAACCCATAGACGTGCAGAAGCTAAGCATGTCGCTTTCAGAATTTTTTGTCACCCGACGTGAGGGTCCTAGAAACCCAGGCATATTTCATACGCCAACCACAATAGACTCCCGAAATGTTACAAAATAAGAAAACTTGACTTTCAACAAACACCAATGAATTTATCGTTGTGATTACGAATTCATTTTACAGCCATTTAGGATGGATGCGTACTGCAGTGATCTATGTTTTAAAATTTAATGTCTAGTTGAGCAATTAACATGGTAAACCGATTGAGAACTTGGACTAAACTTCCGATAGTCCTTTCGTAATGACACTTGGGCATCGCGTCGCTTAATATTTTATTTCAGTTTTACCATTCAACTTTAGTTATAGCTAGTACCTTAAAAAAGATAATACTGCAAAGCTGCAGAATGTGATGAAAAAGTCCAATCGAGTTAACTGACGGAAAATAAGTATTATGTTTTGTTTCTTCCCTCCTTTTGTTTCCTCATTGATTGTTGTGTCTTTTTTGTCTGTTCTTTTCCATCTTTTCTAATAACCAAGTTCCTTCCTTAGAAAATCCGCTCTGATCCGGTTACCGTCACCATTCTCGAAACGCTGCCAATTTAAGGCTTTTATAAACCAATTAGCAGCTCGTTGATAGGTTTTCAAATAGTAATTCGGAAGCATTCAAAAAATCTGTGACTAGGATTAAAAAATTCACATCATGATGCATTGATAATCGAAACAACACTCAAGTAGTTCTGTCGAAACTAAACACGCCGTTCCAAGTACACCTTGACGTAATTTAAGGCCACCAACAAAGACCCTATACACTCAACAATTCTCATCCAATATGTAAGGTATTTTGTCTGGGTGGTAAATATCTCTAATACCTATAATCCGAAATTTACCATACCTGTGTACTTTTGCTCTGGGTATAAACCAGTCTAAAAGATCGGATAGAATTTTCTGTCTTCTCAGACGTCGTCGCGCTCTGTTAGAAGCAATAAATCAGGATGTGATACATTACACTTCCATATTTCAATTGTGCTCTTACCTCCTTGAGTAAACCCTTCTCGCGGAACCGAAACTTGAATACGCATCTCCGATTAGAGAAAAGTTGTGAGCAGCTGGATCAGCGCTGGTTGCCTGAAATACAAGCATCGTGGAAATAATTGGCATCAAGGCTTGCTATAATTAAACCGTTATCGTTTCAGACTGGGGATAATGTCTTCGTTGATAGCTGGCCGCTACCCCGTTGGAATCGGGAGTATTTTCTTCCCGTCGCCTCTCCAGCACCTCCATCAGCATCAGCATCACCCACGTTTAACCACGACGGGAACAAACGTGACTAGTAGTGGCCAGGAAGCCGCGGATGCTGAAAACATTCAAAGAATGCTACCCGCCAGCGGGGGTTGGCCTTTTCACTGGAGACCAAGCCACACGCTACAAACCCTCAACCACCACTCATCGAACGATGGAAATTCCCATCGGCAAAGTCCTTCGGCGACCTTTTTGCAGAGAGGTGAGCCCCTCCAAATACGCAGTCTCGATTAGATTTATCGCACCCCGACATCACCACGCCTCGCTGAGGAACGACCTCCGATATTTCAGAGCTGCACGCGGAGCTTTTATCGCACTTCGTGAGCCCCAAACCTGAGGACTGTTGGAAGCTAGTGAATAAATATTTGCAGTCGAGTTGACAAACCGCTTCTGGGTTTAGAAGGAAATTGAAGTAACGGTAGTCGTCGCATGTTGAAAGTTGACGGCGAAAGTAACTGCAAGGGACAATCAGCCAACCGGGCACTCGAGGATGACCCCTACCATTCCCCGAAGCTATGGCTTCCATGGCTTCCGCAGTGACAAGCCAGCGCCGATCGACTTAGCTATCAATCGCTTACCTATATACCCGCGTGTATACCGTACCCCGTTGTCTACTTAAGTTGAGAACAAGTTACCCCGAGCCCTGTTGTTTGCTCTCATCGGCCATGCCACTTTATTCAAGGGACTCGGACTCCGCACTACGACATCGAGCATACTTGCGTCACAATTGGCCGTTACGCCGCTCGCGGTTTTACCTGCGCCTGTGTGTGAAACTTTAGACGTGTACACTGAAACGTGTTACGTATCGATTCTGAGACTCGCTTATTGTTAACTATGCAACTGGGTACCCAGACCGAGTAGTCTCGAACTTCTAAGCTTGTATTCATTTCTTTATTCTGCAAAGTTTTTTTGCATTTCCCGAAAGAGACCTCAACCCGATAGTTTCTTCTTACGATTAGATTTTGGTTAGATCCTGTTTCTTTACTTTTCTCTCTGAATATCTACTGAAATATCCGTAATATGAACAATTTTGACATATCGGTAGTGTTTGAGCTAATTTTTCGATAACATGAATTGTGAACTACCTTAACATACATCCTTTCAAGTTCGCATCCTTTACATTAATTTTATGGTTCGTAATTCTTATTCGATTTTAATCTTACGCATCATTTGTACAACGGGATCACTGATTGAAAAAATAATTTCTGTGTACATGTCAATGATTTCATCAAGACCTCGCAAAAAGATACCCCATTCCTTAAATTTATACACGGTGTATTTCGAATTTTCAATTTTGAAATATGATGAAACTGCGAAGTGATTATTCATTTCCTACGCACACAAATTTGTTTTCAAACATAATAGTGGAAGAGTTTGAGAAAATTTACAATCTTGATTTCATCGACATAAACAGCAACTGTTGTAAATCGTATAGAAATCACATCGACAATATGCGTATTCTATCTTTGGTGTACATTCAAAATCCCATATAAATCGTCAGGAGCTGATAATTAAACTAAAACCAAAACAAATAATATAAAGATTTTCTAGAAGAATCAAATATTTCTCTGACTAGTAATTAATTTTATGTTTGTACAATTCAACAGTTTCCACGAGATCTCGAGAGACAGGATCGTTAAATCTCAACGGCTTTACAACGCCATGCCTCGATACTTTGTCAACTACACGTCGAGTTAATTTGAAATAACTAGTAGCACATAATGAAAGGAAACTGTCGACAATTCCAGTTAATTATATAAAATAATATATTTTTTAACCAAAACAACGCGCAAGCCTTTGAGATTAAATACTGTTGGCTCGAATCGTTTTATACCATTTTATACCGATTTGACACTTTACACATGGTAGGGTCCCAACTTGAGAGACATTTACTGATCTCGCATATTGAACTTTCCCGCATTGTTTCATTATCTCGGATTTATTGGTTGACAGACGATGAGGAGGAAGACCACGGAGTGACCATGGCTCGAGAACGGAGTCCATCCTCTGGTGACGACGGTCATGACGATCCGGTTGACGGGGACGGCGATGGCGACGGTGACGGTGACGGTAATTCCACGTTACACTCGTCAGGTAGCGGTCAAATGGGGGTCGGCGTCGACGGGAGGGATTCCGGGAGTATGAAGAGGAAGAAAAAGACACGGACCGTTTTCTCCCGATCGCAAGTTTTTCAGCTGGAAAGTACCTTTGACATGAAACGCTACCTATCGTCCTCGGAAAGAGCCAGCCTAGCAGCGTCTCTACGTTTGACTGAAACGCAGGTGAAAATATGGTTCCAAAATCGAAGAAACAAGTGGAAAAGACAGCTTGCCGCTGAGCTCGAGGCTGCAAACATGGCGCACGCTGCACAGAGGCTCGTCCGCGTGCCAATTCTCTATCACGAAGCCTCCGCAAGCTCGTCCGTGGCTTCTTCGTCGTCGTCAGCACATCCGTCGGGACAACCATCCCTCTCCCACTCTGTGGCGGCTTCCTGCAACCCGCCGCATCCCCAAAATCAGGCCATATTCTATGCCCATCACCACCACCATCATCATCCTGCTCATGTTCAGCACGCTTTGCTGCCGCACCAGGTGCACCCCCAACCCCCACCGCCGCCACCGCCCCCGCCGAATCCTCATCCGCCACCACCGCCACCGCAACCCTCTACGCAATAATACCTTGAATATAGCAAGGAGAGATATTACGATGAAGCATCCTTTTCCTTATCCCCGTCCCGAAAAAGCGAGAGAGAAAGAAAGAACGGAAGAACGAACGAACGAGCAGGAATGAAAAAGAAAACACCATCCCCTCTCTGTAGGTATCACTTACTCACAAAAACGTTCATTGTCTATCGCATACAAAAATTACTATTAACGAATAAAAAAAAATCTAATATATCTATATTACATTGTAAATGCTACATATAACGGAGGCTTTTTATTCCTTACCGCATATTCATATGAGCAAAGATGCCCAGCGTGGATGATACACTCCATCTTTACCCTTATACATACCGGGTCTGTGGCGTGATCCACCCACGCTGGTACCTGAGCCCTGAAGTGAGATACGTATGCTATATGCATGTGAATTGCATACATCTAGATCGGAATGGAACTGCTCGCTATGAACACGAGGCCACGTGGGACTCGACTCTTGGTGACAATGCGATGCAGTCGGGACACGCGATGCACTTCAATCATCTCACTCGACCCTCTGATCTCTCAACCTTCCATTTAAGTATTGCTCTTGTCTTCTCAGCCTCTGCATATCACACTTTCGACACACATACAGGCGTGTGCGCGACGTAAACTGTGTGATCTCTGAACTCCACCACTCCATTCGTCTTCGCGGTTCATCTCTCACACCGTATGCGGAGTACATCTTTGCGCCGCCCTTTTCCTGGATGCTCACTCTCGACGAATGTGCGTATTATTGTTAGTGCTTTATTTTCGTACATATATATATATATATATATATACACATATATTTTTCTCTCCATCGCCTGCTCTTTTCCCTACTTTATATTACGTATGCCATACCGTATATTTTCTACGTGTATAAATCTGGGTATTCGTGACACCGAGTAAACCAACATCTCAACTTTGCACTCCCATTTTGAGCTGCTAGAAGTTTTAGTCACAAATTTCAAATTCCTTACTTGACTGGTTAAACACGTAAAGGTTGTCCCCTGTGACTGTGGAAACCGAAAATACACTTTCTTTTCCCAGCGCGTCTTTCGGGCTATTCTTTGTCGTTCAAGTTCATCATTTAACAAATGTTTATGAATCTCTCCACATTCTCCTAATATTCTACTTATAATTAGTTTGCTGAAGTATTTTTTCTTTTCGAATATTCAAACTGAATTACTTGGTTCAAAACCAACCCCATTCCCTAACCCTTTATACAAAGAGGCATTTATACGAACATCCGCGGAGATGCGATCTTGATAGAATATAACTTCTACCCATAATGTGACTACAAGTTCAAAATCATTATGTAGCATACAACATACAAGATCCTGTGGAAGGCTTGTTTTGGCCAAAAAAATGCGCACTGAAACGAAAGTCAATAAAATTGATCAACCGCATGTGAATTCGCTTTTCACATGCCGGTATAATAACGGCATCAGGGATTTAATGTGTTGGATGTTTACTGTTCGGTATATAAAAACGTGGGTGTATATCACCGAAGTCCCACGTGACGTTGCATGAATGGGCTGCAACCACTCCGCTGATGACATCTCAAGTCGGGTGAACAACAGGTGTTCTCCTGTTTTACTTCAGTCATCATCGATCGTTTCGCCCCTGCATTCCGTTTTTTTTTTTTCTACTTTATTTCCCTTATGCCTTTGCTATTAAAAAAAGATCTTGTCAAAGGGTGTCATTATGAAGATACTCTAACCGCGACTGTGTGATACCTACAGCCATCTTACGCTTGATGTCCTCTGTGAACTCGATGGCTAACGCCTATCTGTATTCATCATCTACACCGCATTTAAAAGAGATCTATTCACGTGCCAAAATATTTTGTGTACATGTATAAAGGAATTTCCTGATCAGATCGGTAGTGGATCGAATTTCAACACCAGTTTGATCAACTCCAATAAGCGTGACAAATTCAAAAAAGCTAATTATTTTTGTGCTCTACTCGGGTTGCAGGAGTTGTTGGTACTCGGAATCATAAATATCCCGTAACTTGAAACATCGTCATTGATCAATGCTGGCTCATTTCAAGATCGTATACACAGGCGGAGCCACAAGATACTATCATAGTCAAATCAGAGCTACAATTCGTATTGCAGCCAACAACAGTTACGTCTTGACTTGTATTGGTGATGAAGTTACATATTACGTCAAGTCATTTACGAGCGATTAAAAAATGCCCCCCCCCCCCCCCCATGGCGCAGAATTCAAACCTACGAGTTAAAAATCATATCTAAGTACATTTTTTGCTGGTCTTATCAAACGAATGCAGTGGTAGAAAAATCAATTTTAATAATTAAATATTCACGATCGGCTAAACATTTCCAATCTTTACGAGCTTCTAACAATCAAGTTGCGGAAATTTTTTTTCCATAGAACAAAGATTTCCTCATCGAAGAAGCTTTCACAAGACACTTTGTTCATGATTGTCGGTAGGCAATGGATGCACAGCGATGAAAAATCGAAACCAATTTTAAACCCAGCTTAAACGGCGAAGCCCGAAGCATCCAGTTTCAAGTTCTCGCCTTACGCTGTAGTAGAGCTGAAAAGCCTCTTCGTTGTCGCGTGTTACAATACACACACGTACGCAGACATGCGCATTGTTGAAACGCACGCACGAAAAATGTACTTCGTACATTTGTGGACTAGATGTATTCGCGTGCCCCGCCGAGGGGGTGAAGGGACGGGGGCAGTGCCCCGTTAAAAAGATTTAGTCGATTTGTAAGGGCGCGGCAGGTATTGAATTGACGACAGATTGAAAGTTTGTCGGTGTATTGTGCCGCGACACTCGGCGTCGAATTGCAGTCACCGCCTCCATGTTATTTTCTGCTTAACACCCCGCCCGGGGAAAAACCTACGGTACGAATGAGTGAATGCATCCAGTAATTTAACGCGCCTCCAACGAGGTAATGCCTCGCTGCGATTATTATAATAACAGACCCTGCCATAATACACCGTCTAAAAAATAGGTCCTACCTTAGTACGTACCAACCTTCACCGTATACCTATGTATATATATACATACATATATTACTATACGCCTATGGACATGTTTATCCGTATCCGTAGATACGAGCTGGTGTGACCACATGAACACACACACGCATACGTGCAGAGGAGCCGCTGTGAAACTCGACAGCTTCAACGGACTTCGCAGGGATATGCTTGCTGTATTGTAGATGCGCCTAAAGTTTATGAGGCGACTCACGGTACGGGACCATTGAGACGAGACGACCCTTACGACCCCAACAATTCGACCGCCCAACGAACGGTGCAACCAGAAACCATACATTCTTCTGATGCCCGCGTAGGGAACTCAGTTCTCTATTTCGCGGAGGAAATTACAAGGCATCGTGCTGTGCATCACTTTTCTTTTAGGCAGTACATCAGTACAGGTCAGAGTACCGTAGATCATATCTGTAATATGTATATTCATTAGGGTGGTCCTTGTTTAGGGTGTTGACGAATTTTTACCGCCCCATCACTGAAATCAATTTTTAATCATTTAAGAAGAGTCGCCAAATTTTTTCAGATTCTTACAGCAAGTCTGAGATAGCCCGCATTGTGATCGAAGTTTGTTATGGAAATGAGATGAGAAAAACTTTTTTTCGCACTATATATTTTATCGTGAAAGTAATAATGTTCCAAAAAATCTGTAACTGCGAGGTTTTAGTCGGCATTAGTGATAATATATGAAAAAAAAAAATACACATCATCGTACGAGGCAATCTAGACGAATTGCACTTTCTCTAAACAAAAAAAAAGTCAGGTTTCGAGGTTGTGCAATTCGTCTAGATTGCCTGGTACGATGGTGTGTATTTTTTCCCAGATAGTAGCACTAATTCTCACCAAAACCTCGCGGTTACAGATTATTTGGAACATTATTACTCTTGCAACAAAATATATACTGAGAAAAAGTTTTACCCATGTTAATTTCTATAAGAAACTTCGATCACAATGCGGACTATGTTAGATTCGATGTAAAAATCTGAAAAAATTAGACGGTTGTTTTCGAATTATTTGAAGCTGATTTGGGGGATGGTCTGGCAACAATTCGTGAACACCCTGAATAAGGAACACCCTAATATTCATGTACCTACTTGAAGTTTCGATCGATCAAGCTTGATTGAAAATCAGCCGAATAACAAATGAATAGCTCGATACCATATTTCGATATAATCTCACCACTTCGTGTCCTTGGATAACTGGAATAATCAGGTTTTTTATCAGTTTTCCAAAATTTTTATCGTCGACACTTAATGATTATTAGTGACCAGAAGAACTTCGGGTACGCGTGAATATTCAGATTTTATTTTGATTTCTCATTCCACGCACTTTTTTCTGGCCTCTCGTATAAAATAAACGAAAAGTATTACTGATTAATACGATACCTCTAGCTTTGCCTGCAAGAGACCAAAAAGCTTACTGGTTCTTTGAATCTGAATTAGAATTATGAAAATTCTTAATCGAAATTTATACTGTAAACATCCAGAGAATAAATTCTTTTTTCTTGACATACATACGTTCCAAGATCTCATAATATTAATACAACAATTGTGAAAAACTGCCCGAAAAAGTATGGGTATTTTATTAAAAACTTGGAGTTTGTCATATTTTGAAAAATGAATTAACTAAATGCCCTACTTTATTCATACGTTTATTCAGGGTTAATTACGAATTTTCTCGATCGATCCATAAACAAGAAACTATCAAAAACCAGCTTGTGAAATTGTGAAATTAAAATTTATTGTACCAGGTGATTTTGAAAAAGCACGAAAAGAGTGAACCTTTGAACGTAAACATTTTCCACATTCCAATTTTATTTTACCGTTCAGTTATTTATTTGCGCTACAATCGCCAGGAGAATCGATCATTTCAATCCAGCGCAATCGCAAAGCTTGAGTAACTTAGGTAGATGATTTTTCACCTTGCCGAAAGGATCTATTGACTTGGTACTTCAGTCGAGTATTCGTATGGTGGATAAAATGAATCAGCAATGTTCAAAATAGTCGACAAGAAACCGACCTTGTTAAATAGAAAACCAGTTAACAGAGAATTTTTAAACTTCAAGAGCACCCTAATTTCTCAATTCCACTGACAATACATATCTAGTGTGCACCCCAACCGCATGCGAGCCATAAGTACGTACGAGACAAGATCTCGCCACACGCTAGAAATTTGTTGAAACAATTTGGTCGGTAGAGAGCCCATGGGAAGTAAAGAACACCATTTGGTTTAGTCACGATTAAATTTCAGAGCCGGACGAGCGAGGGGTTTTCGGTGAAATAGTATATTATAGGATATTTACACGCAATGGAGAAAAAGTCACGGGGTTGAGATACGAAGAGAGAGTATAATCGTTGCGTTGGGTAAAATAAATACCTAATCAAATTATACCGAGTTAATTGTACCAGCTGGCGCCGTTTGTGCTTGGGTATAAAATGACTGTTCGTCTACTTGAACGCGGGTAAAAATAGGCGTCTCGACGCCGCAGATGACGCTGGGGCTGCTTAATTTATCGGAGTCGTTATCGGTGAACAGGATCGTGCCGATTATTACCTGCAAGTCGGTCCTCTTAATTAAATAATTACCTTAATGGAAAGCATCGTTGAATCTATCATGCACGGATGACAGAGCCACGCCCAGCAAATCCGCTCGTATTTCGAAGTGCGTATATACCGCACGAATCGTCAGGTTATAAGGGAAGCACCCAGGCACCAGGGACCAAAGCGGCAAGCACCGAGAACCATGCATCGCACGCTGTGGAGCCTAGGAATCGAGCATTTCTCTGACAAAGGGAACCATGGGGTAGCGAATCATCGGTAGATTAAAAAGAGGCTCCCTTTCGCTTGCTCTTTTGTATATTTTGCACCCCCCATATGCCCCATATATTCAACCACCCGCCGCAGCTATATCAACCCAACGATTGAGTGAGTGCCAACTTTAATCCGGCCATCACTCTCCGCTTGTGCCTGCCATGCACACTGTGGCTTTTCGGCTACGATCATGTCGATGACCACCGATAGCCAGTCCGAAAAGTTTGCAATAACTGATGCAGATATGCATTTGAATTTGTTCGCACTATTGGCTCCTGTGCTGATGACTAGGTAAGAATATTTGCCAAAATCTCAGATTCGAAATAATCGTTATCAGAGGATTAAAGATCAAGAGGGGAAAGTCAAAAGTATAGCATATAGTATACATGCGTAAGATAGGTATACAACGTGGAGTATACATATGTATAGAAAACCTTAAGTAAACACGAAAGTGAATTTCAAGGGAAATGTTATTAAGGTTTCAAGAAGATCAAGGCGAGGGTGAGGCTGGGGCTAAAGTCCGTTTAAGAGCTAATTCGCGTGATGAAAGGTAAATGGTCGTTGCATGGTTTTTACGTTGGAATTTTGTTAATTCTGAAACCTCGAGAATATCATCTCACGCTTGAGGTAATTGCGCCTCGAGGAAAATAATCGTGATAAAATTCGTGAGGTATAAAAAATGAGTCTTATTATATAACTCCAAAGGTGTAGTACGAAGAAATGTTTAAATTCGGTTTTTCCTCAATCTTAAACGCAGTTATTTCATGTTCGTTACCTAAATACCTATTTCATGTCAATTCCTATACTTCATTTTGGAAATAGTATGACATAATTTTTATCACAATACATTACTCTTGCCATTGTAAAGTTTGTTCATTTCAAACCCAACCCGTATAGCGTAGACCAAGTTAATACGGAATCGATCGTTATTAATCAGCCTCATTAAATTCAATATCCTCGAATGATGCACCGATGCCGTTAATTTTTCAGGTCATAGGCTACGTAGAACCGCGAGTAATTCCATACCCTAAACGCGCAAGCTTGTACAGAGCGCCATCACAGACTGATAAATGGAGGGTTTCAGGCATTCGCGCTTTGCCGTTGTATCGATACAAGCATCGCACATTACTCGGTGTGAGAAAAAGAATCTAGCACAGCCATCCAGAGGACGTAACTTCCAACTAACCGAGAACAAAGAGGAGAAAAAACGAGAACAACATCGCGGCACTCGATCAATTATTCAGGAGGACAGCAGCCCCTTCCCCCTTCACTGGGTTCACTTTTTCTCTAATTGAACGAGTTTGGGTGTTGCGAAATTATCCGTAATAGGTGCTCGGCCCTGTTTGCGCGAATTTGTCCCCCACATGCGCGTGCATGGCGTTTACACAGGCGTACGTACACATTCGCGTAACTGCGTATAATACAGATACATATCGGCACACGGTATGGTGGACGTGAGGTAAAAAGGGTGTTCGAGTTGGCTCATAGCTGTCAGATTAATTAACACAGTGCACGCCTGGGGGCTGCGAGAATGGCAAGGATTTGCGACTCCACAGTAATCCATATACTGTACAGCAATACCTGTGAATTTGATTTAGCCCACGTGGGATGTACACCTACGACATACGCATACCCTCTGGGTAACGCAACGCGAACCACCCTGCCTCGCTAAAAAGCGACAAATTATTCCTCACCAAAAGTTTCCCGTGCTCTTGAATTAGGCAGCTATCCCGAATTCTAAAATACAATTTGCAAGCTCCTTGCTACGAAGTCGGATCGGTTGAAAATTTTTCGATAACTTGCTTCAACGTGCGGTAAACAATCGCTTGATGCCTAGCAGATGGAATTTTATTTCTCATTTTCGTATGGAGACGACTTTTGTGGCAGCAATTTGGCAAGCTTTGACTTTGACTTGAACAGAAGCTGGGCGAACGGTGAAGATCCTCGAAGCATCAGGGGTCGTCGGTCTTTGCCTGATTTCTCGAATACCTTGACTTGACTTTTAACGTTCAAGCATGTGAAAAAGTACAATTGAAAAAGACGCGACTGAGTTTTCCCCGTAATTCACGCAACAAAGGAATATTAAAACGGAAAATGAAAGTCAGAGGATTATCCGAAGGTATGGAGACGCGTATTCTTATTCTTTCTTACATGTATTTTTAGGTACATAGACGTATTTACGTATGAAAATCTGCTCGTATCGGTGATCGCAAACAATGAATGAAAGAAAACCATCCACCCTCTTTTTGACATCTGCATACAATTTATTGTTAGTTGTTTCAAGAGAATGCTGTTTCTTTGTGTGCTCTTAAACATTACAGTTTCCTCGAGATGCATTTTACCATGAGTTGATGAAATCATTTACAAATCTAATTTATACATCACCATTCATTGGTTACAAGCCTTGTAATGGTCCAAATAGTAATAATGAGACAACGTAAATCTAATTAGGGGACCTTTTTACATCATGTTATGTAATCTGAAATCAATCGCTAAATGTTTTCTACTCAAGCTTTGTGTTAAATCAATGTTGACTAACAATAAGAGAATCGTCTGCCTTATCATTATTTCATCCATATTCTCAATTTTACCACAACTTTCCCTACTAGCCTATAACTTTTTACGAACACGTATAATACCAAAGTATCGATATTAATTTCAGAGTGATCATAGAGTGTAAAATATTTTACAGAATTTTAAGATTTTGTTTTGAAAGATTGCGGCTTACGTTGGGAGAACTAGCTCATCAGAATAAACTTCAGTTCAAAAACCTGTATGAAATCAAAGTATCGTGAATTCGTCCTAATACTGTAACATCGTCAATTCGAACCATTATATCAAATCCAGGTATACGAATTAATCTTGGATAAAGATCCGAGAACCCTGAAAATGAGGTTCTACATCAATGCTAAGATTCGCATCCTCTTTTACGCCAACTGAGTTAAGTTGACATAAATTCAGAAGCAAGTAGGGTTCAGCTCCCTCAGTGAGAGAAATTTCATTTGTTACAATCGTTAAAAGATTTTAGTCAAATCGGTATCGTTACAACAATTTTTTAAATATTGTTGGGATTAAAAGAAAACGAGGTACAAGTAACTATTTTGTACCTCATTACATTTTCTGGCAGTTGCAACGCAAAATCAGTTGGTTTTTTCGTTTTCTATACTTTTCTTAGTTAAATAAGGTTTTAACATCAATTTATTGTGGACAAACATCAAATTTTCAATACAATCACAAGAAAAAGAACAGAAACAAATACCAGATTTTCTTGTAACAGCTACAAAACTAATTTTTGTTTTGTAATCATCGTAAAAAAATGTCAATAATTAAGAACTGTGTAGTAACCGAAACTGAAAATTTCCCTCGGCGCTGCCACAGGTGTTGCTAAGAACAAATTGAAGAGAAAATAACATTTCAAGGTTCTGAATGGCTTTTGAAACTTTTGAAATGACTTGCGTATCGGGGACCATCTGAAACATTGATTTCCTCGACCCTTTCAGTCACGTAACTAAAAGGGTTAATTATTAATATCAAACAAGATTGATGAATATCCGCAAAATCCTATTGCATGCATCAAATACCTTATTGCCCAAACTGAACGGTAAACGAAATCTCGAAAAATGGGTTAGACCCCTCTTGACTGTGGCGGCATTCAGTGGGGGAAATAAATGGACTGCAAAACCCCGAAAGAGAAAGAGACAGAGAGAGAAAGAGAGAGAGAGAGAGAGAGAGAGAGAGAGAGAGAGAGAGAGAGAGAATTAAATAGCTGAGAGGAAGAGGGTAAGGGAGTAAGTAAGCGCGAGAGACGATCCTAGGCTACGGGCATGGAGGACCATGGGGAGTCGTAACTCGTAAGCGTGATTGATAGATACACGGGTAGATGCTGATGCCTGTGTAAGCCACGAAAAAGTACGAGATGGGGATGGAGGGTGTGACCCAGGCGACGTTTGGCCGAGCACCAGACTGACTCCTAATAGACTCGCGTCCTGCCCGTATAGACATATGAACTCCGCTCTAAACCCACTCCGCCTAAGCTGTGGGGGGTTCCCCTTGCAATCCCTGGCATGATAATTGACCGAAAATAACCCCTAGAGACAATTCGCGGACTCCCCCGACGCCCCTGCATCTGTTCGCCCATTCGTTTGTTCGCTTTACGTTCCCCCACCCCATCCCCTGGCCGCCCGAGGAAAGTCGTCATACGCCGCTTGCGTCCGCTGAGACCTCGTTTCCGAACCGCTGTCAATCGTTTCTAGTCAAAACAAGTGAACCGCGCAATCATTGAGTCATTATCGCCGCCACTCACTACAGCCTATAAATTTTACATACAACGGCGAGAGGAGACGTTTTAATTGAGAAGATTGCGCATGCGTGAGCTTCGTCGTCATTTCACGCAGGCTGACCACCTGAAGCTTCAACTGTCAACCACGGTTTATTGAGGTTGTGTAAGTGATGCGAATTGTTTTAGGTTAAGCACATCTCAAATACTTCACGTAGTAATTCGAAAAAGTTTGGCTAACTTTTATTGTTAATTTAGTGATGACTGACTGTTGGTGAACTGACTACTGCTAGAAATTAGAATCACACCAACTTCATTTCAATTCGCCACTTGACCGCGGTGGGGAGTTCGACATCTCGTACCTTATTTTGAGTAAGTTGGCAAAATGTTGCCGCGGTACGTTCTTCGTTACTCGGCCGTCTAACAATAAGTTTAGTATTTCTTCTCGGTAGACAAGAATTTATGAATAAAGCGAGAAAACATTAGACAATCGGTATACATATTAGGTGTAAGTAAACGGAATGCCGGTGATGTCATGTTTACCGTTAAAAACAATTATAGTGTATGTACGAAAGTTTTGTACAGGCTAATGAAGGTTTATTGAACCATAAGTTTAACAAAAACTCGTCAATTATTAATTACACAGTTGAAGTATCAACACATGTATAATTTTGCAAAATAAAACACTTATTACTGACAGTGAGTTTTCCTTGATAATAAGAATAGTGTATCTTTCAACACCGGCTTGGAAAGTTCGATTTTCAAAGCCTGTGAAAAGTGCGCAAAATGCCCCATGTCCGAACAGTGCGGGAAAACAACGTTGGCGCATGCGCATAATTGAAAGGCTATATTTTACACCCTAGGGCTTTCTTTGGCGCATCTGCACTTTCGAATAACTCGATTTTACGCACTATGTCATTGAGCGTAAATTATGTAACCTCGATTTTAAGCGCTGTCAGTGGCATGGCACTATAGAGCTTACAAATCAAACTCTCTTTCACAGGTATTGCAGAAAAATAGCGTATCTCATACGAGTGGATGAGCGATATCTGACTCGGTTGATTACCGAACTCCACACTCGTCAGAAATCGCCTACTTTTCGCACTTGTAACCCAATGGTGTTGGCCGTGTGTTATCATTTTAGTACACAATAAAGCTACATGATATATTTTTTACATGTTATAATAATAATTCATGTGTGCCACAGAGCCCTAACCGAACCTTTTGTGTTTCATTGAGCAAGGAGTCGAAATATTAACTCTACGTGCCATTTTCTCCATGCGTCAAATTACCGTAAGCCACTGTTCTATGCTGATACAACGCTGTGTGCCATTGTTCGCGCCTGGTGTGCTCTCTATAGCTTTCAAGGCCAAGCGCTATTTGATTAGTTTTTAATTATAGCACTCGCCGCGAGAGGGCAGGTCTGAAACCTTTTAATAACGACGAGCGCATACGATTAGATCAGATAAGTTTCGGCAGCGCGCGAGCCCGGACTGGTTCGTCATTAGTTCGCGGTCCATAATTCGCCACATCGTCCCTCGGATGATCCCTTCATTTGAGCCGCTCTCTATTAAGGTAATTCCTTTTATTTTGGCCTCTCTCTATTCTACTAAAATTAATAACTCTCCGACATTTCTAAACAAATAAAATTGTATAATATGAAACGGCGTAAAATCAACGTTTCCATTTCACCCTTTTCGTCCTTCAACAATAACCCGAATGAAAGGAATGGAAGTTAAATTAATCGCTGACCATGTTACATGTAATTTAATTAATGAATGAGGTTAAGGATTTTAGCGGAATGCCACGTAATTAAGGGCACCGCGGTGTCATTAATAACCGTAACCGTATACAAAACGATCGATGGAAGAGATAAAAGCGAGTGACTCTTACAAAGAGCATAAAAAATATAGCATATCCACGTAGCTGTTATTATACATCCACGCGTTACGTTTTACCGCACGAGTTTGAAATTTAAACTTTTCCAACCCCCCGACGATTCGTCGGGTCATCTTTAAACACAAATGTCGCGGCCCCATTAAATCAAACATATTTAACCATTTCGGGGCGCCGCGGGGATGCAAATGAACATATTATGCATATTGCATGACGACGGCCCAACGCTCCTCCTCTCTCCGCTCCGCTCATCTCTTCTTACCCCTGACCTCGTCGCCCTCCCGCGTTTGAGAATTACAGCCCCACAATGGCGTGTCGCGAATCTTCTCATCAATCTAATGACCTCTGTCCACTCGAACTCGCGTTTTACCACCCCTACGAAGAGGTGGAGAGGCTTTCTGCTCGACGGTGTGCTTGTCGTGTACACATACACGCATCGTGCAGATACGAATTTCCAGGTGTTTGTGACTTGCATGTATACGTGGACGTGGATTTGTACTCACATAAGAGATATAGATAAGTACTACAACACGATAGGATAGATAGTCACTCTCACTAATTTCTCTGACGAATAACTATTGGGTACACTTAACAACGAGTACGTGTGTAAGTACGAGCCAGACTCGCAGATCAAAGGAAGATAATAAATTATCCCTCTCCACAAACTTATCTCAATGTACGTAGCGTGAAACCTTCATCAAGAGTTTCTTGCTGTGGTTTCTATACAGACCTTATACCTATTTTCATTTTTGACCATTTTCAACATTTTTGTAACTGTTGTGAAATTTCACTGATAAATTTAGCATTTGTAAGCTATGGAAAATGTCCATTTCTCTAAAAGGTGGAAGGAGTCATTCGCATCTATCTTGATACAAAAGACATGAAATTTGGTAATGAAGTCACTTTTTTGACGCCACCTCCAAGTAATGGTAATATTACCCAAAAAATTGCAACAGTGTAATAACTGCAATGTGCAATGCGCGTAAATCATTAAGAGAAACTTATACATTCGATTCTCGTCCGAAATAGAAAACATTTTCAAGTTTTGTCAAACTTTGAAGTTTTTTCCTACCAGTCTTGCCTTGCATCGCAATAAATTCTGTTTGGATGGTAGCACTAATTGAGAATCAACGATATGGAACAAGTTTTTCAACCGACCCTTGATTCTTTTAGGCGGACTGAAATATAGCTGGATAGCTCAAAAGTTATGAAAATAATCATGCATGCGAAGTAAGATTCCAGGCGTGTAAACAGCAGCCAGATTATGTTTTGAACCCGTTAAAGATGTTACTTCATAATCTGTCAATATTAACATTTAGTCAAGTGTAGTTGTATATTTGAATCTAAGAAATTATTATTGCGTGACAAATTTGAACTAACTTTCAAGAAATCAATTTACCCGACATAGAATGTAAAGTGACAATCTGAATTGGTATTTGCAGCTTTTAACGTTAGTCTCCCAAAAACGTAGAAACCTTAAGAAATGACAATATTAGCACTCAATCTATGTAATCCTACTAAACATTGTCCCGAGAAGAATATCGGCAACATCTCGTCGCTCATCATTTCGTAAATTTAATGCACTACATTATCAGATTTTGATTGTGCATGCTGACAAGTGTTAATACCACGTACCACATAAGTGAAGTGCTGGGCTAAATTTGTGCAAGGTTGTTTAAACTAGCAAATAGAAAAGTAATAGAAACCACTACTAACGGCGCATTGACTGCGAAGGGGTGGCCTGCAATTACAGATTTTGAGGGACAGATGCTCGCCCGGCAGTCAGAAGATTAAAACAAGTAATCAAAGCTCCGGTACGTCCCGTTTCCCCCTTTTCCCCATCGTCGGGAATCCCCACTCTCGGCACGTCAGTCCCTCCTCGTAGATTATACGACGTCGTTTTCGCTGCTTTCCAGCTACCCCGGCGAAGGATGAACCACCTCGAGAATCGGTCGAGGACGCGCCGCCAACCCTCGGAGAGGGGAAACGGGAACTCGATCAGTCAGTGGCCTTATCGTCTAAGCAGCTATCGCCTGGCCAATAATTAGACGGTTACTTCAGTGGAGCACTAAATTTTACTGTAGAATATTTTTAACGAAAATTCTCAATTGATGTGGTATTTAAAATGGGTTGGTTGAGACGTCATACTATCAGGTGTAGAAACTACTTTCCTGCTCTTTGCTTCCTCGGTCTGGAAAACCATTTTAAATGAGAACATCTACCGATTTCTTTGTAATTTTCAAGTTGTCACATTTATCTTTTCAAAGCACTATATGAATTAATGGAGCGAGTAACATAAGCTTCATATGCACGATGGCCATTAGAAGTATACTCGGCATTGCAAAATACTGCATTTTCTGCGCGTACCAGCTAAAACAGATGGCCCCTAAATTCGGCGAAATGGTTCGCTCTGCTTTTCGTAAAAGTTCAGGGATCGACTCATACGAGTTGGAAAAAAAGCATTGTTTTTTAGCTGGAATAACATGAAAGGAATGCAATGCTAAATATGCTCGTCATCAGGGGCTATCATGCATACACCTGTTTTGGAGGTTACGTTACTCGCTGCTCACACAGTGTTTTGAAACCTATCCATCGGCATTTGAAAATCAGAAAAGGATCCGTTGGTTGTAATCCATAATGGTTTTCAAGATCGGCGAAAAAAAGGTAAACATTGATTCATACGTCTACATAATATATTGTCAAATAGCTATTGGAATGGTTAGGATCTGGATCTATAAGTATCACCGTTGCGGTGATCGAATTGTTATAGCTGATTGGATGAATCTGGGAGGAAGTAACCGTAGATACTCCTACTTTACTTTCGTGAATCTTGGGGTCGGGTGAACGTAGAACGCCTGAGAAAGTCGCATCTTCGCGACCCCACGTAAAAAGTCGAATAAGACGTGAAATAGCTGAGACGCGAGGGGGGCTACAAGGATAAGGATATAAGGATAAGATGAGCCGTTTATCCCTGGTGTCGCTTTTCCGTCCTCGCCTCATCCCCCGGCCATCAAACCAAGACTACCACCGGAGAACGAAAACCGCCTCTCTATTTAGCTCAAGCAAGCCGCCAACCCCATTTCAACTACCCTCGTTTTCTTCGATGTGTATACCTGTGTATCCGTATATAGGCTTTGTTTTTTAAGTTTATTATACGGATCTCGCGTTTAAGGTATGGCCCCAAACTGTCTACACATTCGTTCGTGTATATATAGGTAAGTGACAACGCCTGCAGGCAATGACTGGAAAGTCACATGTCGTATTGATCTTGTGGTTACAGAATCAACGCTGATAACTTTATGCACTTCGTGTATATCGCGAGGATAAAATTTATATCCATTTCTTGTGAAAATATGGAGCCAGAATTTGGAAAATTTCACAAAATGCAGGCTTCGCATTTCGACAGCGATGACGCGAAATGGTTTTAACGTTAAATTACGATCGGTCAATTTGCTAGAGCAGCAGTATATCTCTAGATCTATAAGGTCAAACTCGAGTACAGGAAACTGCTTGTATATTCTCGGCAAGCTTGGCGAAAGTATCGACGTGGGGCAATTTATTACGTAGCTTAAGGCGAAATTCCGTTCGACGTAAATCTCGAGAGCATTAAAAGCGCACCTTCTACCAACTAATTTGAAATAACGTTGGAGCCAATATCCTTCTTTTTTTCACGCTTACGTAGAATTGAAGACGACCCCACGTGGTATACATCTTACCCTAGGAATAACAACAATCATGTAAAATTATAATTAGTTTTCACATACAAAACTCCGTGAAACAAAACTCAATCTATTTAGTCTATGGACGAGTTTAAAATCGGTAATTTATGAAGTACGATGCTGACTTTGTGTTTCATAAGTGTTCGTGTAACAGTTACATTGTCACTCCAAAGACTCGGTATTATGTAAACTCGCACAAATTTCGATTTAAATAAATGAGTAAAAACTATCGTAATAAAATCTATAAGTGACGGAAAGTACTATTCGAAACGCAGATAGAAACAATTCAAGTTCATATTTAATATTTGAGAAAGGGACTTTCTATTTACGGGAACGGCTCAGAATATTATCAGGATAAACAGCAGATGGAATTTTCGAAGAAGCACATATAATAATAAGTTCCAGTAACGGTAAAGATAAACAGTTCGGAGTTGGCTGTAAATTTGCATCGGTGTAAAAAAAAAGCTTGGCGTATCTGAGCATCATCGCCCTTCGGACCACATAAAAGGTATGAAAGTAGCTGGGCGTATAAAAGATTGGGTCATTCGTTGTACTTTACGGGCAAGTAGTCCCTTATGTCGAAAATTTTGAAAATTTGTCTTTGTTAGTTTGAAGTTCTTGCGGCGTTCATCTCGCTCGAAGGGGAGATACTGTTCAGGATATACATCTCGGAAGTCGATGGATCAAATCTAAAATTATTACTGATGTTCATAAGTAATAAATTCTGTTCTACCTACGCAAAGTAAATCGCGAGATACGACCACCTTGCTCGCCCTGCGTGTCTCTCGGTTAAATAATCGACCCTGCATACACGCGTACGCGATGCCGACGTACGTGAAGAAATGGGCTAGCAAATGCTGCGAAGCCAAAAAATGCCAAGCATCAAAAATGAAGTCCTGCAAATGCCAAATCCTCGGAAGTACGTACGTATGTACATGTATCCAATCCATCCGTGCATTCATCTATCGTATCCATAGGACGACTCACAAACCCGTTGTCTTGTTGAAGCTGCTGCACAACGTCAGCCGAGAAAAGGACGAGACTGCAGTTCAAATAAATCTGGATAGAGACATTAAATTGAGACTGGGCGTTTAAACTCTTCGAATTTCTTCAGCTTTCGATGTCCTTGTAACTTATCAAGCGCTGTACAATCAAGATAATAAATGACGGTTAGATAATAAGTATACATAAGATGGTTTTGGATAACTGCAATTTTTTTTTCTTACTGAAACAAGGTCTAACCGTTATTTGTTACCAAATTGAAAATTCTCCCGCAGTATGGGATTTTTAACTCAAGTCTAAGACATGCCTCGTACCATATATGACTCTTTCCCATATGAATTTCGTGTGAAAAAATATAATCCTTCCATTTTTATTTACGCTTTTTTATAGGTATAATCCTGTAGGTAATTAATTTATCTTGAAAAATAGTTTTCTTTTACATTGGAGTTACCGGAAACTAGATATTAACAAAATCAAGTCACTTTTATCTTTTGTTGTTTGAAAATGGTGAACTGAAGCCGATTTAAATGTTATTTGACTAGGAGAAATTTACATGCTGTGATGCATGTCTTGCACTTGAACTGAAAATCCTAATATGCTTCGTAAGGTTTTTGTACGTTAAAAATTAACGTTCAGGCCTTGTTCCAGCAAAGTAAAAAATTTTTCCCCAATTTGAAAGAGTTGTATATACGGCCGGCAGGTAGCGTATATCATATAGACATGTTACATGTAATTACGAAGTGGAAAGAGTGCAGATAATCCAGTCCGGACTCCAGTGACTAAATCCTCTATCGCTCCCATCACCATTCACCACAAAGAATCAAATCAACCGGCGAGAGATTGCTCTCTATTCAACCCATACTTCCCCGCCCTCCATCCCCATCCCCTTGCCCCCCCTGCGCCTGATTGAACCAAACGGGTCGCCCACCCCGCATCCTTCCCCTCATCCCTGCCCCTTTTTCTTCCACCCCCGCAAACCCGCTAGGTGGTCCCAACACGGCGGAACCCCTAAGCTAAGCATGCGTACGTAGGTCTGTACACTCTGTATGGACCTGCAGACATCCCGGGGATTCCGGACGTAATGGGAAGTTAAGCGACTCAAATCTCTGCTAATATGCGGTTGGTTAATGGAGAGCGGCGATCGTTTGAAGTGTCAATTGGAGAAACGATGATCCGCCGACTTATCGAAGCAAGCTTCATTCGTTTTATATTATTTCAATTACAATTATAAAACATTAATGTTGACCATTGACCATAATGTGTTTGATGTTTAAAAATTGATCAGCACATTTCTCCGGAACCGTAAGACCTAGAGGTCTGAAACTTGTAGGATTTTTGCATCTTATCGTTAGTAGGTATACGCTACAAGATATTATAGTTTATACATGAAAATTTTAATTCTGGCTTAGAATCATGTCAATAATTGGTGAATATACCCATTTATACTTTTTGCATAGCAAATGAAAACTTCGAAGCGCCGGCGTTTCAAAATGATTTGTAAACAGTAACTTCCAGAATTTGGATTTCCGAATCGTCAGGACCGTTGACCGAACGGGAAATGAGTGTGCCCAAAGCATTGAATTGTGTCAGCCAATACATGCTTTAATAACTTCTTCATCTTCGAATAAATTCAATTCTTCAATTCTCCGATGTTATTTTCCGACTTTTTATATCCGTTAGATAACAATAACGGTTCATGCTGAGCCGCTTACTGGGAGAAGTTGACGCGCCTTCACGTTCAACAACCATTTCTTTTAATCCTAAATGAAAAAATACTCTCTATAACCTTTTTCTAGTGTTAACTTCAGAACATATTCTATGTAATAAAATGTAATCGGGAAACCAGGGGTCTTAAAAATGAATTTGAAACATTCAAATTTAGATAAAACAGAACCATTTTCGGGAAAAATTTTTTTTGCCGATTTTCGATACACTAGTTTTAAGATTATTGGCCAAACACATTTGGCAGTTCAATTTAAACCATACATGTTAGCAATAAACCGAAATATTTCCCGTGGAATCCATTGAATTTGCTAATTTCTATCGAACTTCATCGTTTCTTGTACGCAAATATTCGATCAACGCGATTCGAACCAATAAGAGTTGAGATCCGATTAGATAAAAGAATTTCTACATTGATTTTCAATAGGAAACTTACAATTAAACCCTTCTTTAACACTTTGCGGCACAGCGTCTCACATATGAGACACCTTTTTTGAATCGGTTATTCAAGATATACGTTCAATTTTTGAGATATCGCTGTCATTTCTTTGCATACTTGGACTTCTGAGACGTCAATGTTGATGGTTTAATAATATATAATATATATAAATTAACGAATTGTTGGAAACGCCTGTTTTTACAGACTAAATCTAATTGTGGAAAGGCTATGGGGACTATAAAAGTGGAACGCGGTATTCTAGGTTTTTTGGGGTTGCTAAAAACGAATCGGACGTTAAAATTACAAACTTCGAAATAGCGGATGTAATATGGAGGACTGAAAATGTAAAACTTGATCCAATTTGCTCGTTTTAGATCCACCGTTCGGAATTTTGTAAATTTCCCAGATCTAACCCCATTTTTTAAATCAGCGACCACGAGAAACCTCATATACCCAGTTTCAAAGAATTTGACTGAGGAAAAATGTATGCTTCAAAGATTTGAGGAGCTTAATAATGCCAGAAGTGAGAACATTGAATATCTGGTATGTGTAGATCTCTTAATATTTATAACTTAAATTCGAAAGACGATTACAAAACGACATACTTACGTGAAATTCAAATAACGGTTGATGAGGTCTAACTTACTTGTTATCAAACCACAAATAAAATAGGCGAATGTTGAGGATACAGCAAATTTTGTGGTAGGTACCTACATGATTAAAAAGTGTTCCGTGTTTTTTATCACGAAAGTATTATCTTGACTTAAACAGAAGCCGTGGAAGTCATTCAAAATTTGCCTAACTAATATCATCAACCTTGAAAACAGAAAAAAGGGAAATATGTTGACAAAAAAGAAGTACTGAAATGCTGTGCTATGCTTGTACTTTATTCATACTTCACAAGTGAGTATAAGAAAACCCAGAGCTCCGATTACCCAGCCATTAAAGTACCAAATGATATAGAAAAATAAATTGAAAATATTTTAAACATGGGGGTATCTCTTACATTTTATATCAATTACCATCATTCTCATTTCAATTTAATTTTTTATACATAAATATTGTTTCTTACAGTTCCAATGTCTCAGAAAACATATTGTGTGTAAATGCATCAGTTTTGCATTCTTACATGTTGCAAACAGTAATTTATCTGAAACGTAGGATCATCACTTACAACGAAAAAATTCTGTCCTTCGGGGAAAAATGGACAAAGAAAAAAACAACCGAAGCCACTACGCAGTATTTCTTGCCATATTAGTCTGTTTCTGTAGTCTGCGTAAGTATGACGGAGTTGATTAATTAACGGATTCAAAGTACTGCTTGCTGTCTTTAGGATTAGGCTTAATTGTTTTCGAATCCGGTTGCCAATTGGCAGGGCAAACTTCTCCGTGTTTTTCAACAAACTGAAATGCTTTTATTAACCGCAGTGTTTCATCAACACTTCTGCCAACAGGTAAATCATTTATACTCAGTTGACGCAATACGCCTTCTTTGTCGATGATGAAGAGTCCTCGCAGGGCAACCCCAGCATCTTCGATGAGAACGTTATATTTTGCTGAAATTTGCTTGCTGAAATCGCTCAACAACGGATAACGAAGTCCGCCGAGCCCCCCCTGCTTTCTAGGAGTATTAATCCAGGCCAAATGACTAAAGTGGGAGTCAGTTGACACGCCGATAACTTCTGTATTGAGCGCTTCAAATTCACTCATTCGGTCGCTGAACGCAACTATTTCCGTTGGGCAAACAAATGTGCTGAAACATTGTGGTCGTACTTTCAGGTAAAAGATATTCTGTCTATATGTAAATACAAATACCGCACAGCGCGATAAAACTAATTTCTAGAGAAACAATGTAACAAATATTTGCATTATGAAAATTAGTTGCCATTAATATCAGCTAAATGCTAGCAAAAATGCCAATACATTATCTTTCTACTTGTAAATTATAAACTACTTACAAGTCCAATGGGTAAAAAAACAAGACGACGTATTTTCCTCGATAATCCTCTAGTTTTATGTCCTTGAAGTCTCCATTGATTACTGCGGTGCCAGTAAATGATGGGGCTGGCTTCTGGATCTGAGGTCCCAACGCATTTAGCAGCCTGGGGCCAACAGTAAAGTTACGGATATTTGCGTTTACTGCGGATTGTGCCAGTCCTTGTTTTACCTGCCAGAGAAAACGTTAGTTTTGACGACACCTTTTAATCACTGATGACTTAGAATAAAATCATTAAACTATACAACAGTATAAATCTAGGTAATTGTTTTCAATTTAACAGCGACTAAAGGATGTTAATATTGTGCAAATTTGGGAATTTGCACAAATCCACATAACATTTCTCTGAAGTATGACCAACAATTACCAGAAATTAGTTAGCGGTAAGAAATTGAGGCTCCAAAATAAGATGGGACTCTCTAGATGCTTGAAGCAACAATAACGTTTGAAAATTAAAAAAATTTGAAACAAGTGTTAATAGTAGTACAATAAATAGTTGAGCCATTGTCCTTCTTACCAAGTGCTTAGCTTGAAGTGAAAGATTTCTGATTAGTCCAGACATCATGAGATTGTTCTTTGATTTACGCTAACGACGACGTCGATACCGCACGGCAGATTGAAAAGTAACGCATAGGCTGATTGACTAATTTCACTGATCGCACGACCGTCGAAATGAGTTAGCGGTTACCGAAGAGGTTATGTAACCAAATTCATACACATTTTAAGATCGGTCTTACTTCCTTAGGCTGACGTCCTATCCATACAGTAGAAAATGACTGAATTTCTTACAGGCTAGTCATAAATTTGCTCGTATGGTGAGCACGGCACCTCTCATACTTTTTTACATTCTTAACTTATAATCTGGTTTTGTTGCGTTTCATATTCTAATGCCGCGCCGGCCGAGTCATGGTTAGTAGAGGTGTGCCTTACCAGACGGACGGTACTCAATGAATATCACAATGTCACCAAAGAATTTATACTTTGTCGATAGGGAAGGAAACTAGGGTAGCCACTGTGTTATTTGTTATCGACATCCCAGCAGTGTTCACTATGCTACCGACGGTATTACGTAAATCAAAGATTCGACGTGTAAATACCGTGGTAAATACCTAAATCTGATTCTTCAAAAACTAAGCAAGTACATGCTTTTGGCGTCAACATAAGGTAGCGCTGCAGAAGCATCAGTGTTATTGTTTCCCAACATCATTACGACAAACCTGACATAGACAGCAGAACTTAAGGAATAAATCATTCCTCTACGTTTGGAATTGATCGTTATTAAGTGCTCACGACTTTTATATCCATTAAGTATTTCACGTTTATGAGGGTACGTAAAGAATTTTGCTTTTTGAAAATAATGCTCGCCCACTGTTCCCGAGTAATTCAGTGTTGATGTTCATAGTCCAAACAATTTATAACCTTACATTCGGGACGGTGATTTGCTGCAATGCCATAGGGCTGGATTTAATTTATTGCACAAAATAGTGAGACAGTAAATAACTTTACAATTTTGTTTGTCAATATGGAATTTATGTGGAGTAATGCCATAACTGTGGTCTGATTTACAAATCATTGTATTAAAGTTTGCAACGTCAACATTAGCTAAAAAATTTGAGGAAATGGAGCAAACAATTTATAATTAACATAAGTTTGATATTTGTGATTAAAAGTTATCAGTATTAAAATGTAATTATGCCTGCCTTCGTCTTGTGATTGAAGTCATCAAAATCTCACCCTACCTTTTATAAACTCTTATTCTATACATAAACTCAGTATTTCACACAAAGTATATTAACGTATACTATACAACTATTTTTCAACAATGCAGCTATTCTCAAAATGTTATTAAAAAATATGCAATGTTAATATAATGGTTGCTGATTCGTTTCCCCTTTTGCTCCGCACAGGCATTTGCGCCTTCTGGAGACATACCCTATCGGCGGGTGCTGGCAGTAATTATTATTATATTAAGCAGAATTTGGGTTAGTTCCTAGTTTATCTAATGTCGAATAAAAATATCAATACCTTTTAGCCATGTCTCAAAGAAACCATAATACACGCAGTACCGCACAAAGCACTCAGAGTTCTACTAGAAATACCTCATCAGTTAAACGATCTACTAGAAACGCCTCGCAAGCCAGTAAAACAAATACCAAAAACACTTCACCAACCAGCCAGAGAACCCAGCAAAATGATGACGATGAATACATGACACAGTCTCAAGCAACTCAAAGCAAAGATCTGACTGCTGAAGAAGAAAATCAGCTAGTTGGAAGCGTGATAAGATATTTATTAGCAGTTGACAGAACTAAGCATGTCATACAAAGACCACAATTGGTTAAAAATGTTTTTGGAACATATAATAAACATTATCGCAAGATTATGACCAAAGTTAAAGCCACTTTGACTCAAGTAAGAATGGAAAGAAAAATTCAACAAGTAATTCAATACAGAATTTAGGTATGTTTTGGTGAACATTTTTTTATTCTTGTTCTCATTTTTCTAGGTGTTTGGTTTTAATCTGGTAGAATTTGAAACTGGCAAATACATTTTGACAAATGCTATTACAATGAATCCTCCACATCTTTCGTGTCCGGAGAGCGAAAAACCCCGTCGAATTTTGCTGATTTTGGTTCTTGCTCATATTTTTATGTTGGATGGTATATGCAAGGAAGGTTTGTTTTTACTTGCTTGTTAACGTTACTTTCATTGAGCAATTTAATATAGTCAAATGTGGCTCAGTCTGTGTGATAATCATACGCGATCTGTGTATTTACTGTAATTGATGTTTCAGAATTGTTATGGGACTTTTTAAGAAAATTGACAATAATTCCTGGAGACGGTTTTAAGACTCAGATGTTTGGTGATGTACACAAAATAATCACTGTTGTAAGTATAAGTAATAAAAATAATGAAAAAAAATTTTATTCAACTTCTTATACCAATACCAAAGATTCATTTGAAAGGTGTATAATATGTTTATGCATATCCTCAGAAAGTTTTATCTTATTAGCGGTAATGATATACATTATCTCCATCTAAAGATTATAGTATTTTAAACATTTTTTCCGTCAACTAACTTTTATTCTTCTTCTTTATCTAATGTAAATATTATTTCTATTCAGGAATTTGTGAAACAACAGTATTTAAAAATGCCCAAGATAGGATCATCGGATCCACCTGCATATGAGTTTCATTGGGGTGTGCGTGCCGAGGAAGAGGTTTCGAAACGTCATTTGTTGGAATTCGTTTCGAAGGTAAATTTAAATACGCCAAAACACAAAAATATATCGATTTATTTCTAATATTTGTAAAAAGTCTAATGAAGCTTTATGAATATTTAATATTTATATAACATTAGAAATATTTATTCTAACATTAGACTACGTTTAGTAATGTGAAGATGATTTCATATTTAATTTCGATTTCTAGATGTATAACGATCGCCCGATCAAAAGCTGGCCTAAACAATTCAATGCCTTGAATGAGTCCGAATGCCAAAGCATAGAGAGTGAAGACGATAACTAAGGTGAACCTATTGCAAAGAGTTTAATAAACTGATATGAAAATTAGGAAATAATGAAGCACTGTACTATTTTTGTAACAAGACTTTTAACCGTGTCCGTCTAATTATTTCTGTATTTTATACTACATACATTCGTGTGCTAAATTTTATGTATTATGGACTTTTTTTTTATTAAACATCTATTGAAACTTTTTGTAACAATAATTTCATGCATCATTATATTCACAATCTTAAATATTGGGTAAAAGATTCAACATAGATGAAAATTATTATCGGCCAATGCATGTTTCCAATATAAAGTATTTCACTTTCAGAACTCAATCTCAGACAACAGAACATATTTAAAGTTTTTAGACGAATACATGCAGCTGATTCTAACACGTGAGAAAAAAGTGGTTGAGATACAATTCTAATACTTGTATGGAATACTTTGTGCCTTAAAATGTTCATCGCGAGACAGAAACAAAATTTGTGTTTTAGAGAACTTAACCACTCATATTTAACATTTTACAGCACGTTTTTTGGTGTATAAAGCAGTGTTGATTATTTTCTGAATATTTGAAAACTAGCTTTATAATTTACCATAAATAAATATCGGTTTGCGGCTGAAACGGATGAACACACTACGTATTCATTATATCTGCAAAAAAATATTTTCTCATTACTATATGCAATTATAATAGATTCGATGGTCTTGCATCGAAATATAGTAATAAAAAGTATGTACCACGTATACTTTTCATATAATGTTTTTTTTAGTAAAACGCTATTTTTGCTTACTCGTTATAATCAAACACTAATGATAGCAACAATATTTACAAAAGTTATAGATTTTAAAAGTTTAAACATTAAAATCGTTAAAGAATCTATCTTCTAGTATGATTCTCGTTATTTTTTAGTATTCTTTCTTTTTATATCATAGATTGGAGTTTCACAGCGAACGTCTTCTCTTAATTTCTCTTTTCTAACTTCTTTTAATTCACTTTCTATCAGTTCGAACTGGTTTTGTATGTACAGATACTATTTAAATAGATTAAAGTAGTGCAATTGCAAAAACAAAACACAAATTCTGAATTAAAAAAAAAAAAAAAATATGAAATATATATGTGACAGCAAAATGTAGAAAGCAGATATATATTCGGCATATTTTTTTAAAGGAGGATTTCGTTGCAGACCTGTGTTACTGAAGTAACAAACAAAAAAGCCTACCACATTTTATCGCATCCAAAGTTCTTGAATATCTAATACGCTGCTCTTTCGTAATACTTTGATACCGATGAGGATATTATTAAAAATTCCCAGCTACCTCACTAGAAGTCAATATCAAATCAAAAATCATCGCAAATTCCAATTTCCGTTGGATAGTTACAGGAATTAAATGAATCTGGGAATTCAGAAGGAGATTCTTATGGTACGTATTTCGAAATTTTTATGTATATTTATGAAAAAACTGTACTAATTTAATTTCAAACAGCATATAGGTACATTATATGAAAAAATACTTGATATATATTGAAACATTAGTGCATGCAATTGTTCATTTCATTAATCACCACAGAAATAATTATATTTGAAGTCCGATCAACACGGTGCTGAGAAAATGATCGAAAAACGCAAGAAATTAACAGCCGTTAGAGGTCCGAAAAATACTCGTCACCCCAATTGATGTTTCTTTTTTGGCAAAATCCTTTGTGCTTTTTCGTATCTCCGAAAAGAAAACAACGTGACTCGCAGAAGCCGTGGGATTAGGCATCCGTGCATGCAGGTGAGATTACCTACGGGACGAAGTTGTATGGTCAAATTTCACGCAGAGGTCATACGGAACGGGTACGACTAGGAGAGAAGTCTACGGCGACGCGGATGACCCAGTTATATTATTAATGCGTCGACTCCAATCTCCCGTCTCAACCGACGTACATTGTGCATACATATGCCGTGAATGATACATAACATTGAGTCTACGGTAGTCGTAGACATACTAACATGTGTACTTCTGTACTCGAATCGAAGTGCAAGCTCGCGACAGTAACAAAATGGGAGTGAAATAAGGTATTCTAGGTTTAATTCCGCAGGTAAGCTTGATGCACGAAAAAAATGTCTGTGCATTATTTGACTGCAGCACAAATTACTGTTACATACCCAAATTTGAAACCTAGAGTGGATTTATTACGTAATTCATGTGAACTACAAAGAAACTGACATGATTATCTGAAATTCTTATATTTTAATTTGAAATATGTCGTTTCTTCTTCAAGGTGACTTATTGTCCTTTGAATCCAGAATTTCAGAAGTAGATGAATAATGAATTCATTTTCGGTTCCAGAGATGTGTATCATGAACGTCATTCAGGTTCAAACAACACAAATCTGTAGCAGCTAATTGTGGCATAAATTTACGTAGGATTCTCCGCTTATTGTCAGAGTGATCAAAAAATCGAAAATTGTTTCGGTCGTAGAGCCGTAATCGCTATGAAAACCTGAGGAGTGTTATAAATTCGAAAAATGAAATATGAACGTAAACTGAACGGATATTCCATTTTGTTAGTACATACACGCTATTGAAAACTCAAAAATTACCCAGTGACGGCATTTTGCAACTACATATCATTATTTTCAAATCTGTTCGTGTATGATCTGCTTTGATATATTAAGTCTCTCCGAAGAGATCCGAAATTATAGGTATTTTTCTTCTCAAGTAGCTTTGGAACAAAAAACATGTTCTCTTTAAAGTACGTAAATGCATTTTTTTTAAAATTATTTCTCAAAAGGATATATTCAACACTGTTGAACCAAACTTGTATAATTTCGCGACAATCAAGCGGCAAGACATTCAAACTATTGAACTGCGGTAGAAACTGGAAAATTGCCTCAGGAAATTTTTTTTTTTTTTCATTCCTCCCTAAACATATACGGGAAAATTTGTCGATCAGTGCATGCGGCATGCTAAAACTTCTTCAGTTCAGCACTTTGTGGCAGCATAATTTCCTTTAAAACTATCATCATCATCACCACCTGCGACGATTCACCAAAGGTTTTCATGTAGATTTCAAAATAAGTTTGGTACAGTTTAAAAATCTTCACACAACTTTTCGAAAAAGTTATCGATAGGGATTCCAGAGCTTATTAACAATCCTATTCAAGAATACCAAATAATTACCCATCCGCGTAATGAAACTTGAAAAAATTAACAATTTCAACACTGGTACACGCAACTCTACACCGATCATACTCGTACGTGCATGTAAACGATTTGGGTGGAGTTAAAAAACCAGAATAGCTGATCGACAGACGGACCAAAATATCGAATTTGCAAAGACGCGAAAATCTAATTCGTAGAATTATCATAATGTAGAAAGTTCAAGTACAGAAAATTGAAAATACAGAAATGAGAAGCACAGAAAGACAAAATATAGAAAGTTTAAAACATGGAACGGCAGAATCTAAAATCTGTATACGGTTCTATATTATCGAAACGAATTCTGACGACTCTACATTTGACATTCTTTATTCTGACCTTTCTATTTTTTCACTATTCCATACCACGAGTTTCCATATCTCTAAATTACACTGAATAACATTTTCGCTTCTTGAAAAATTCGCTATCGCGGCCCTTCCAATTCTCGATCTACCTACATTTTAAACCCCACCCAGCTATTTTCTTTGTCTCTAAACCGCGTGAGGTCAAAGGTCTGCAGCCCCTCGCGTATTTAAGCCGCCAGCGTTACCTTACTTTCAGGCGGGATCGTATAGAAAGGACCTAACACGGCTTCGGAAAGTCCCTTAATCCCGACAAGGAGACAGCTAGCCGCTAGTCCGGTGCAGCCAAGCTGCTCACTGTTCCACTTTGCAATTGTCGTTTAACGAGCCTGCATGCTGCACCACTCGTAACCCATCTACTTGTCTCCGCAACGGACAGCTTTGAGCTTTTGGTTTGATTCAGATTGGTCCCGGATACCGCGCTGCGGGCCGCAACCACCGGCTGGTAACGCGCCGCCCGCATCCCCCATTCCACCCCCAGCCTCGCCCAGCTCTGCCCTCTGCCCCCGGGGCAGCGAGCCCCTCGCCGAGTGAATCTATGTCACAGTCAGTGCATCCCTCGCGCTCGCTCTGCAAGCTCTGCAAGCTCTGCAGGCTCTGCAAGCTTTGCAGTCCGCCGCCGCCGCCGCCGCCGCCGCCGCCCTCCCGGCCTTCCGCTCATTACTTCCGAGCATCTTGTCCCGCCAAGATTTGTCCTCGAGGGCTCCGAGTCGCGTCAGCGATGAAAGTTAACGCTAGTGCAGATAAATCACGAACCTGCACCTTTGCCGAGAATCGTTACTTTGCAAAGTAGAATTTTTTTCATCTCTCGTCAATCATTTCTACCATTTTTAGTAAACAAGTAAGTATAATATTCCTTTGGCGTGCGCTTTTGTTACAAATTTTATACTAATTATAAGTGTACGTAATGCTTGAATCATTTTTTCAACTTTGTAGTAATTCTTTTTTTTTTGTCAGTATGTATGAATATATTTTTATGTTATCTCACCCTTGCATGTAAATAATACAAGTTGAACAAGCGTGAAGGAATTTTTTTTCCAGCAGCAGGTATTTTCCAAGTAAGATCAGTCACGGATATTTTAAATTGGGAAACTCGACCTTCTTTATGCCTGTCAAATTCTTGCTATCTGCATCTGTGCTCGATACTTTTCCTACTAGTTTAGAAAATCTTGCGTTCCATTCACCAATTTTATAAATTCATAGCTGAACAATCGTTTCACACCGTGCGCGATTTCAGTGAAACTCAAAATGTATCGAAAACGTTTACTTGTAACCTTTCTTTATATTCATGTGAATCATTACTGTATACAAATATCAAATGAAGTCTCGAGGTATACCATAAAAATTCTCTGGATAGTTCTCGATATTTTATTCGATCACCCGAGTGCAGGGTAGCTAAAAAAAAAATTTAGCTCTTCAAAGTTTAAAGTTAAATGATATCAACTTATGTTGGTCAGTAGGAGAACGTGAAAAAATCGACTGTTAAATTATGGTTTGTGGAATTTCACGTATAGCTTTTTGATGATCAGATGTCATTCGGAAATCTCTTGACAAAATTGACATGATTGTACGGTCTAGATTCATAGCTGTGAATAATAGCTTTGACAAGACTGCGTACACGAAAAAAAACAGACAGTATCAGTAATGCTGATGATCAGCTGATTTTGTTATTCTCAATAGCTTTGACACGCATGAACGCGGTATTTAAATTGTAATTATGACCTCTCTTAGTGACATAATTATTTATTCCTTTATTTGTCGTTTATTTTGTCATTAAGTACCTATTTTTTATGATTCTATGTTTAACGTTCGTACCTCAACGCAGCGAAATATTTCGCTCAACGCTTGAAAAAATCTTCATAGTTACAATTTATACATCCTAGTACGGTTTTTAATTATCATCTTTATGAGGAAATTACATGTCGGTGCATGTTGTTCTGTTATTGCGGATATTTTTATGGTCCAGCCTAGGTGGTATCCCAGATAACAATTAGGGAAAAAGATGTATCAGGGACATCGAAAAATTTATGTTTTTGTAAATGACTTTTTAAACTGAAAGTCATTCGAACTAAATTACAGATTACATAAACTCAAACATTTCTATTGCTCTATAACTTGTAATATTTTTGAGACATTGGTCTTTCTTTATACGATTTTTGGTTTACGATTAATTGTTGCCTGAGATTCGGTTTAGGCTTAACGATATAATACCATTGATTATAATTGCTCCTGAGCAAAAAGAGCTAAGTGCAGATACTCAAGTATCGTTCTTTGGTCGAGTGCAACACAATATGCTTTACTTATTGTTAATACTACGCTTTGCAAAGATATATTTTTCCGATGTCACAGACTTGGGACCAAATTCGCCGGGTGAAAATGTTCAACTTATATCAAAATATGAACCGGCGAGAAGAGGGTGAAAATCGTCGTGAACCGGATATGACCGGACACGATCGTTTCTGTCAAGTGCGGCCAAAGTCACGGCGTAAACGACGGCAAGTAACTCGACGGGCCCAAAGTGCAATCGAATTGGACACTGAGGCTATGCTCTCTGCCAGAGGAGTTCTTGATCGGCGTGGACGAAGCGCAAGCATCGAGGACGACGAGAGTGAAGAAGAAAAAGGCTACCAGCTGACTAACAAAATTGATAGTCTTGCCAAGATTTTATTCAACCGAGTTACAGCAGCGCGTAACAGAGAACAGAATGACATTAGGTAAGTCATTTTTTACTATTCATTCATTCGCACTTGTTGTTGATCGATTTGTTTCTTTACACCGTTTCAAGTATTTCATAAGCTCGAGAGAAACGAAAGAGAGCTAGAAAAATCAAGCATTGTAATATGCGATGGAGAAATTTTATGCTATAAATTTTGTCTTGATTTATCGAACATGTTCACGAATTTTAATTGCAGTACTTAAATATTTAAAAGACGCGAGAAGCTCGCCCTTTATCGTGTTAAATCAAAAATCGATGGGACTACTCGATGGCACTAAAATTTATAAGGAAAGTATTGCTCAAGTGAGACTTCAAAGAAGTTCAAATTTGGATTGAAATGAACTAGAGATATAAAAAAATGAAAAAAACAATTTTCACAAAAAATACAGTAGTAGGGAAAAAGTGTGTTGAAAATATCTACTCTGCGATAAGCAATGATCATTGACAACAGATTGCATATAGCAAATATAGTGCTTGTTGCAGTCTGAAGAATATACCTAATTTACAATAAGATTCATTGCAAACATATAATTCTAATTTTTATCAGTTTAATACGTGCTGAAGAGTTTAAAACAATTAAATAATTATGTTAGTTTGATTTTACGCTAATACCTATATAAATGAGATAAGCCTATAATAATGTCACGTATGAACATGTAAAATAATTCATTTCGTCGAATTACAAATATAATTTGAGGAAACGAGGCACGACGGACTTCGTAAAAAATTTTGACAAAGTTTTTTTTTAATATCGAGATATTATTAGACGTTTGTTTAATATGTATTGAGTTAGAGTATGCAACATTCTTTTGAGATAAAAGAAATTGTTTTAAACATTTTTTAAGAATAATATTTTAAATAAAGGCCTTTTGCTCCGAAATAGACATTTTTCTTGTCATACATATTGGTAGATAACACAGCTCTACAAAATAAATACTTTTTTTTGTTGCTCTGATTTTTTCTGTGAATCCTGGTATTTGAGAACGTAAAACTTACGAATATAATTATGATTATATTATATTGGCTCTGGTTTTTATGTTATTGTAGTATTGTATTCGAGATGACTCAATGTTTAAAGGCGAATTTCTCTTGAACGGTTAAAGTTCTATATCAGTAGTTTCTTATAGAGCGTGAAATTTCCTATAAGAATCTGTTAATACAGATAGTTTATTAGATGTACGTTTAGATGGTTTATATGTCAGACGTTTATGAGATATATTTTTTCCTAAATTTTTTTACCTGTTATTTAAATGGAAAATGGAAAAAAATCAATATTATAAGCTCGTATTTGGCTGAGATATTCTATATAAGATGCTCTACCGAAAGTTTGATGCGTGTTTGAGAGAAATTTTTTAATTTTTTTTTTTTCGGTACACCCCAATACCCCCCTTTCGAAGAAACTTGTTGTGCCCTCTTTTTCATGGCGAGAACAACAAAGTATTATATTTCTTATATTTTTTATACTTCTGCCCGAATAAAGTAAGCATAACTAAGGTTATTGATAGTATTTTTTTGATAAACTTTAGATATTAAAAAAAAGAAATCGAATTTTTCACCTAAACATTGCTTTTTTGAGTCATATATGAAAATGTCGATAAAATAAATAACTAGAGCCAATTTCGAAAAACTACGCTTACTCCTAAGGTCGTTGACATCGAATCTTTCTAAGACGACTCAAATATCAAGAGCAACAAAACCACTGTTGGCCAGTGTAATTAATCAATGATTTTTTTAGTACAGGTAGAGTTAAAGGATGCGGAGTTATTTAAGATGAAAAAATGATTGTAAAATTTTTGGCGAGGCTCCGTCGTGCCCTAGAAATTATTATTATTTTTTATTTTAATCATGGCAAAATGATAATGAATTTGTTCGAGATAGGTCAAAACGGTTTTTACCCGGTGCTCAAAACCCAGGAAAAAAAATTTAGGTCTTCCCTAAACAGGAAATCTTCCAATTATACTACCAATGAAAACGCTGTATCCAATCCATGTGTACCGGTCGCCAAAATTGGTGCTGAAAGGTGAAGTGAGCAAAGTATCACCAGCACTGTACAATATGTCCTAATTTGTGAGTTATGGTTAATCGTAATTACTGACATCCGTCGAATTACAGCTTGAGTATCGCCAACTGTAACCGCAAGAACCTAAACTGAACGACAAACAAACTGTACATGTATATCGTATCACAGTGCGGGTGAAGTGAACGTGAAAACCAGACGTATTATGTACGAAAAGACGAATTTACGCATCGATCATTTTTTAATCGTGTATTGATCTATCGCAGTTATAAGAGTTCGGAGTAGTTATTTAAACTCAAGGGATTCGTGATACAAATTCACGCCACAAATTTACTCGAGAACAAAGCGAGTATACATTTTCTTTTTTTTTTTTTTTTTTTTTTTACATGAATGCAATTAGGCCCAGAACCAGACGACCGCAAAGGTACAATAAATCCGAGTTTACAATTCACATTTAATTGCTAAATCTGATGTTATTTGCAAACATTTGAGTACCCTTTTAAAAGCCTTTGAAATAATTTTTATTCTAACGACGTCACGTTTCATCGCCACGGTGCTCGAGACAATAATTTCAAAGAGCAAATTTGCGTAATTATTTTTACTTGGCTTTGAGAATACGTTTCCTGAAGTGAATTCAATGTTCCGACTCTGAGGAATAAAAGAAAATTACGTATTTCGGTATGATTTTCTGGCATGCCTTTGAATATGTCTCTTCAGTTTGGTAAAAATACGTACATGGGAAAGAAACTTGCGTAATATTTACCGTCGAATGTCGTTATTCCTGCTAAGAATAAGGTGGTTAACCAGATTGCAATAATATTATTATGACTGTTGTTTGTTTTTATTGGATGAAACCTTTGCAGTCGTCCGGAATTGTGGCATAATAACAATGACAATGACGATAATCTTCGGGCAACGAAACGTAATCCTTGCTTCTCGCGGTTGGTCCGGTGTTGGTCTCCGCGTTCCACATCTCCTGATCATCATTTAATTAGGCGAAATGTATGCGGTTTACACATGCGTACGAATTATTCAGGTCAAATCAGGTACGAATTACGCAACACATATACACGTTCCACATACACCTCAAGTGCAATACGTTACAATTCGACCCGCAATCAATAACACAGGTCAACACGAATTTTGACTTTGATAAGAGGGCATGAAATTTCGATAGATTTATCGATAGTTAGACGAAAAAAATATATATGCCCTGAATACGTTTGCGTTTGTATTCAGGAGAATGGTTGAACAGTGTTTTAGAAAATCCATAGTTAAAACTTTCTATTTATTGATAACTCGAAACAAATATATTTTTATGTAATTTTTGTCAACTTTTACTATCATATCAAATTACAAAATAGTGGAAAAAAGTTTAAAAGTGAACCCTCTTACTTTTTCTTTCATGTTCATAAGTACTTTCTCTCACTAACTCCCAAATGTAGTCCCCTGTCATATTTTCGTTGTATTGGCCCTGATAACGTTGTTCGAACTTCATTATATGTTGATGAAAACGTTCTCCTTGTTTTTCTGAGTACGCCTCCGTGTTGCTTTCAAATTTATCTAAATGAGCATGCAGCATATGTACTCTTAGAGACACTCTGCAACCCATGGTTTTAAAGTATTTTAACATGTTTTCAACTAGCTGTTGGTAATTTTTAACTTTGTTGTTCCCTAAAAATCCAGAGACGACCGCTTTAAAACTATTCAAACTTGTTTTTTCGCGGTATTTTTAATTATACCAGAAATATTTAATATTTCTACGATAACTCGAAAAAATTTATTATTATCAAAACTGTTACAAAGGCAAATTTTATATGGAATATGGGTACTTTTCCTTTATTTTGGAGCACAATGAATAGAAAAATCATGAATTAAATTTCAGGACAGAGAGAAAAAAAATTTGCTGCATAGTTGTGTAATCGACTAACAATAAGATAAATCTTTATAATTACGAATCTCGCGTCTAAGTATGATGGTATATTTCTTTGGTCTATATTTGCATACATTAATATTCCGTGTAACAAGCAGACGAGTAAATGGTTACAGATTGGAACTCCTGTATATGTATTTAATTGGATAAATTCTGATGTGGATTATAACGCAAAAATCTGCTCAACTTAAAAATTTTTCTTTTCATACGTACCCGAAAACTTTTCGTCCTGCTATTATCGCCATGCAAGGTCATAAAATTAGTCTAAATTTCTAAATACAGAAATTAAGTTCTTTCGCTCCTTGACAGTCGTTTTGTTTTTTAGTTCTGTTATTTATTTGTCATTAAAAATAAATAAATTATACAAGACTCTGTTTGACAAACAATCACGACGATGCTCTGTGGTCGGACGAAGGAGATGTTGACACTCCGAATTTTCCATTACCATCCAAAAGAAATGATGTATGAAAATAAGAGTATACATTTTTGTTATTGATTTTAACATGGTATACCTATAAATGTTATCGCGAAATGTATATACATAGGTACAACATATTTTATGCCTTCATGCATCTATCGTTCAATTAAAAAATACAATCAAGACTCGAAACAAAACCTTCAAATTCAAGATCCTTCGTTGTAGCTGCTAAAGTCAGGTACCTATGTTAAAACCGGTCCCTTTATAGTTGACGATAAATGGGACCACCTTGATAAAAATTTGGGAAGAGTCATGAATTCCATTTAAGAATTCTCCAGTAATGTTATTTGCAATAATGATAGTGAACATTCTTCCTATTATCGAAATAAATCTGAGGAAATTCGAATAACACAAACTAATACGAGATATCAACGATTTGAAAAAAGTTTTTATTCTCGATTCAACGATAATGTTCACTTTTTTGACCTGACAAATGGGAGAAAAGTAGCATAAAGTTCTCTCACATACCTTTTCCCTCATCTACGCGGAAAAAGTAGCACTATTATTAGTATTGTGAACTTTCAATAATATTCTAGTTTTCAGACCAATAAAATGATTACACTTACACGTAAAAGGTAAAATCACAAGAGTTTTTTATACAAAAATACTTTTATTCGTTTTTTTTTTTCATTAGTTACAATAATTTTTTATCGAAAAATTTCAGCGAAGTTTCCAAATTCAATTGTGGGAATATCGATTGATTATTTACTATTGCGATTTCGTAAAATCCACATTAAAATCCATTTATTCATGCGTCAAATGACAATGCATTGGAGTGTTTTTGTTCAAAATTGCGTTTAGAATGGGGCTGTTGAGCTCTTTTTCGCGTATCTGATCAGCAAGCAAAATGAACACAAAAACGTTAGCATCGGATCGAAAGTACCAAATTTCAGTTATTTTGAACGTTGCAATTACGAAGTCTTGTCTGAAATGATTGACATTTAATTATTTTCTGATACTGGCATGTTCTCAAATTCATTTCTCTTCCAAAGAAGTACGATTCTGCAGCGACAAGACTTTTTAATTTCGGCAGGTACATAGTTGGAATGTCCGTGTTTGAAATTTTTTTTTTTTTTTTTTTATAACGCATCCCATTCACGTGTCATAGAAACGGACGGCATCAGTACACTGCTCTGGATTGCTACGGACCATCCGCTTGTGAGGATGTCGGCGAATGTATGGAGATGGAGAAAAGATCTAGGATTCAAGCACTAACGATTTGCCAATCTCATCTTAAAGGATCAACACGGTACAGTCTGACAAAACAACTAAACAACGTTGGTAAGTTGCAAAGAGTTCCGAGATTCATCACTAATTATACCCGATGTTACATGCAATGCGTACTATTTTCAAATTCAACGACAGGATCTCGCGTCGACAAACATTGGTTTGCGGTGAGAGATACAACGCTGAAAGCCGACAGGCTCTTAACGCTTGCACCGTTGAGCAGAAATTGCCCAATAAACATCTGTTCGTCCATACGAGAGACGCTGAATCATTTATTTCTTGCATTGCAACACCCATATATTTGCCCTGTGCTTGATCTCGACTTCAAGGAATTCAAAGGGCAGAATTATGTGATTCTTGTGCAACCCATCAATCAAGGAAGTTTGAAGGACCTCATATATGGGGTACGGCTCTTATCACTATATTTACTTTATTTATGACCATAATTTGGGTTACCGTGTGAAGTCACCAAAATCTACAATATATTGTGTCCAAAGTGACGGTAGAATATTCAATTTGCTAACGAACGGTAGATTTACACGTGCTTAAAAAAAGCGGTACTGTTTTTTACTGGAAAAGTTTGGACCTCTGAATTATTGTAACGTATCAATTTCTGCTGACAACCTGACACTAATTTTACCACAAAAACTTCGTGCACATTTAAAAGTAACAGCCCGATGGGTGAAAATATCCCGTTTATAAAACTAGTTTCATATAATTCTTCATTTTATTTTAAAAGCGTTTACCAAGAAACTTCGAAGTGACATTTTATTAGGAACGCTCTAAATAAACAATTTGACCTTCTTATTGTTAGTCATTCATAACTTCCCAAAACTTAATACTGGACTAAACAAAACACACGATACACGTTACAAAGGTTGGGCAAATAATACAGATTTTCTAAACACTTGGATAAGCATTTTGAAAGATTGTACGAATATGAAGCAAAAAAAACTCTTCCACAGATCGAAAGGAATTGTTGGAATGAAGATTGGAGTCAAAAATACGTGACTCGTGGCAAGGGTCTACCGCTACCACAGGTGCAGCGATTAGGTCGTCAAATTTTAGAAGCATTGTTATTTCTGAAAGAGCGTGGCTTCCCAACGGTGACACACTTACATTCTGGCAATGTGATTGTTCAAAACGGAGTCGCTCGTTTAGCAGGTTTAGAAAATACTCTGCTCGGTTTCACAAGCCGTATCTATCCCGTTGTCACTTCCCGATCGTCGCACTTAAACTTTATCGACACGATATGTTTCGGTAAGGAGTCTGCTAATTTTATCGAATCTTCCTGCTCTACCAGAACTCATCCATCCCAAATGACATCAATTTAAAATTTACAGTATCTGAATAAAATTCTCATCTTTTATTTTCAGGTCATGTGTTATTCGAGATGTGCGCAGGGTATGAATTGTGTTCATTTAAACCAACAGAAACGCAACTGTCCGATATCAACAAGTACCCTCAGGTTTGTTGATTACTCGATATTAATTGTTCTTTAAATTATTGACTATATTGCGGTAAAAGTTTTCGCGACGATTTCCTACGATAAAATATAAATCGATTCATCATTCATGTTAGTTATTTATAGTGACATTTGAGTAATCTCAATTTCTCATTCATCCAGATTCTTGAAATTTTGGAGCTTATATTTGAACAGCCAGATGCTCGCTATCCCAGCGTGGAGGAGCTGCTGTTACATGATTTATTCCGCAATATTGATCTTCGCGAAATGCGAAGTGCGCCGGTAACGGTAAAAATTTTCTGTAAAATAATTTATAAACAAAGAGATATCTATAACTGTAACATGGATGTGGGGCCACAATTCGGTAAATTTTTCAGCCTATGATCTTAAAAAATTTCTGGAGATTCAGGTTATAAAAGATCTAATTAGAAGTCTAAAAAAGACTTGCAAAATGATTTAGAATATACCTAGCGGAATACAGTCTCAACCTATACTTGTTACAGATGTTCCGTCCAACTTTATCACCTCCCGTGGTTAACTTACTAGATGGAATTAAACGAAAACATATCAACAAGAGGTAACCTGGCTATTTTCAAAATGTAACCGTTGTACTAATTTTTATCGCGATTTACAGTTAGTAGTTACTTCCTGCCTAAGTTTTGCTTATTCAGACCACGATGAGCAGAAATACAAGTTTTGTAGGTAAACACTTCAATTCAAGCGAATGAATATTTAAGTTGAAAAATAGAAGAAACTAATTGTGGTGTGAATAAATGCGAATTTATTTTTAATTGTAGTCAATTTTGGAATGCTGAGTATTGATTTTTGAATTATTTTAATTCCATTTGCATGCTAGCAGACACAGATCTCATTCCGCAGGCGATGTGCCAGCCGCGAGAAGAATCTACTGGTAATGTGTGAATATTCACATGCTAATCTCAAATGCTATCAGTACAATTTGATTTGCCCTACAGACTGGAGAGTATTGATAGTGAGGACGTTGTATCGCTTGACAATCCTGCACCAGAACATAGAGAAGAAATTGAGGAGTCTTCACTTCTTGCTGAGATATACGACGAGCTTTCGACTACAACTATTTAAAATCCAGACCAGGAGCGATTTAATTGAGTAAATTTTTTTATTTTTTTTTGTATTTATCAGGGTTTATTTTAATTTTATCGCGTTAAACAATGTTTCTTTATTGCGTTTGAAAAAACAACCATTGTAGATTTTTGTTAGTCACTTATACGATACTGTATACCTACGTATACCTCGTAAATATAAACAGAAAATGAATCAACACTCCAATCAACTTTTCACTGTTTTACTATCAAAAACAATAATTAACGCTGAGAAACTACTCGTACGAGTATGCTCATGCAAACGAACTTTGAACTAATGATATTCCTGAGATACTAAAGACTATGATAAGAATAAATCAAACACCTAATACAAATATAATATAATCGCGGTATTAGAATAGATGAAACACAAAATAATTACGTTATTATTTCATTTTAAATTTTCTAGATGAAAAATTTAAACTTCCCGCCAACGGTTAGGTACATTATGATGAATTATCAATAATCATAAATCATGTAATCAAAGTTTTTAATCAACACAATAACATAACTCATTACACATTTTTTGTTGCCAGGATACCTTGTAAAACTTTGACAACAGACAAACAGTAGATCTGATATAAAAAACAGTTCAATTCAGATTCTGATCCAGATGACATGACACTGGTACATATAATAGATTGTGAGTTTTGTCAAATTATTTATGTTTATTCATTAATTAATATCTTAGAAGAATATTTTCACTCGTAGAAAAAGTAATAATGTCAATTCGCTCAGTGATAATATTTATAATTAAGTAAGAGATGACCCATTGAACACACAATTTGCATGAAGTGATTATTCTTACTATCTTTGTATCCATCCGGATTTATCGATAACCAACAATTTCAATTTTTTGACTTACATATGTTGTGGACACACATAGAAATTCTTGTTATTCCATAACTGTTGAAAATTACATTTTAGTATGCTCCTAAAACTCTCTGCTCTATGTCGAAAAAAAAACGTGAGAAATTTGGGTATATGTATTACAATATTACAAAGAGATTTTTAGGTATATGAAGACAATTTAACGATCAACATAAATGAACTTCAGCAAGAGAAATTTTCATCTCACTAATGACATACTAATAAACTCTCTGTATGTGCCCGAAATAAAATGATTGTTAACTGCAGTCAGCCTCATGTGTCCAAGGGATCAACTTGCGTGATCAACAGAACGCTGTACAAAAGTAAAGATAAACGTGGAATAACCTGACTTTAACAAGGATATCTACAAATACCCTGCTTGTTCAGCTCAAAGTGATTTTTCCGAAATCTCGTAAGTAACGTTCAACCAAATGATAAACACCTTATGCAATAAAACTTATGAAATATGACGATGAACCATTATTATTTGGTACAAGAAGATTAGGTATAAACCATTAGTAATAAATTACTTGCAACAAATTATGACGCTCCACCCTCAAGCTCACTTGCAGGCGTATCTGGTTCTTCGTCATTGTAAATGTTCTCAGCCATTTGCCAAACTTGCATTATGTTGTCTTCTGACACAGAACAAATAACCCATGGCTCATTGGGGTTCCAAGAGAAGTCACTTATTTTGGCTGTATGTCCACCATGAATGAACTAAAACAAAAATATTACGTGATTTTCCAATGGTAATAAAAAAAAATTACTTTTTACAAATCCAAGTTTCTACATCTGTTGTTCACTCTCTCTAACCACAAAATACAATAAGGAAATAAAAACAATGAAAGTGATTTTTCTTTTACCAGTGTTATAATAGTACCTAACATACAGAACAACAACGAAACGAGTCAAAATCGGCTGCAAACTGTAGAATTCAGTGAATATTACCAGTAATTCGGGTGGTCCATCTTCGGCATCTTCAGTGGACTGTTCTTCTCCGATCTTACTCAGATCCCAAACATGTAAGCGTCTGTCGGTTCCGCTGCTAGCCAAAATTGTCTCATTGTGCGGTGACCATTGTACTTGGAAAATTTCGTCTTTATGGGACTCGAATGAGTGAAGCTTCAACTTCAAATTTCTCAGATCCCACAGAGCTACCGTCTTGTCAGCACTGCCTGTGGCTAATATAAATTCCGAGTAAGGGTTGAAACTCAGACAGTTTACTTCTGCTGTATGAGCATCCACAGTATGGCTCGGCTTACTTGTGTTATTACATCTGTCCGCAAGCATAAAAACACATTAGAAAAACTCTGGTTATTCAATATATTATTTGAACCAGTTCAGTGTTAGTGAAATGTTTGTAATAGCTAATAATCAGAAAGAAATAAGTGGTAATTAGTAATATTTGTAATTGAAAATTGTCTCAGTAACTGTTTTAAAAAAATCAGTGGTCCAAATAGCTTTAACAATAATAATAATAATTATTTTTTAATCACAATTATATTTGCAATCGATGGGAGGAAGTAAGGAGTATAGCAGGGATTTGTGGCAGTTGTAGTAGAAACACCCGCATTTGCACAAGGGACAAGGGAAACTGCCGAAAAGCTTGTTCAGGTGTAGCTGGACCCAAGTCCAAACCATCGACCAGTAATCCGGCGCCTGAACGGCGTGAGCATCTTCCATTTTTGCAAATTGCCGTTCAGGACCGAATTGACAAGCCAGGGATTTGAACCAGTCTTCCTGCTCCGCAGCCATGAGTGCTAGCACCTGAGCTACTATGGTCGGTGGGTAACTTTATAGAACGCCGGTATATACTCGAATTACCATGCTAGTAAATTGAAAAATAATTTGCTTACATATTCAAGTGGCCTAAAGCCTTTTGTATGAGAAATTAATTAAAGAATGAAAAAAGTCGGATTCGTAACACAGCATTATACCTTGTATCCCAAATCATAAGTTTTTGGTCATCAGCTACTGATCCAAACAAGGACTCGTGCAGCAAATGCCAAGCGACATCTTCCACCACAGCTGTGTGACCAGTGAATATAGTCTTGGCATCGATTACTCTATGCTCTTTAGGTGTTGCATTGATGTCCCACAAGCATATAGTGTGATCGTCAGATGCGCTCAACAAGTAGCCGTTCAGGTTTGGATTCCACGACAAGCCGTATCCTTCTTTTTGATGTCCACGCAACCTACGAAAGTGTGATGCATATAATATTGTTATGCAAGGAATTTGACAATGAACGTAATAATTATTTATATTTTTTACCTGAGATCTGGATGGCATTCACCGTTTGGATCGGGTTTGCTGGGATGCTTGGTATAGTCAAATACTAGTACGTCACTGGAGGGAGTTTTTGTAGCAATGACGCATGGATTTTGCGGCATGTAACGTGCCCTGTTGACTTCACCTTCGTGATTGATTTTTATCTCGATTTCAATTTTTCCACTGACAGATCCAAATCCTCCAAACTCTCCCTTCTCATTGTCGTAATGAGAAGCATCGAACTGTGCATCCTCATTGGGTAACTGTACGCTGGCAATTAGCAAGTGGTTTTGTTCATCGGAAGTATGAGTACCCAAAATAAGACGGTGCACAGAATAATCTTTCCCTTCTGGTCTTGTAACATCAGGCAACCATTGAGCTGTAAGGGAGGGCCACTCCAGGGCATGAGTCATTACAAGATCGTACAGAAAGGGAGTATTTTTCTTCCATATTTTGTACTCTTCATTGATGACACGTTCCTCAACCGCATCGTCAAATGTTTCTGAAAAATATTCCTTCATTCGTCAAATGATCGCATAACCAATATGAGGAAATTAATTTTTTATTGTCAACACGAATGACTCGCAAGAAGACTACACGTTCATATTATGCAATTTTTCCATTGATGATACAAGTTTTGAGCAAATATTTTCTCTGGAGTAAATTTAGCACTACAGATGGTGTAAACATGTCACTGTTCACAACCAAGTTGTCCAGCAACCAAATAAAATTAATTCCTATTCGAAACTCAATGCCGATTGCCGTCGCGGAATCCTTATTTTGTAACCTGTGACCATTACTCTACATCCTACATGTCACCGATAATGTTTATTTGGCGAAATAAGCATCAGGCATGATTGTGTAACAACAGGTAGATTTCTTGCTCATTGACTGCAGTTTGTATTTGAAGTGCATGAAAGTAAGTTTTCCAGTTTAATCTATGCAATATTTACATTTTTTAAACATTGTCGGAACATGACTGCTGAAAATTTGCAAAAACAAATAACTACCCAAAAAAACTTCTATTCTGTATGAATTTAACACCTTTTAATAATCAATAAACATGGATAGAAAAACTTGTTTGCAATGATTACAAAATAACGAAATGGAACACTCTGATATTTTTTGGCAAGATATAAATGTAACTACACATCATACCATGGATAGCGTCCGGTGTTGGACAACTGTACAAAGTCTTAGTAAATGCAACATTTGAAATTCTTTTTTGTAATACCTGTACCAAAAGCGCTCTTTTATGAACCATCCACAGGTACTTGAAGGAGTCTTTTAGACACCAGTGCCAGAAAACTTTCTCAAATCGCTAGCGGCCAATAGAGTTGCAGGCAAGTGTTCTTGTACCGCTAGCAGTTTAAAAAAAAAATTTGTCTCCTGCTCAGGTTTAAAAGACTTCTTTAATGTGGGTGGACAGTGCATAAAAAAAAACCAGGATTTTCGTTGCAGATGTAATAAAAAAGTAGCATTGGATACACGATCAAAAGGTGGCGATGTTGAGCTCGTGCTATGCCTTTGCACTCGCTGTGCGGTATTGCTACCTTTACATTCTTGTATCAAAAAATACTGCTAGATTTCCTATGCTTTATCTGAATTTTTCAAGTTTCGACATCAAATCAACAGGTTTCAATAAATCAAACCTGATCAAATATTATGAACAATTCTTCCAACTAATTCTTTAGCCTCATAGTGACATTATTGTAAATCACATTATAATGTTGAGCAAGAGAATAAACACAATAAAACTTTATTTAGACGTTTTTTAAACAGTATGAAAATTATGATCTATAAGTGAGAATAATGTTAAAATGAAAATCCATGATTTCTTATTTAATGCGTTTTACTTGAATTTATGATTTTAAATGGCTTCGGAGTTGGCGTTTTATCATATTATTTACAGTAAACTGAACCAATACCATTGAATAAATATAGGATGCGAGACAAGTAATAAACTTTATGCAGTAATTATTCATTGTAAATTGGTTGCATACATAGTACGGAAAGCTTTAACAATTATACTGATGATGTTTATTTGAAAATCTAGGTGATTGTCAATTCAATGTAATTGTTGTTGATATAGAGAAATGCTGCTAGGGACCAGAATAAATAACACATAAGTGCAAAAGACATATACAAAAATGATATAATGTATAACTGAAATGTTTCAGAATAGTATGTATGCAAAACTACTGGACCAGAAAAAATTGAAAGTATAATGAAAAATAATGCACATGTGTAAAATATAAAATAATGTTTTCCCACGTTAAGGAATTATTTTTAATTGCTTTACATGTATTTTGTCTGTGTTATAAACCATTTTTCATGTTAATTGATCTTCTCAAGAATATTATAAACGAAATATACATCCATTTCATCTTAGTTTAAATGAGTGTATGTAAGACTTTTAGGATCAGCCCTTTCCCTACTTTCTATTTTCAAATCCGCATGAGCATTTCCAATGTTTCCAATGTTTAATATAATAAACTACAAACTACAGGTTTGAATGCAAATTTGTAATTCTCTCAATTCGAAAAAATATATATATTTCCAGCTTTTCCTAACTTTTCTTGTGGCAAATAGAATTCTATGGGGTTCTAATGCTCAGTTCTCTCTAGCAACTAGACGCCAAGGACTAGTAACGAGTATATTTATCACAGTTACCGAGCAAAGGGTTTTAAACGTGTAATTTCATTTCAATATAATGACTTTGAAATTTTTAAAGGTTTCCTCACTATTACAACATTCCCAGACCATATGACTATGATCATGTTTCGTTGGGTGAGGCTGCATCTTCGGAAACTCGATTAAAGATTGTTCAGTATCTATAAACATGAAGCAATTGCCTTTTCTAAAGTGGATGTAATGTATGAATTTGTATAGGGTACTTGTTGCATTGGGTTACATTAAAATAATTCAGTAGTTTACTTCATGTTTCAGATCAGCTGATAACCTCATCCATTCAAACAGAAGATGCGAACAATGAAAAATGAGCAAATAGAATTCATAATGGCTCGAACTCAGTGCTATTATCAAATCGCTCAAAGTTGGCAAAAAAATGTACGTAGGCTCAAAAATATTATCTTATACTGTTATATTGCAGTAAAAAATTACCGGCCTCTACAAATAACTAGTCGAAGAGGGACTCGAACGTTGCGCTCGACTTTGTGCAAAAGTAGATGCTGTGTATGTTCTGAAATATTTGAGAGATGCGTAGAATCGCGATTGCCTAGGAGCTGCGAAATTATAATCTTGCAAATCCGCGGTGTATGTAATACAGGAATAAATTTATTACGCGAGCTGTGAATGCGATTCGGAATGTGAAGCGCGTAAGTTAGTGAAAATACAAGTCTTTCACAAGGAATTTGGGATGTATCAATAACAACTTTAAATTGCTTAAATGCGTAGAGATAGAAGAAATAATGCTTGATTGTGGCTTAAAGTATCGCTCAGCACGCTCACCTCCGTCTTTGTCTCCCATTTGTGTTTGGTTTGAAATAGATATTCTGTACAACCAGCTAGATTTAGGCTACCTCCAAACACTGCGCCCGCCAAAAAGACGCGAATGCTCCGAAACCGGGAACCGTCAAAGGCCTCAGCCATACATCGTTGAGGACATAGATGATGTACTCACTATAAATTAGAAGCACCTCTAGAGTGTTAGATAAAACGACAAATTTCATAGTGTTTTCTGCTGGCTGCTGTGACGTTGAACAGCACTCCACGAAATTTCTTGAATGCTATACACTAGAAACTATCGTATAGGGGCTCTATTCTCGAGTTGAAGACCCTAGATATCGTATGCGAGATGTATGAGGGCAGCCCCGTGACACTCACCACTGCTCGTATACTAAAAAATTGTACGCGTCTTGTCCCCGTTTTTTAATTCCTCTACGTGGCGCTAGTAGACTCCTGGTAGACTTCTGACACGCTTGCTGCCCTCGCTGACCGCGCGCAAGCTCGTCAGGTAACTACTAGCGCCACTAGTGGTGGAACTTGGCGGCAGAATCGAGGGACATTTTGCGAACCACTTTTAGCAGCATGTGTCAGGGGGCTGTCTGAGGATGTATTCCGACCTCCGTGAAGTTGGCCCCCCGAAGTTGTTATTTTTAAATCTAATTAATGCAATTCGTTTGAGAATCGTTTGAGAGGGTTTGAGGGTACAGAAAAATCGTTTGAGAGTTAATAGTTTTTCCGGAAAATTGATTTTAATTTTGGGTGTGAAGTTGGTGCATTAATTAGATTTAAAAATAATAACTTCGGGGGGCCAACTTCACGGAGGTATATCAATTAAAATATTAACTATCTAACAGTTTTTTTCTACTCTCAAATCCTCTCAAACGATTCTCAAACGATTAAAAAAAAAATTAAACGTCTAAGTCTATTTTTTGAGGAGATAGAAAATATGGGGGCCAACTTCACACCCAAAATTAAAATCAATTTTCCGGAAAAACTATTAACTCTCAAACGATTTTTCTTTACTCTCAAACCCTCTCAAACGATTCTCAAACGAATTGCATTAATTAGATTTAAAAAGAGCGATAAGGAACTTCGTTCCAATAACAACTTCGGGGGGCCAACTTCACGGAGGTTTCCTTTACTCTAGTCTCCATGGTCTGAAATGTCCATAGACTTATAAAGTCTATAGAAATATCGAATTCGATATTATGTAGCTGTATTCGTGAGCTTCCGTTAGGTAATCGTGTACAATAATTATCGTCCACTGTTTATCGACTGCGTAAGACCGTGCAATACTGCAAATCGTATACGACAAAAAACCGATAATTTGAATTATCTTTTGTTTCGAATATAAAAGTTGTAATATGGTTGTTATTAAATAAATAATTAAACGAGGTTGTATATTTCATCTCATTCCATTTATTCATAATCAAATTACAAATGTACCATTAAAATCAGAAGTTTGTTTATCGGCAATAATATTATTTCTGAAGTTACGAAGTAAGTAGCTTATAATTCAGTTATAAATAATTTCAACCTTACATTGGTATCGCATTATAACATTCCAGACTGCAAACCAATAATTGTACCCACTGGACATTTATTTTTGATCGTATTTATTGTAGGTTGAAGCTAATATAATGGATCTGTCGGACGCTTCACGCTTCCTTGCGATGCGTTGTTGGAAAGAACCGAAGAATAAACGAAGAATCGTTGACTAAAGTATATAAAGACAGTTGCCTTTAATGGGCTTTGGTGTGACAACCGAAAATCGCCGCGCGCTTGCGCTTCTTGAGATGTTCCAACGGTAGAGTTAAGAACTTATTGCAGAACATCAGAGAGTTACCGATTGCGACATGATACTGGGTGCATTCACATTCCGAGTAAGGGGCCATTCATTAATTACGTAAAGGTCCCGAGGGGCAGGGAGGGTTAAAAAAATCTCTACATGTCCATATCTTAGGGGAGGGGATAAAACTTATTCTTACGTAATATTTTATATGTCGGAATTAATCATCAGAAATCTACTTCCATTTCGATGCCGACTGGCCTTTTTTCCTTCTATAATATACAATTGGATTTACACCTTATTTTAAAAATTTTTAGTGCTTATTAAAATTTTAAATTCTGAAATGTGTTCATTTTTATCCATTTTCAATCTTGTAAATAAAAATTATAACACATTCTTCCCGTTTATTGATATTATTTTGATTATTCTGAAAAACTAGATAGAATCTTACGTAAGACGGGGGGGGGGGGGGGGGGGGGAGTTCGAGAAATCTTATGTGCCCTTACATGAGGGTAGGGGGGGTCAAACATTGCCAAAATCGTCCTTACGTAATTAATGAATAACCCCTAACACAGTCTTCGCAATAGTGAGGCCAAGCCAGTACTTGGCCGGTGCGTACTTACCGATTTGTCGGCATAACAAGAAATTGATAGTGAGAATAAATTTCTTCCAAATTTCGTAGCAAAACAATGATTCAATTAAAGTATAGGTACCCGAGAGAAGAATTTATACATAGATCGTGAATAATAATAGATCAGATGTACTAATGATGCAGATACCAAGGAGTATTATGCGGTTCACGTACGATATCAATATATATGATCTATTTACGATTAATACGTGATGCATACCACAAATTTTATAATTTTCCAGGTGACAAACTAGATTATCTACAATAATACCCCTATAATATGAAAAAAGAAGAATTATTCATTTCGATATGGGATTCTATTCGATACGCGCTCGATGTATTCCATAACATTAGTATTCATAATTATTCCAACAACTTCATTTGCTCTCTCGATCTTGAATTTTCGTAGGCATAGAATCGAAACGCTGATTTAGCTAGTCGCAAGTGAAGTATCTACGTTGGGTAGAGAAGCAGAATTGTTTTTCGAAGTGTTCGTATGGCAGAAAATTCAGAGTAACTGTAATACATCACGGATACGCTAATTTTGATCGAGATGAAATGGATGCTCCGTATATAAGACAGTATTTAATGCAGTGTAGTGATTTGAAGACCTATAAAGGTGATAGGGAGAGAAAGAACGGATCTTCTTAAAACTTCGAGTGTATTTTAACTAACATTTGAAATGTACGAGCAAAATTTTTTATCATCCAACTATCGCAGAACATCAGCGTTATTAGCTGACCCGTTAACTGAAGAATGTATCTTTTGTCAACGGCTAACTATCGAAGGGCCTGGCCGCCTGAGTCTGGAATCGGCAGAAAGGATAAAGTGCGTATTTCTTGTACAAAACGTGAAAACTAAAATCATTATACATCATATCATATCATCATACATCACACATCATACATCATACATCATACATCATACATCATCATACATAGTATTAAAGGTCGAAACCAAAGTTTGGATGTCGGATGTTCAGAAAGTGACGTCACCAATCGAAAATCAGCTAGCCGAATTCCTCAGTCTGGAAACAACCGCGCAGTAGAGCGGACGGATGAGAGTCGCGCTCCGCAAATTTCGAGTACCGAGTTCTCAACCTCTCGGGTCCCGCGCTTCGGGTCCGCTACGTATTTCGAGTACCGGGTTCTCAACCTCCCGGATCCCGCGCTTCGGGTCCGCTACGCGGTGAAACTCGACTTCCAGGATAAGCGCTCCGTGGTTCCTGGTTCATGTTTACAATAAATTATTTCAATTCGTTTTTCGCGCAAGCCCAAATTCAGTAGCTGTCACTGCGCTAATAAAATTTCTCGACTTCCAGGATAAGCGCTCCGTGGTTCCTGGTTCACGTTTACAATAAATTATTTCAATTCGTTTTTCGCGCAACCCCAAATTCAGTAGCTGTCACTGCGCTAATAAAATTTCTCGACTTCCAGGATAAGCGCTCCGTGGTTCCTGGTTCACGTTTACAATAAATTATTTCAATTCGTTTTTCGCGCAACCCCCAATTCAGTAGCTGCATTGCGCTAATAAAATTTCTCGACTTCCAGGATAAGCGCTCCGTGGTTCCTGGTTCATGTTTCAATAAATTATTTCAATTCGTTTTTCGCGCAACCCCAAATTCAGTAGCTGTCACTGCGCTAATAAAATTTCTCGACTTCCAGGATAAGCGCTCCGTGGTTCCTGGTTCACGTTTACAATAAATTATTTCAATTCGTTTTTCGCGCAAGCCCAAATTCAGTAGCTGTCACTGCGCTAATAAAATTTCTCGACTTCCAGGATAAGCGCTCCGTGGTTCCTGGTTCACGTTTACAATAAATTATTTCAATTCGTTTTTCGCGCAACCCCAAATTCAGTAGCTGTCACTGCGCTAATAAAATTTCTCGACTTCCAGGATAAGCGCTCCGTGGTTCCTGGTTCACGTTTACAATAAATTATTTCAATTCGTTTTTCGCGCAAGCCCAAATTCAGTAGCTGTCACTGCGCTAATAAAATTTCTCGACTTCCAGGATAAGCGCTCCGTGGTTCCTGGTTCATGTTTACAATAAATTATTTCAATTCGTTTTTCGCGCAACCCCAAATCCTGTAGCTGTCAGTCCGCTAATAAAATTTCTCGACTTCCAGGATAAGCGCTCCGTGGTTCCTGGTTCACGTTTACAATAAATTATTTCAATTCGTTTTTCGCGCAACCCCAAATTCGGTAGCTGTCAGTCCGCTAATAAAATTTCTCGACTTCCAGGATAAGCGCTCCGTGGTTCCTGGTTCATGTTTCAATAAATTATTTCAATTCGTTTTTCGCGCAACCCCAAATTCAGTAGCTGTCACTGCGCTAATAAAATTTCTCGACTTCCAGGATAAGCGCTCCGTGGTTCCTGGTTCACGTTTACAATAAATTATTTCAATTCGTTTTTCGCGCAAGCCCAAATTCAGTAGCTGTCACTGCGCTAATAAAATTTCTCGACTTCCAGGATAAGCGCTCCGTGGTTCCTGGTTCACGTTTACAATAAATTATTTCAATTCGTTTTTCGCGCAACCCCAAATTCAGTAGCTGCATTGCGCTAATAAAATTTCTCGACTTCCAGGATAAGCGCTCCGCGGTTCCTGGTTCACGTTTACAATAAATTATTTCAATTCGTTTTTCGCGCAACCCCCAATTCAGTAGCTGCATTGCGCTAATAAAATTTCTCGACTTCCAGGATAAGCGCTCCGTGGTTCCTGGTTCATGTTTACAATAAATTATTTCAATTCGTTTTTCGCGCAAGCCCAAATTCAGTAGCTGTCACTGCGCTAATAAAATTTCTCGACTTCCAGGATAAGCGCTCCGTGGTTCCTGGTTCACGTTTACAATAAATTATTTCAATTCGTTTTTCGCGCAACCCCAAATTCAGTAGCTGCATTGCGCTAATAAAATTTCTCGACTTCCAGGATAAGCGCTCCGTGGTTCCTGGTTCATGTTTACAATAAATTATTTCAATTCGTTTTTCGCGCAACCCCAAATTCGGTAGCTGTCAGTCCGCTAATAAAATTTCTCGACTTCCAGGATAAGCGCTCCGTGGTTCCTGGTTCATGTTTACAATAAATTATTTCAATTCGTTTTTCGCGCAACCCCAAATCCTGTAGCTGTCAGTCCGCTAATAAAATTTCTCGACTTCCAGGATAAGCGCTCCGTGGTTCCTGGTTCATGTTTACAATAAATTATTTCAATTCGTTTTTCGCGCAACCCCAAATCCTGTAGCTGTCAGTCCGCTAATAAAATTTCTATAATTTTATAATCTTCTCATAATCTTTTTGGTAAAATATATCGATAAAAAAATTATATTAAACCTTACGCGGTATTTTTGATTTGTTCTCATGCTGAAAATATTTATTAGCATTCGAGGTATAACTCGAGGTGGTTGGCGGTTTTCGTTGGAGGTAGTTAGGGGTGGTTGCGGGTAATCTCGGTGATTCAGGAGGAGGGGGCCGAGGATTTGTGCTCGGTGAGTCAAACACTTTCATAATATTTCATGGCAATTGTAATTTGAAATATTTTATCTGAAATATTTCAAACTTCTCACGTTTACATTGAATTATTTCAATTCATCTTTCGTGCGAGCACATATTTAGTAGCTGTGAATAATCTTATACAATTTATCATATTATTAATTGATTATTTAATCAATTACTCAATTATATTAATCCTTACACAATATTTTCGATGTGTTCTTATACTGAAAATATTTATTACTATTCAAGGTATAACCTGAGGTGGTTGAAGGTGGTCGGAGGTGGACGAGGAGGAGGACGAGGAGGACGAGGATTTGTGCTGGGTGAGTAAAACACTTTTATAATATTTGATGGCAATTGTAATTATATTTCATCTGAAATATTACAAACTTGTCACGTTTACAATAAATTATTTCAATTCATTTTTCGTGCAAGCACATATTCAGTAGCTATGAATAATCTTATACAATTTATTATATTATTAAATTATCAATTAATATTCTTATGATATTTAATGGCAATTGTAATTATATTTCATCTGAAATATTACAAACTTGTCACGTTTACAATAAATCATTTCAATTCATTTTTCGTGCAAGCACATATTCAGTAGCTATGAATAATCTTGTACAATTTATTATATTATTAATTAATTGAATAATTACATTAATCCTTACACAATATTTTTGATGTGTTCCTATACTAAAAATATTCATTACTATTCCAGGTATTACCCGCGGTGGTCGGAGGTGGACGAGGAGGAGGACGAGATGGACGAGGAGGAGGACGAGATGGACGAGGAGGAGGACCAGGTGGACGAGGAGGAGGACGAGGTGGACGAGGAGGAGGCGGGGTGGGTCGTGGGAGAGGACCTCTCCTCTCCTCAGAGGAGGGGAGGGGGGGGGGGGGGCAGGGAAGGGGGTGAGGTGGGCGGAGAGGGGGAAGGGACGGGACGGGAAGGGAAGGGAAGGGGCGGGAAGGGAAGGGGAGGGGGGGAGGGGGCCGGAGGGGGCGGGAGGGTGGGCGGGCGGGCGGGGGGGAGGAGCGAGGGAGGGAGGGTGGGCGGACGCGAGAGGGCGGGGGGGGTACTGCTCTATTAACTCTAACAGGCTCGAATCGACATCCATCCTCCACTCTCTCCCTCCCTCCCTCCCGCCCGCCCTCCCTCCCTCCCACCCACCCGCCCACCCGCCCCGCCCCTTCCCTTCCCACCCCTCCCCACCTCCCTCCCCTCCCCGCCTCCCAACCCCCTCCCCGCCCCTCCCCGTCCCCCTCCCCGCCCACCACTCCCCCTTCCCTGCCCCCCCCCCCCCCTCCCCCCCTCTGAGGAGAGGAGAGGTCCTCTCCCACGACCCACCCCGCCTCCTCCTCGTCCACCTCGTCCTCCTCCTCGTCCACCTGGTCCTCCTCCTCATCCATCTCGTCCTCCTCCTCGTCCACCTCCGACCACCTCGGGTAATACCTGGAATAGTAATGAATATTTTTAGTATAGGAACACATCAAAAATATTGTGTAAGGATAAATGTAATTAATCAATTAATTTATAATATAATAAATTGTACAAGATTATTCATAGCTACTGAATATGTGCTTGCACGAAAAATGAATTGAAATAAGTTATTGTAAACGTGACAAGTTTGTAATATTTCAGATGAAATATAATTACAATTGCCATTAAATATTATAAGAATATTGATTAATTGATTAATAATATAATAAATTGTATAAGATTATTCATAGCTACTGAATATGTGCTTGCACGAAAAATGAATTAAAATAATTTATTGTAAACGTGACAAGTTTGTAATATTTCAGATGAAATATAATTACAATTGCCATTAAATATTATAAGAATATTAATTAATTGATTAATAATATAATAAATTGTATAAGATTATTCATAGCTACTGAATATGTGCTTGCACGAAAAATGAATTAAAATAATTTATTGTAAACGTGACAAGTTTGTAATATTTCAGATGAAATATAATTACAATTGCCATCAAATATTATAAAAGTGTTTTACTCACCCAGCACAAATCCTCGTCCTCCTCGTCCTCCTCCTCGTCCACCTCCGACCACCTTCAACCACCTCAGACTATACCTCGAACACTAATAAATATTTTCAGCGTGAGAACAAATCAAAAATAATGTGTAAGGTTTGATATAATTTTTTTATCGACATATTTTACCAAAAAGATTATGAGAGGATTGTAAAGTTATAGAAATTTTATTAGCGCACCGACAGCTACTGAATTTGGGGTTGCGCGAAAAACGAATTGAAATAATTTATTGTAAAGATGAACCAGGAACCACGGAGCGCTTATCCTGGATGTCGAGAAATTTTATTAGCGCAGTGACAGCTACTGAATTTGGGGTTGCGCGAAAAACGAATTGAAATAATTTATTGTAAACGTGAACCAGGAACCACGGAGCGCTTATCCTGGAAGTCCAGAAATTTTATTAGCGCAGTGACAGCTACTGAATTTGGGCTTGCGCGAAAAACGAATTGAAATAATTTATTGTAAACGTGAACCAGGAACCACGGAGCGCTTATCCTGGAAGTCGAGAAATTTTATTAGCGCAGTGACAGCTACTGAATTTGGGGTTGCGCGAAAAACGAATTGAAATAATTTATCGTAAACATGAACCAGGAACCACGGAGCGCTTATCCTGGAAGTCGAGAAATTTTATTAGCGCAATGCAGCTACTGAATTTGGGGTTGCGCGAAAAACGAATTGAAATAATTTATTGTAAACGTGAACCAGGAACCACGGAGCGCTTATCCTGGAAGTCGAGAAATTTTATTAGCGCAGTGACAGCTACTGAATTTGGGCTTGCGCGAAAAACGAATTGAAATAATTTATTGTAAACGTGAACCAGGAACCACGGAGCGCTTATCCTGGAAGTCGAGAAATTTTATTAGCGCAGTGACAGCTACTGAATTTGGGCTTGCGCGAAAAACGAATTGAAATAATTTATCGTAAACGTGAACCAGGAACCACGGAGCGCTTATCCTGGAAGTCGAGAAATTTTATTAGCGCAGTGACAGCTACTGAATTTGGGCTTGCGCGAAAAACGAATTGAAATAATTTATTGTAAACGTGAACCAGGAACCACGGAGCGCTTATCCTGGAAGTCGAGAAATTTTATTAGCGCAATGCAGCTACTGAATTTGGGGTTGCGCGAAAAACGAATTGAAATAATTTATTGTAAACGTGAACCAGGAACCACGGAGCGCTTATCCTGGAAGTCGAGAAATTTTATTAGCGCAGTGACAGCTACTGAATTTGGGCTTGCGCGAAAAACGAATTGAAATAATTTATTGTAAACGTGAACCAGGAACCACGGAGCGCTTATCCTGGAAGTCGAGAAATTTTATTAGCGCAGTGACAGCTACTGAATTTGGGGTTGCGCAAAAAACGAATTGAAATAATTTATTGTAAACATGAACCAGGAACCACGGAGCGCTTATCCTGGAAGTCGAGTTTCACCGCGTAGCGGACCCGAAGCGCGGGATCCGGGAGGTTGAGAACCCGGTACTCGAAATACGTAGCGGACCCGAAGCGCGGGACCCGAGAGGTTGAGAACTCGGTACTCGAAATTTGCGGAGCGCGACTCTCATCCGTCCGCTCTACTGCGCGGTTGTTTCCAGACTGAGGAATTCGGCTAGCTGATTTTCGATTGGTGACGTCACTTTCTGAACATCCGACATCCAAACTTTGGTTTCGACCTTTAATACTATGTATGATGATGTATGATGTATGATGTATGATGTATGATGTGTGATGTATGATGATATGATATGATGTATAATGATTTTAGTTTTCACGTTTTGTACAAGAAATACGCACTTTATCCTTTCTGCCGATTCCAGACTCAGGCGGCCAGGCCCTTCGATAGTTAGCCGTTGACAAAAGATACATTCTTCAGTTAACGGGTCAGCTAATAACGCTGATGTTCTGCGATAGTTGGATGATAAAAAATTTTGCTCGTACCTTTCAAATGTTTGTTAAAATACACTCGAAGTTTTAAGAAGATCCGTTCTTTCTCTCCCTATCACCTTTATAGGTCTTCAAATCACTACACTGCATTAAATACTGTCTTATATACGGAGCATCCATTTCATCTCGATCAAAATTAGCGTATCCGTGATGTATTACAGTTACTCTGAATTTTCTGCCATACGAACACTTCGAAAAACAATTCTGCTTCTCTACCCAACGTAGATACTTCACTTGCGACTAGCTAAATCAGCGTTTCGATTCTATGCCTACGAAAATTCAAGATCGAGAGAGCAAATGAAGTTGTTGGAATAATTATGAATACTAATGTTATGGAATACATCGAGCGCGTATCGAATAGAATCCCATATCGAAATGAATAATTCTTCTTTTTTCATATTATAGGGGTATTATTGTAGATAATCTAGTTTGTCACCTGGAAAATTATAAAATTTGTGGTATGCATCACGTATTAATCGTAAATAGATCATATATATTGATATCGTACGTGAACCGCATAATACTCCTTGGTATCTGCATCATTAGTACATCTGATCTATTATTATTCACGATCTATGTATAAATTCTTCTCTCGGGTACCTATACTTTAATTGAATCATTGTTTTGCTACGAAATTTGGAAGAAATTTATTCTCACTATCAATTTCTTGTTATGCCGACAAATCGGTAAGTACGCACCGGCCAAGTACTGGCTTGGCCTCACTATTGCGAAGACTGTGTTACTCGGAAGGTGAATGTAGCCAGCATCATTTCGGAATCGGTAACTCTGTGATGCTCTGTAATAAGTTCTCATCTCCACCATTGGTAGATCTCAGGGAGCGCAAGCGCTTGTCACACCAAAGCCGATTGGGGCAACCGTCTTAATATTCTTCAGTCAACGTAGGAGGTGTTTGGAGGTGCATGGAGGTGATCGGTGCAGGTTGAGGAAGACGTGGTCACCGAAGATGACGGCGGTGCGGAGGAGCAGGAGGGAGACGAGGCTGTCGAGGTCAGGGGGAGTTCACTCTTTACCCCCACTCTAAGCAATTTTGGCAGGCTGCAGGAGTAGGGCGCGACAAGTTACGAAAACAAAATTCTACTAGAAGTGAATATTTTAGAGTGGTAGAACTGCTAATAATAATAATGTGCACATGTGCAGCCGGAAAATAATATTCCGCCATTCTTGTATCCTATGTTAGAAGACCGTGGTCTGCGATTACATAATCACATTACTCGGTAGAGGGCGCTCTTAACATCCTAAGTAATGCTGACATGTTACTATACTCTAGCAAGAAATAACTATAGAAATATAGTAACTGCGAATTTTTCAATATTGTGTTGGTACAGTATAGTCCTGCAGCCTGCCAAAATTCGGTCCCATCTAAAAGCATTGAGTGAACTCCCCCTGGTCGAGGTGGACGGCGGTGCTCGGCGGTAGTTGGCGTGATCGGCGGTGGACGCGGCGGTCTTTGGTGGCGGTTGGCGGACGGCGTTGTTAGGCGTCTTCTCAGGGGAATGATCGAGCTGATCGACATTTCTAAGTCGCGGTCGACAAGTAGTTTTAAGTACTTTGTACCGACTTAACCTCAAGCTTCCATACCGACACTACTTTGGCCGCTACGAATGTCGGTGCGAGCCCGATAGGTAGAGTCGATAGACTAGAACCCTCTTACGCACCCAGGCCCACCTGGGCACATGTGCCCGTCGAAAACTGGTCACAAAAATTTACCCAGGGGTATTCGTCTTTATATTCTTCAGTCAACGACAACAATAACATGCCCTGAGCAATTCCCATCACTTACCTGTACAAAGCACTAGTGAAATCGTAAGCCAGCGGATCAATTTGAAAATTGTTATGATAATGTTTTGTCACATAAGTAATTTTCAGAGCATATTATCAGTGGGATAAATTAATAGAATGCCAAATTTTGGAAGTCATCAAACAGTATTCGAAATTCGTATAAAGACGTTGTCGAGTTAATAAAAATTCGGGAATACGAGGCATCGCCAAAATCGAATTTGATTTGCATTGAAGCTGAGACTCCCTATGCTCAAAACTGATTATTCGTCATTTGCAACATCAGTGCAAACAATGATAGTGGACCATCTTTAAATAACAATAATTGACATGTACTTCATTTTGTTGTATTTTATTAATTTTTCCACTGTAGTCTCTCAAAATCTAATAAAAAAGTCCTGTTCCGCGTGAACAAATGAAAAAGAAGATTTTAATAGCAACAGGTAAAAAAGATTATAATAACAATAGTATACGCATGAAGTTGGCGGTGGGGTAAGATGCCGAAAACAAAAAGCATCTAGAAAACAAAACTTCCTATTTTCATAACAAGATGTGCGCTGAGAAGTCGAACGTGGAGTATTTTCAAATAAACTCATTTAATAATAAAGTTGCTGTTGCTATGAAGTTAGTGTCAAGTGATTGACAGCTGTCATCGGCTGTTTATGACAGTCTTTGACAAATATCTTTATAGTTATCTGTTTCTGACTCACAAAAAATAAATATGCAAATGAGAATTATTAAGATGATTCCCGACGGGAATTGTCGTTTTCGCGCGCTGGCGTATTGTGTACGCGGCACTCAAGATCGACACGCAGAGGTGAAACAGAGTATCGTTTCAAATACAGTTGATAATTGGTCTACATTTTCGGGTTTTATTACAGGTAATGACTCAAACGGTGCCGTGATTATGTCACCTGGTCACAAATCACACATGAATAAAAATGGAATTTACGGGGGAGAAGCAGAATTAGCTGCAGCTGCGGACATTTTTAAGACCTGTAATCGTGTATCGCGGAGAACAAATTAATCCACACCAAATCGGATCCCAAGATGAAAGACAATTCTCGCCACTCTTCACCGGCGACGGAGACAGTGGACACAACCAGTACAAATCAGCATAAATGAATTCACCTGTCTAATAGACAATGTATAAGGAAATAGTGAGGCGCAAAGCGCGCAGGGGCGAAGCCCTTAGTATACAATAAAAATGTACATATAAATTAATTGAAACATGAAAGCTATCCATTTGTATAACTAAGAACTTATACGACATTTTATGAAACAGTTTATTTAATTTTTAATACTATTCTCATTCTTTGTTGTCACGGAATGACGATTTTACTATAAAAATCATTTCGGAGAATTATTCACACCTGAGCTCAACATTATTCTAAACTTATATTATAATACATCACAATTACTTTTGTTATCGAATATCAAAGAATACGAAACATTTCTACAAACTGAACTTCGAATCATTATTAGTATTATTATTATTATTATTATTATCTTTCGCTGAGTGAAAACTGTTTATAAACGAAAAAAAGTATTTTATAAAACAAATTGATGTTTTCGTGACCGCCTTTAGGGATCTGTTTTATGCCATTACAAAATCGATGAATGGAAAAAATAAGAGACAGGAATGACAGACATCATATTAACGAATTTAACAGGAACTAGTTGCAACTAGAAACAAAGCTGATTGCAATTATTTTCGTACTCGTCTTAAAGTACGCTTCAATTATCAAAATGACGTTCTACTATAGTCTGTATACATTTCATTCTTCGGCTTTAACGAGTTCGTGTGACCGATGATGGAATACAAAGGATATGCCACTAGCCCAGCACTGCCGAAGTGGCAGATCGGGTAAATGACGAGGATTGTTGGCATGTCTCCAATCCGACAAGTCAGAATTGCAGTCTGTTCCTTCGGGTGGGCCGCGAACCTCCACTCCATTTACGCACCTCTTGCACTTGAATCTATATAAACAATAAAAATGAATATAAATCATAATCTCGTGTCAACAGTGCTTGTCTTTATACTTTGGGATTATAAGAAATCGAGCATGGTCAATGATAATGTTGATAATGGTGAAAGTTTAATACGAACTTTGAATGGGTATCAGATGTGGTGTTTTCTTCCAACGTGAATAGATCGCGCAAGTCGCTTAAAGTAAAGTGCCTCGCCACATCATCTTCTTGGTCAACTACAGTCGAACTTAATGCTTTCTTGTGGGCCTGTCTTTGGAATATCTTTTCTTCTATTGTACCAGTCTGAAAATTCAAATATTGTATTTGTTTGCAAATAATTAAGACTAAAAAGGCTAATATTCCATCAGTGTGAGAATGTATTATTATTTACACAAAGCAAGCGATAAATGAAGCAAGGCTTTTTTTGTCCGTCTCTCCAAACTCTGGCCATAGCTTGGTCATCGTTGGCGGGATTCCAGTCAGGATCAAACATAACTAGTCGGTTTGCGCCAATCAAATTAAGCCCACATCCGCCTGCCTTAGAACTCAGCATGAATATAAAATCGCCGCTGTTTGGATCATTGAAACTATCTACGACTTTGGATCTCTTTTTTATAGTCATCGATCCATCAAGCCTAACATAACGATATGTACGCTTTCGACATAACTTTTCAAATAAGTCCAAGGTCTGTGTATAATTTGATACCAACACAACCTTATCCGTTGTAGTTGACTTTACCAAAGCCAGTAAACAATCCAAGACCATCAATTTACCAGACAGCTCTGGCAAGACATCTCTGAAAGTTAAATAAAAATGGTAATGCACAAGCATACAAGATAGCCGCAAGTAATAATTAACAAACATTTTACAAAACACTACTGTATTTACTTTAAACTATAGTTTGGAGGTAGAAGTTCTGCAGCATTTTCGAATCCTTCAGACTTTTCCAGAATTTTTTCGTACACCAGATCAGGATGATTACAAAGTTTTTTGAGTAGTGTAATAGCGGACAATGCTGAAAGACTACCTTTCTTGCCAGTGCCAAATTCATCACCTAAGTAATAAAATTTTGATAGTAAAGAGACTTAGAAAAAAGAAACAATATTATTCAGTGCAATTAGCACGGAACAGGTTGCTGAACAATTAAACAAACATAAAACATACAGAAGTGGCTGACAGCAGATATAATGATTTGCACCTTCTACTTGCCTTGCATAGATTTTCTGATACTGTCGCTTTTGATGAAATTTTGATACAACTGAGTTTGCAATTTGTTAAGTTTAACGCAAATGACCATTTCATGTTTCACAGGTAAATACTTTGACAATAGCGCACTTGTACGTCTTATCAAGCATTTGTTTACTATTGTTACCAGCTCTTGAAGACATTCTTGCGCTCTTTGGCGCTCCGAGTCAGTTGCTCCAGCATCTTGACCTTTCAGGATCGGGATTTCAAATTTCCGACGGAATTCCTAAATAAAAATTCATGTAACCTAGTAAAGAAATAACATTTTTCGCCAAGTCTATTGGGTCTTCAATTCATACTCATTATAAGAAATATATTATGCCTGTGCTAAGTTTTAACAAATTAGCTCTTGAGTTTACCAACTGAAAGTAAAACTGACGTGTTTGATGTGAAGATAGTAAAATGTATCAGTGTACCTGGGCAGTTCCAAGAAGTCCTTGATTCACAAAATGAACCAGTGAGAAGTACTCGAGTAGGTCATTTTGAATGGGTGTTCCACTGAGTAATACACGTCTTTTTGCTTTTAAACCCATAAGTGCCTGATAAGTTTGATTTTCACTGTTTTTCAAACGATGACCTTCATCACACAATACTAAACCAACGTCATCCTGATGTAAAACGTGAGCGTGCAAACGAAACGTTTCATAGCTGATTATCAAAATTGGGTTTGCACATCTGTATAGAATGAGTTCTAATTTTTATTTTAGATATTCATAAAAAAAAATTTGTCACAAGTTTCGAAGTAGTTCTTTGACCAATCATAAAATTAAAATGTGTTAGCATTGAGTGAAGGACAAAAATACTTTTAACAATTACAATACGAACTTGATTTAATAATTTGAGGGCGTTTTTTAAATAAAAGAAAAGTTTGTATAAGCATACCTACGTCCATAGGTCTTCATAAATCCTTTTAATTTGTTGTCAATGTCTGTTTTACTCCCACCATCAATGGCCAAAGGATTCACTCGTCTGCCAAGCCACTTATGTATTTCGTTATACCAATTTTTTACTAGAGAACTAGGCGCCACTATCACAGCTTTTTCAATAAGTGGTTTAGCTTCTGGTCCTTCAAAAATATAAATACTTTGTGCAGTTCATGGTGCTTACATGTACCAAAGTGGTAATTTTCTAACTGATATTGTTATACCTTGTTTCAGCAAAGTCCACAACAATGTAATACACTGCAGGGTCTTACCAAGACCCATTTCATCAGCCATTATACAGCCATAAGCATTTTCGATCCGTTTCCCGGTTACACACTCATACATAAATTTAACACCTTCTCTTTGATGAGGTCGCAATATATTACACAGAGCTGGATCAACTACTACGTGAACAAGTTGTTTGGTCCTGCATGGCAAAACAGAAAATTAACTACGTTTTATTAATTCAACTCGAATATGGTAGTTATTTCCAAGAAGTATGTGTATGGAGTAGTATACTAACAATCATCCATATAAAAATAAAACAAAGTATGTTCAAATGAACTCACACATTGATTTGCTTGTCACGCTAATCACTGACTTGATGTAATACATCAACTAGTATTTGTTTAGATGGTCCAAAGATATGACAATATAACTTCAGTTTTAAAAACCAGACATAATTTGAATTAAACAATACTTCTCAACCTGAGTTATTTAATAAATGTACCAATTGAGGTGGTATAAATGCAAAACAAATTGCATACGTGTCTAGTTTCAGTTTGTCGTGTTCAGATAATTCAGGTGGTGTGTAAACAACCAATGCATTAGCCTCATCAGGATCGTGGAGCGGTGTTCGAGGTCCCAACATACGCATACCAAGAGATCTGTTAGAGAGTTGATAACCAGGAATTGGAATTTTAAACGGCCGGTTCAATAACTTTCGTATTCTCTCCTCCTGTAAATACAAATATATTTGGTCCGTCGCTTTTAACACAAGCATTATAAATTCCATGCAACAATCATAATTTTGATTAAGATAACTTCAATGTGGGAAAATTTATAGATTGAAATAGATTTCATTCTAAAACTTAGATGAATTTAGCTTACATGTTCCGATAATGATTCTGGAGTAACGGCAATTGACAGTTGTACGAGTGGCTTACGTGAGATTTTAATTTCTTTCAACTCGGTCTTCAACCGTTTCTCTCTTTGTGGTATGGTGGAGCGTGGCTGGAGAGGAGAAAACTCGCCAGGTCGTTTGCCTTTTTGGCTTGGAGCGCTTGATCTCATCTTTAATATAAATCCTACATTTAATTCACTATATCTTTGAACATAGTGATAGAGAATAACTCAATCATACAAGATACTAATTATTTGCAAATAGAAAATGGTAAACATAAATTGCATGATTGTTGAATGTCTGGAGTCACAGGTACAAAATAAGCTAATCCATATTATATAATCATAGAAATTTTGGCATTGACATCTTCAACTAGGAAAAAAATGTTCACAACTTTCCACTTTATACACCTAACACATCACATTTGAATTTTGTTCAATCTTGTTGAGAAAGCGACAGCATACCCACAACAAAATTTTCAGAGCTTATAGAACATACTCGTGAGTATTCTATGAGTTTCTTCTAATGTATAAAAAAGAATTTTATTTTTCATTTCATTTCTTTCACGAGAAGTTGAAAACAGCCTAGACTTGATGAGATTTTTTTCTAACAACCTGTGAGAATTGGCAATTTATTTTTGACCTTATACACTTGCATCTGTCGATTATATGTAACCAGAGTTGTGAACATGCAGACAAATTTTTACATTCATAAACTTTAATTTGGAAATGTTCAAAGATTAACATGAAAAAAATTGAGGTTAGATTTTTGGAAAGCAAATTATCGTATGTTTACCAAAGTGAAAAACCGTCTTTCCTCTGAAAAACTTATTATAAGATTATTGCTGTCACTCACCATTTTTCTTGATTTTTTATGTCACTCGAGCATTGTAAAGTACCAATCAGAAATACGATTACAATTATAGGACAGCCACAATTCGAATATGTATTTATAATTGAAATTCTACAGATTGGCGCGACCATAAACACAAGATTATGAACATCAACCACGGTCTTACATACAGGTCTGGTAACTCCGGCACTTTTGAGTGGTAGGGGGTGTCACCGTTAGTGAGGCACACGGTTTAGTTTCCTATCTATCCGCTAGGGGCGCCATTGGCCCGGGGTACGATAGATATAGATATATACCGATAGTTTTGAGACAGTTTGACACACACTTTACACCGAGTTATGAACTGTCATAAACTTTTATGAGCAGGTAATCTTACCGGTAATACCGATGTCGTGTATACAAGTCTGGGCATGGTCGTGTATACAGGTCTGGGCACTCCGTCCAAAAACCTGTGCCTCTAACTGAGGCCGATATTTCCACATTTCGCCACGTCGCTAGTGACGGAGGGGCATGCGCGCACTACAGCCCCGCTAATCACACACGTGCCGCCGAGGTTGCAGCGCTCCGCACTTTTGCGGCTAATGTCGGAAACATGTGTCTCAGATAGAGGCACACTGTGGGGTATACGAAATATATGGGAGTGCCCAGACCTGTATACACGACCGTGAACCCGAGCGAGAGCACGAGATCTTATTGTTAGAGGTTATACGAACGATAGCGACGCGAGGCTGTCGTCGTGGTTTCTCAGCTTCTCCTGTCGACTGCTTCGCCGGCTATGGGTACATAAAATACGAGTAGAAAGGAAACAAAAGTCGAAAAAATAAAGTTAACCACGGTGCATGCATCAATGGACATTACTTTACGTACTACGGCCTTTATCAAAAGATACTCATAGTTATAATCTACTGTTATTCCGCATCAAAGGAAGTTGAAGCATGTATAGTTAGACCTTGCACCGTTACACATTCATTTCATTTTGAAAAGTGAGCATTGACTATATTATTGTTACGTTTCCGAAAGGTGGAGTTGAAAATGTTGAAGAGGTTGTTCGAAAAGAGATACGTGATTTGTAGCTACCTACAATAAAAAGAGTACCGAAAACGGTAATCGAAGATAGTGTAGCAAGAAGATAACTCGAGAATTTCCTTGCGCGTATTTATAATTAAACATGCAGATCACTGTGCCACAAACCATAATCATCCTTATCATATGAAAATATTTTTTTGGAATATTTAGCGTTACAAGTGCGCATCATAGATTTTTATTATTGTTAAGTGAAAGGCGTGTTAGCCCAAAAAGTACAGACACGCGGCTTTAGGCGTTGATATACGTGTCAAAAAAAGTAGATGATTGGTTGCAAAATCTGCCAAAAGCATAAAGACGAAGTGCTATATACATAACCTTAGGCCGAATATGAAATATGTTATATTAGATAGTTATTATTGTACGTCGTAATGGGGTTTATAAGCTCTGGCCTGCATGCACGTGCAATGGCCCACTACGGGAAGCGATACCTACAGTATAACATTATATTGTTATTATCTGATGTAACCATTATTGAAATAAATCAATGAACAAATTGATTCTTTCGTATTTTCTCCGTATCTTCCGAGCTGTTTGTGTTACGATCTCTGATCTCCTTTTTTTTGGTATGCTCGGGGTTTAATTGGTGGGTCATTAGAATCGATTTGAAGGAAAATGTTTTATACCCCAAGATGAAAGAAATAATAATAACAATAATAACAACAACAACAGCAACAACAACAACAATAATAATAATAATAATCCTCTAATAATCACAATTATATTTGCAATCGATGGGAGGAAGTAAGGAGTATAGCAGGGATTTCCGGTAGTGTAGTAGAAACACCCGCATTTGCACGAGAGACAAGGGAAACTGCCGAAAAGCTTGTTCAGGTCTAGCCGGACGACGAAGTAATACTAGCCGGACCCGAATCCAAAGCACTTACCAGCAATGCGGCACCTGAACGGCGTGACCCGTGCTACATTTTTGCAAGTTGCCGTGCAGGACCGAATTAACGGACAGAGGATTTGAACTCGAGTCTCCTCCCGCCCCGCAGTCACGAATGCTAACCACTGAACCATGGAGCCTAGTGAACTCTAATATAACTGGAAGGCTTGATGCGGTGGTGGGGGTTCAGCCGAGAGAGATAGCTCAAATGTACTTAAATGTACCAGCCTATCTCTTTCTATTGGGTATACTGCGCATGCGTTGCACCGTCGAAGCAAAAATGTTATCCCACCGCGATATCTTTAATCCTACTAAACCACATTGAACTCTAATGGGTGCTTTTCCCTCTTACTTCGTGCTTTCCATTTACTGACTCAAATCGACTTTTATTTTTCCTAATTTTATTATTACGAAATCTCGATACAATATATCAATATCATATGAAAAAAAAACAGTAAACTTTCACTAAACGTAAAATAATGCAAGAGTGGTGCTAACACCTGAACCACTACGGTCGGTAAAAAAGGCAAATGCTTTGGATTTTTCTTGATAGTTTTGACGATTTTAAATAATGCTGTAATCAATACTTTGATGCACTACATCGACGTAATTTTATGAGAGGAATTGATTCCGTACAGATCGATTACGTTCGGAGCAACCGATCAAAACTTACTGCCGAAAAATGAAAGATCTTCGTAAATTCTCTGGTGTTGGTTCTATGCTCTTTTTCATGTTTTTTCTGCGTTCCTGGGAGTCTAATTAGTCCGGACATGGTTCTACAAATCGGTTTTGGAACAAAAAGTGTTTTGCACGAAAAAAATAGTGAAACTTTGGATTTTCGATGGTAGATATCACATTTATCAAAAATATCGTCTCAAGAAAGACAGCGAACAATTGACGAAATAGATTAAATAGCTTTGACTCAACATGATTCCACCATGTTGGAAATCGCTAAAACCAAAAATTTTACGTATAATATATTATAATTAAGGGCAATATAGGACTGTGTCTAAAGGAATGAATGAGTTCTTCGTGCGTAACGAGCAAATGCCGAGTCAAAGAAATCTTACAGCAAAGAATAATATGTGAAGAACAGCATATATTTTAAATCAAAGTTTTGTTTAAAACACAAGTTTATTACAGTATGTAAATTCTATGTGGCTTCATGGTACTGATCCTTGTGTCAAACTATATGCTGAAAATTACGGTTTGTTCATATATGCCTATTTGAAGCCTACAGGATTTGTTGGGGACCGAACGCCCTTTAGCAGGTTGATGACATACTGCACGTAACAAAATGTAATAACAATGATGACAATCCTTGAGAATTTGATAATCTGATGCTGAATAACTTTTTGTAGTTGTAAAATAACTTTCGAGTTTTACTATAATATATTTTTTTTTTTTCATGACAATACATTCGTTATTCATTTTATATCGTTTTCTAGAGTATTTATTTATCTTTTTATTTATTCACTCGTTTTTATTTATGAGATAAAAGAAATTCGAAAGATAATGTAATATTATTTAGACATATATTATTATTTTGTTATGCATTTTTATATTATTAATTGATATTTTATGATTTACTTCGAAAAATATTCTTGACAGTAGAGTTGTCTTTTTAATCGTAGACAGAAAAGAGTATGCGTACTCTCACTCGGTAGCTGCTTCCTCTATTGGATAGAGTAATATGTTCAATGCTTCTCTGTTGCACTTCGCTTGCTTACTCAAATATTCAAACTTTAAAACGTGTCAACCGCGAGTCTGGATCAATTTTGCTGAGTCAACTTAATACTACCGTGTTCGCAATAAAATTATCTTTATTTTGATATATATTTCAATGAGGTAATAGATGAGTGTAAATTGATAATTCCAACTGAGCTGTTTATAATTGTCAAACCGGTGTTGTATGCATGTATTATATTTGATAGAAAATATCTTTCATTATTTAAACGGATGAGTGAAGGTCGATTTTAGTGAGAATCTTAGATTACTATAAACGATAATCAAGGAACAAGTGAAGAGCTAGTTTTATTAATTTCTGTATCGAATTCTACGTAACAAAGTTCGCTTCTACACGTATCTTCTTTCAAAGTATCCCGTTTTGTCCTCATGGAAGGATATCTGCAACAGTTTTCAGTATAAAATAACCTACATAATAACAATAAGGTTTTCTAGAAAGATAATACAAAAACGAACCCATTCGTGATGGATAATATTACCACTCAATTTACATGCGTCAAATTTGGACTCCAGGGAATTCGTCAGTACGGGAGAATTGAACGCAGCCAATTTTCACAGCCGCTCGTGTGTACATATAACGTGTCATGCGACTTTGAAGCGTCAGAACAATCGCAATACTAGAACAGTTAACTTTGACAAGTCAAGTTACAGTGTCAAGTGTAAATTTTGTCTCAAATTAAACTTATGGTATTTTTGCACTTCAATGAATATCTGTGTCTGATATAATTAATTATCAGAGTTGTCGGATACCTGAAATATCTGCAAGGGGCAAATCGCGATCAAGTATGAGCCAAACTACGAGAAGACAAGAGAGAAGAGTAATTAATTTTGTCAACGAACAATCGGACAATTTCAGAAGAATGTCAGAACTTTTACAGAACATTTCTGCGGATATTGAGCTCCTCCAGAACGATACCGGTTCTAAATCAGCGAGTAGCGCAGATGAATTCGTGTGCTTACAAGGTATATCGATAATTATTCACTCAACTGATCTATAAATCACAAATATTATTGCACTGAGACATAAAAATTATTTAAGAGTAGTAATCTAGGTCTTAAACGTGGTTTGGTTTTGTTAGAATCTGTAACTTTGAGTTAGCCTAATATTGTCGGCATAAATGTGATGAATAATATAATTTTTTCGATTTTTTCTTTTAAAGATTTGTGCTCTTCTCCTGACTTCTTGGAAGAGCAGCGAGCAATACTGCGAGATTTCGAAATGGCAAAGCCTAGAACTGCGGAAAAGAATGGAAGTCCACAATCAGAGCGTCGAGAAAATCACGGATGTTCACGTCGTAGCAGCATTGGAGTGAAACTCAGCTGTCCTGTCTGTCTCGAGAACTTGTCGTCCGTGAAATGCTGCAACATAAAAATGGTGACAGAGTGCGGACATATATTTTGCAAGTGTTGTATCGAGGATATATGCGCGAGTGATGAGGCAAAAGGGCTGGAACCTTTGTGCCCCGTTTGTCGTGAAGAAATTGGCGATCTGCGGAAAATTTATTTTTAAACGCGGACAAGTGTATAACTTATAATCTTGTGGCATTTTAAACAGATTAAAATTTTTGTGTCACACTGTAAAACAATAAGGAACTTTGTAGTTTTATTATTATTGTATTAGACACATAAATCTCACTTCATTCCGTACACATACAAATAAGATATAACGTGTACCAATCAAACTAGTGAAATAAAGAATAATTTTTTATTGTTACACTCTTAATCCACATGCCTCGTGGACCCCCTCCTTCATTATCAGAATACATTACAGATATCAGAAACTAGGTGAGCATTTCCAGTTTCTAGCTTACCGCACAATTAATTAAATTTGTCTGTTCTTCGCTTATTGATACTTGCGATTGAAATAATTTATTTATATTGTTATGAGACACAAAACGCGAGAACTTTGAAGAACTGAACTGCTCGATAGAAAAAAAAGAATACCTACCAGTGTTTTTGACGCACTTATTCAATCTTTAGTAAATATTTAAAGTATCCCTGTAACGCACGCGTGCATGGCAGGCGGCTTACCTAGATTACTGTTCAGATTACTTTGTTTTATAATGAAGGAAGAACAAGGATAAACCATGCCAGCGGTTGAAGAAAATAAAACAAAATTGCATGATATAAAGAAAATGTATGAAACAATTTAGAATGTACCTAATATACAATAGCAGAGGATATTGGGGATGTGACGATATGTGAGTTACATGTATATAATTAGCTACGTATCAACATGTAAATTCGCAGCGCGAAACCATAACGTTATTATTCGCAGGCACACTTGACAGATCTCAAGTTTTCGTTAAGTTAATGTATGTACACATCAGTATAATATCTCTACAAGCCTGATTTCTGTAAGGAACGTTTGTCAGTTTGCTTTCCGTTGATCGCACAGTCAGACGTTAACTTCTTTCACCGATTATTAAACGATTATTAATACGACTGATTACAGTATCTGATAATTATCATCGAAACGTGCAACAATTATTTAATTTTGACGAGATCGTGATAGTAAATTTTGTCGTCAATAGTAACTCAACATCTACATAAATTCAAAAAAATGACCGGGCTGTTCTCCGGCATCATCGGCAGTCTTGTAGGATCCGGAATCCAGGCTGCAGTCGGTGGGATTCCGATACCGGAAGATGCATCGAAGGCCTTAGACGTGCTACGTGTTGGCGGATTGCCGATACCCCCTGCAAATTGGTTTTCGACAAATGCAACATCGTCGAACAAACAAAACCCACAGCTGCACGATTGCGACAAAATTGAACATCACATCGCCGGAGCCTTGCAGGTCATTGGTCAGGGGATGCAGGTTGCTAAGGTTCTGGGAGACGTTCTTAGTCCTCGAAGTGAAGCTGCACAAGCCAAAGGTCACTATAATTGCAACATATTATAAAATGTCTAGTTTGTGAGAATTCATTTTTCATAGTTTAATTGCATTCGTTTGATCCATAGCTTGGACTCCTCGTGATGACCTGCTTCGAGCCAATCCATCGTTCCACACATCGGCACATGTTAATCACCATTTGCTAGGGCCGGCAGTCAAACTGCCAAAAAAAGATTGTGGGTGTCAATGTCTGCGGGCTTGTGTTAATACGCCGTCAACATCAGGCCTTCGCACTTCTTCTACCACTAAGCTGAGAGAGAACGTTTGTTTTCCTCCAAAGCCAACGGATAACAAGAGAACGAGGAAGATAGAGAACTTTGGTAATTCATTGTCTCATTGCCAGAAAAATCCGGACATTTATAGCGCGGAAAGAGAGAATATTCGTCAAACAGCGAATAGGAATGGAAGTAAGCGTTTGGCGACAGCCGGTAAAATGTTGCCGAAAGGCCAACTCGAAAGGCAAACAAGGTCGACTCTTACCAAACAGTCTCAGTTACCTAATTCGCAAAAAAAGACGACCAATATTCAACACAAGACTAGCGAGTCAGGTGTTAAGAAATGTTTGTATTGTCAAGTTCAGATTAAGAAAATAAACAAATCGGGGTTGATGCCCTGCGGACATGCGTTTTGCCAGAGATGCTTGACGAGTCAAAGACCTCTGAAATGTCCAAAATGTGACCTCAAATACGAAGTAATTTAATCCTCAAAGTTGAAAATATTTACTGGATCGTTGTTTAATTTGAATTACCAAATTTAATTTTTATTTGCTCATGAAAATGATAGTAGAAATTTATGTATAATAGAGTTCATCAAACGAGGTTTACTATTGTAGTGTTTTAATATGCGACCGGGTACCTTTTTAACATTTCTGTGACTTACTTCATGCCGTCAGGTTACACGGCATGATTAGTAAATGACAGAGTGATATGAGAGATTTAAATTTTGATTTACATATTAGGTACACGTAGATTAATGCAACTTTAATTAGCAGAATGCATATTTCTAAAATATTTAACATATGAAATACGATGTAATATAATTGAATATCACTAGACTAATCTGGGTACTAAATTCGATAACAGATTTCAGGCCTCTGCATGTTCAAAATGCGACCTGAAATATGAAGCAGTTTAAACCTCAAAATTTAAAATATTTATTGGATCTTTGTTCAGTTTGAATTACCGAATTTAATTTTTACTTATAAATGTTAATGAAAGCATGTTATAATTTTATTTGTTTTTGCGCAGCGATTTGTCAAATGTTTATTTGTGTAACTTTTGTATTGTCGCTGTATTGATTTAATTACTCATAAAAATGACAGTAGAAATTTATGTATAATATAGTCTATCAAACGAGGTTTACCATTGTGGTGTTTTAATGTGTGACCGGAAACGTTTATATCATGTTTGCGAATTACCTCATGCAGTCAGGTTAAACGGCATGATCAGTAAATGTCAGGCTGAAATTAAAGATTAGAATATTGGATTACATATTAAGTACATCTAGATCAATACACCACTCATTATCAGTATATATATTTCTAAAAATTTTAACCTATGAAATACGGCGTAATATAATTAAATATCACCAGACTACTCTAGGTACTAAATTCAATAATAGTTGTGTAACGGATCGTGATTTTTAGATAAGACTAAATTTTTCTTTGAATACGTATAACTTACGACAGAAGAATTTGTTATTAGTATTAAGTTATGATAAATTATAACCAACATTTTTTTAAACTTACGACATCCACGTACATGTCCTTGATATTTATAATAACAATATCCATTGTTGTTGATAACAAAATGATTTGTACTGATATATGCTTAAAAAAGACTATCATGTGTCTTTTCTGTATATTCCTTTATTTTTAATACCTACTGGATCTAAATTGTTTTTATTATCACACAAATATCTCTTAGATTACATAGATTGTATTTCTTATACATTTTATTTATTCAACAATATTATATGTATTCCATCTTTGAAGTCAATATCAACCGTGATCTTTGTTTTTATTTAAAGTATGAACTTACCCTAAAACTTACCTTAAAAAACAGACCAATATACCCAATTTTTCAAATGGAATGAAAATCCGAAAATCAATGACGCGAGTAGACTAAGTTATACGAAATAAAATAGGATAATTTAAACATTCAATCATTCATAAGATGTACCAAATATTCGGAAAGTTGATAGCGGAATATTAAACTAGATTTTGAAATAGGTGCTCAACTGACTACCGTTGTCTCAAACAGCGATACCGGGAACGGTTCTCCGTTCAACGAGAGAACAGCCTAAGAATTGAGCGAAAATTCGTCCGTTCGGTCAGGTCTCCGCCCACAGAATGGTCATCTATCCCCTCCACACCGGAATCGGATCCGACGTTCAACCAGGAGCGGCAGCGGAGCCCCGGCATTTGAAACGTAACGGTTACTGTTAATAGTCCAGAGTTAAGCTCAAACGATAGTTATTTAAAAAGTGATTCGTATTAGAAATAAAAAGTGATTAGTGATAGATAGAATGGCAGAAGCTCGATACGAAGAAAGACCGTTATCTCCCGTGAAGAAAAATAAAAACGGTCAGGTAAATACAGATAAACAAAGAGTAGTATTTCACTACATACTGTTTGCTACCGTTTAATTTCATTATTTACTCTGTTTCGGCAAAGTAGCTATGCATAAGTTTAAACAAGAGTATTTCGCCTTCATCACGTTCTCATTTCACTCGCTGTTTGAAATCATCCTCACGTATGTACTCACTCTCGCGTGCATTATTTACCTGTTCGTTTCTACCTCAAATCTAGCCGCTTTCCCGTGTTGCGACTCAAAACAAATCAGCGCTGTATCTTATGTCCTATTATCTACTGTTGCAAAATCATATCTGTGTATCATCTATGTGTATTCTCACCTCGTAACACCTCAGTTGTCGTTCTGTTCACTCGCGGTATATATCGTATTACTTTCGTATCCTCATCAAACAATAAAGTATCCTCTATTGATAGTTGAACAGAATATATTTTTAATTATAATCCCGCTTCCTCGCTACAGTCAGTCATCAATAATCCGCGGGTCCCACGTCAACAATCCAATCTCTATTGTCATCTCTACATACATACTCTTTACTATCATTTAATGCTTTTGTTTTTCGTTGTTATGGTTTCAGCTAATCCATGAAAATCAGAAAGTTATTCTAATGAATATTTACAAAACATTAAGCCAAGACTATCCATACATGTCGCACGAACAGAAGATACAGAAACTAAGCCGAATGACGGGATTCGGAAGAACTAGCACCAAGCAGATTGTATTAGACTACATCAGCACTGGTCGAGTGTTAAAATCAAATTTCAAAGAACATCCCCGTGGGATAGAAGATAAGACCAACGAGTGCGATAAAAGTGCGATCCGGCGAATGATTCATGATTTCTATCGAAATAACGAAGTGCCAACAGTGGATAAAGTTCTAGACGCCGTGAATGACGACAAAGACCTTCAGGAATTCAAGCAGCCGAGCTTCTGCAAGTTATTGCAGAAATTGAATTTTTATAGTATCAAACGACGTGGCATTAGCGTCCTGATAGAGAAAGAAGACCTCATCGTGTGGCGAAGAAACTATCTAAGAACAATTACACAGTACCGGATGGAGGGTCGGTCGATTTATTATCTGGACGAAATGTTGGTCAAAGTAGGTGATGTTCAAAACAAGTTTTCGTTTAACGATACAACAAGCGTAATTCTTCAACATATCGGCAATGCAGCGGGTTTTGTACCTGGTGCGCTATCATGCACCGAATCGAAGAAATATCCAGATGACTACCACGGCGAATTGTACGAACATACGTTCCTGAATTGGTTTAAACGTGTTTTACCGTTGCTTGACGAAAACTGTGTGATTGTTATGGACAATGATCCACCGCATTGCATAAAACAAGAGTTGCTACCAGACACTTTGTGGACGAAAGGAGCCATCATAGGGTGGTTACAAAGTAAAGGGGCAGTAGTAGACTATACAATGGCGAAGGCTGAACTCCTGCATATCGTCAAACTCGGAAAGCAAAAATTCAATAGATACGCGATTGAAGAACTGGCAAATAAAGCTAATAAAACTGTGCTCAGACTTCCGCCGTATCACTGTGAGCTCAATCCGATCGAAATGGCATGGTCGATGATGAAAGTATACGTAAAAACCGTTGATACCTCCGTCATATTTAAAGACATGAAGGCATTTCTCGAACACGGAGTTGCTCAAATAACGGCCCAACACTGGAACAATTTTGTTAAACACGCAATAAATGAAGAAAACAAATTATGGGAGATAGACGACATCGCAGACAGAGTCCATGATAAAATTCCACTGTTCTGAACTAACGTGAACGCTGAAACAGATTTCTGGACCGAAGGTAGCGATTAATACCATGCATTACTTGCCAATGTTTTCCTTCTTTGGTGTAATTATTTGTACATATTATTTATCCTGTAAATGACCTCAAAATTTGAATACTAATAAACAAATTTTATATAACATTACAAGCATTAAGATTGCGTATTATATTGTGCTCAAATTATTCCATCTATCTTATTTCCTACGTAAAAATAATGCACGAGGCCCAAACTGCACGTATACGTTACTGGGGAGCGCGCTACGCATTGCCCGCTCTCTATCTCCACTTCACCCACCGATGAGCGAAGTAAGTCTATTCTCTCGTTGGACGGGAGTCATTTGATTCAAAAGTAAAAATATGAACAGTGCTTTTATTTAATAACGTAAGTATAACGCGTACTCAATTTCATCGGTAGAAACCCTTCACTCGTGCTTCAACACATCAGTTTTATCCTTTTCTACTGCGATAATTGACGTCAAATATTTCTTGTAATATGTTTCATTCTTCGGTTAAGTGAGTTTATTTTACGGCATGCTTGATTTGCCATTGCTTTTTGCATTTGCCATTCGTGTTGAAGCCGGTATTTTCATTCCGATTATCACTTAAATATGGACTTAACATAATTAAATACTTATCTTAGGAATATATTTGATAATTTGACACTTCAACAGCGTTATTTAGTGAAGATCGCTTGTATCATTAAATTATTTGACGGTTTGCTGTGCATAATATACCGTGCATTCGTGAGAAAAATGTGCACCTTCTGCGCGTGCGTTAAGCCGTTCGAATTTTATTGGCTGACAGTTACCACCTGATTGTGCAGCCGAGGCAATACCAATCGCAACTGTCAGAAAATGTCCCTAGAAGCCCACCGTTACCTGTGGGCAACTGCTGTCGGTGTTGTTTTACGAAAAACAGTTGGTCGATGCACAGCTAATCCGAATTAAAATAAATGAGACACACGTTAATCATGTCAATCGAATCGTAGGATTCCTTTGACGGTCAATTTATTACTGTAATCCGGAAATCATTATTAACAAAATACTTTACCAAAACTTCGCGCCTCCCTTGCGAACTCGGAAGAGGTTATATTCGGACATAATTAGGCTCCTAGCGACATTTTAACCTGCTACTGACCTGGGTTTGCCCTGCCTCATGGACTCATTAAGCAGTGTAACAGAACTGATTAGTTGCCCCATCTCAGGGTTGTCATACGTACGATAACTATAGTACATGTACGATATACCTATTTACCGTCCGTACGATACACGATTATCGTACTAATTTGTACGATAATTGTACCATATTATTTATGTGAGATTGTCCGATATTTTTTTTTGCTCCTTAGTCGATACGTCAGAACGTCACGCCGGAGCGTCAAGCTTAGGCCCAAACATCGAGGAAAATGAATAAGTACAGCGTAGCAATTTTATTTTCAAAAATTTCATCCTCTATTATTCTGTCTTTTTACCAGCAGTCGGTATTCCGCTTAACCTCCTCGTCAGGACTGTCAGGAGTAAGAATCGATTTATCAACTCAATGCTTTGCTCCTAACAGAAAGGTGTATACCATAATTTAGTACGATAATTTATAATAATAGACGATAATTAGGACGATAATTTTTTTTACCATCGTACGATAAGTATACGATAAATTTATGCAGCCTGGTACGATATTTTCGCAACGGCCATCTGGCAACCCTGCCCCATCTACTTCGAAGCATTGACTACCAAGCGTGAGCGCATGGTTACTCGATGTGGGCACATATTTTGCACCGTGTGCTTGGCAGTTTCTTTGCAAAAGCATGGTGCTGTCTCAAATGATAGACTGCTGAAAAAATATCCAAATGTCTTCGTGTTTATTTGTAATATTACTTAAGAAGCATGAGGATGAAATAGCTGGAAGTCAACCTCTGCCATCCAAAAGCTAATTTAAATTTAATATCATTGTATAGTCCTAACATAATTTTCTAAAAATTACATAATTTAGCTGTTCTCTTTTTCATTTCTGCCGTGTGTAATGCAGTGATTATTATTGTTATCGTCATATTATTATCATTTTTGCTATTATTATTCTTACCATTTTATCAATTCGTCAATAAGAAGAATAATTTGAGGTAAAACTCACAATTATTAATATGATTTAACAAACACGGACTAACATTTTGCGAGATCCGTTGTGAGCCAAATCAGCTTGTCCATAATTTCATATCTTACTACTGTATTCTCTAATTTTCAAAGCTCACGTGAAGTGAAAATTCATGATGCAAAATGGTTTCTTTTAGATTTCATCGTCTTCAATACCAAAAACTTTGGCTGATCAGTCAAGGACAGTATTGTAAAGTCACAGTAGATCTTGTGTAATAAATTATTCTGTTATTTTAATGAAAGTTACTGAATTATAAATGAAGAGTTCACAGTACAAATATAACAAAAAATACACAAACCGCATGTACGAATCTGTTCTTACTTTTAATGATGAAATCATGTCCGTTGCAGTTGTTCTTATTTCCTTCCTTGATTGCTTTTTTACATGTTCCAAACTGACAGTAAATATGGATCAATACACCATATAACTTTTGATAATATAAATTTCAAAAATTGTAAATTCGTCCGTTCGGTCAGGTCTCCGCCCACAGAATGGTCATCTATCCCCTCCACACCGGAATCGGATCCGACGTTCAACCAGGAGCGGCAGCGGAGCCCCGTCATTTGAAACGTAACGGTTACTGTTAATAGTCCAGAGTTAAGCTCAAACGATAGTTATTTAAAAAGTGATTCGTATTAGAAATAAAAAGTGATTAGCGATAGATAGAATGGCAGAAGCTCGATACGAAGAAAGACCGTTATCTCCCGTGAAGAAAAATAAAAACGGTCAGGTAAATACAGATAAACAAAGAGTAGTATTTCACTACATACTGTTTGCTACCGTTTAATTTCATTATCTACTCTGTTTCGGCAAAGTAGCTATGCATAAGTTTAAACAAGAGTATTTCGCCTTCATCACGTTCTCATTTCACTCGCTGTTTGAAATCATCCTCACGTATGTACTCACTCTCGCGTGCATTATTTACCTGTTCGTTTCTACCTCAAATCTAGCCGCTTTCCCGTGTTGCGACTCAAAACAAATCAGCGCTGTATCTTATGTCCTATTATCTACTGTTGCAAAATCATGTCTGTGTATCATCTATGTGTATTCTTACCTCGTAACACCTCAGTTGTCGTTCTGTTCACTCGCGGTATATATCGTATTACTTTCGTATCCTCATCAAACAATAAAGTATCCTCTATTGATAGTTGAACAGAATATATTTTTAATTATAATCCCGCTTCCTCGCTACAGTCAGTCATCAATAATCCGCGGGTCCCACGTCAACAATCCAATCTCTATTGTCATCTCTACATACATACTCTTTACTATCATTTAATGCTTTTGTTTTTCGTTGTTATGGTTTCAGCTAATCCATGAAAATCAGAAAGTTATTCTAATGAACATTTACAAAACATTAAGCCAAGACTATCCATACATGTCGCACGAACAGAAGATAAAGAAACTAAGCCGAATGACGGGATTCGGAACAACTAGCACCAAGCAGATTGTAGTACAGTACATCAGAACTGGTCGAGTGTTAAAATCGAATTTCAAAAAACGTGCCAATTGGACAGAAGATAAGACCAACGAGTTCGATAAAAATGCGATACGGCGAATAATTCATGATTTCTATCGAAATAACGAAGTGCCAACAGTGGATAAAGTTCTAGACGCCGTGAATGACGACAAAGACCTTCAGGAATTCAATCAGCCGAGCTTCTGCAAGTTATTGCAGAAATTGAATTTTTATAGTACCAAACGACGTGGCAGTAGCGTCCTGATAGAGAAAGAAGACCTCATCGTGTGGCGAAGAAACTATCTAAGAACAATTACACAGTACCGGATGGAGGGTCGGTCGATTTATTATCTGGACGAAATGTTGGTCAAAGTAGGTGATGTTCAAAACAAGTTTTCGTTTAACGATACAACAAGCGTAATTCTTCAACATATCGGCAATGCAGCGGGTTTTGTACCTGGTGCGCTATCATGCACCGAATCGAAGAAATATCCAGATGACTACCACGGCGAATTGTACGAACATACGTTCCTGAATTGGTTTAAACGTGTTTTACCGTTGCTTGACGAAAACTGTGTGATTGTTATGGACAATGCTCCACCGCATTGCATAAAACAAGAGTTGCTACCAGACACTTTGTGGACGAAAGGAGCCATCATAGGGTGGTTACAAAGTAAAGGGGCAGTAGTAGACTATACAATGGCGAAGGCTGAACTCCTGCATATCGTCGAACTCGAAAAGAAAAAATTCAATAGATACGTGATTGAAGAACTGGCAAATAAAGCTAATAAAACTGTGCTCAGACTTCCGCCGTATCACTGTGAGCTCAATCCGATCGAAATGGCATGGTCGATGATGAAAGTATACGTAAAAACCGTTGATACCTCCGTCATATTTAAAGACATGAAGGCATTTCTCGAACACGGAGTTGCTCAAATAACGGCCCAACACTGGAACAATTTTGTTAAACACGCAATAAATGAAGAAAACAAATTATGGGAGATAGACGACATCGCAGACAGAGTCCATGATAAAATTCCACTGTTCTGAACTAACGTGAACGCTGAAACAGATTTCTGGACCGAAGGTAGCGATTAATACCATGCATTACTTGCCAATGTTTTCCTTCTTTGGTGTAATTATTTGTACATATTATTTATCCTGTAAATGACCTCAAAATTTGAATACTAATAAACAAATTTTATATAACATTACAAGCATTAAGATTGCGTATTATATTGTGCTCAAATTATTCCATCTATCTTATTTCCTACGTAAAAATAATGCACGAGGCCCAAACTGCACGTATACGTTACTGGGGAGCGCGCTACGCATTGCCCGCTCTCTATCTCCACTTCACCCACCGATGAGCGAAGTAAGTCTATTCTCTCGTTGGACGGGAGTCATTTGATTCAAAAGTAAAAATATGAACAGTGCTTTTATTTAATAACGTAAGTATAACGCGTACTCAATTTCATCGGTAGAAACCCTTCACTCGTGCTTCAACACATCAGTTTTATCCTTTTCTACTGCGATAATTGACGTCAAATATTTCTTGTAATATGTTTCATTCTTCGGTTAAGTGAGTTTATTTTACGGCATGCTTGATTTGCCATTGCTTTTTGCATTTGCCATTCGTGTTGAAGCCGGTATTTTCATTCCGATTATCACTTAAATATGGACTTAACATAATTAAATACTTATCTTAGGAATATATTTGATAATTTGACACTTCAACAGCGTTATTTAGTGAAGATCGCTTGTATCATTAAATTATTTGACGGTTTGCTGTGCATAATATACCGTGCATTCGTGAGAAAAATGCGCACCTTATGCGCGTGCGTTAAGCCGTTCGAATTTTATTGGCTGACAGTTACCACCTGATTGTGCAGCCGAGGCAATACCAATCGCAACTGTCAGAAAATGTCCCTAGAAGCCCACCGTTACCTGTGGGCAACTGCTGTCGGTGTTGTTTTACGAAAAACAGTTGGTCGATGCACAGCTAATCCGAATTAAAATAAATGAGACACACGTTAATCATGTCAATCGAATCGTAGGATTCCTTTGACGGTCAATTTATTACTGTAATCCGGAAATCATTATTAACAAAATACTTTACCAAAACTTCGCGCCTCCCTTGCGAACTCGGAAGAGGTTATATTCGGACATAATTAGGCTCCTAGCGACATTTTAACCTGCTACTGACCTGGGTTTGCCCTGCCTCATGGACTCATTAAGCAGTGTAACAGAACTGATTAGTTGCCCCATCTCAGGGTTGTCATACGTACGATAACTATAGTACATGTACGATATACCTATTTACCGTCCGTACGATACACGATTATCCTACTAATTTGTACGATAATTGTACCATATTATGTGAGATTGTCCGATATTTTTTTTTGCTCCTTAGTCGATACGTCAGAACGTCACGCCGGAGCGTCAAGCTTAGGCCCAAACATCGAGGAAAATGAATAAGTACAGCGTAGCAATTTTATTTTCGAAAATTTCATCCTCTATTATGCTGTCTTTTTACCAGCAGTCGGTATTCCGCTTAACCTCCTCGTCAGGACTGTCAGGAGTAAGAATCGATTTATCAACTCAATGCTTTTCTCCTAACAGAAAGGTGTATACCATAATTTAGTACGATAATTTATAATAATAGACGATAATTAGGACGATAATTTTTTTTACCATCGTACGATAAGTATACGATAAATTTATGCAGCCTGGTACAATATTTTCGCAACGGCCATCTGGCAACCCTGCCCCATCTACTTCGAAGCATTGACTACCAAGCGTGAGCGCATGGTTACTCGATGTGGGCACATATTTTGCACCGTGTGCTTGGCAGTTTCTTTGCAAAAGCATGGTGCTGTCTCAAATGATAGTCTGCTGAAAAAATATCCAAATGTCTTCGTGTTTATTTGTAATATTACTTAAGAAGCATGAGGATGAAATAGCTGGAAGTCAACCTCTGCCATCCAAAAGCTAATTTAAATTTAATATCATTGTATAGTCCTAACATAATTTTCTAAAAATTACATAATTTAGCTGTTCTCTTTTTCATTTCTGCCGTGTGTAATGCAGTGATTATTATTATCATCATATTATTATCATTTTTGCTATTATTATTTTTACCATTTTATCAATTCATGAATAAGAAGAATAATTTGAGGTAAAACTCACAATTATTAATATGATTTAACAAACACGGACTAACATTTTGCGAGATCCGTTGTGAGCCAAATCAGCTTGTCCATAATTTCATATCTTACTACTGTATTCTCTAATTTTCAGAGCTCACGTGAAGTGAAAATTCGTGATACAAAATGGTTTCTTTTAGATTTCATCGTCTTCAATACCAAAAACTTTGGCTGATCAGTCAAGGACAGTATTGTAAAGTCACAGTAGATCTTGTGTAATAAATTATTCTGTTATTTTAATGAAAGTTACTGAATTATAAATGAAGAGTTCACAGCACAAATATAACAAAAAATACACAAACCGCATGTATGAATCTGTTCTTACTTTTAATGATGAAATCATGTCCGTTGCAGTTGTTCTTATTCCCTTCCTTGATTGCTTTTTTACATGTTCCAAACTGACAGTAAATATGGATCAATACACCATATAACTTTTGATAATATAAATTTCAAAAATTGTATTTGACACAAAAATTGCTCAAACATGCCTGTTTGCCAAGTGCGCTTCATTAAACGCAAGCTAACAATCACAAAGAAATGAGTAAAACATCGCTATCGGCGTAATCAGTGAGTAAAATTGTTATTGTTAATTAGAATATGTGTCTGGTGAGGCACAATTTTTAAAATTAAAAAAACAACAAACCTTAGTGGAGTCATTTAATTCGTTACAATTGCTTTATTCATTTGGTTATAAAATCAAAGTTAATAATACACTTCCCGCAAAAATTAAGGGAACAACAAAATTTTCGCAATTTTTTGGTGATTTTCAACAGGCTGTATTTCAGTGAAAAATGGTCGTGCAAGAAATAAAAAAACAAAACTTTTAAAGCTTGAAGACTCTAGTTTTTGAATTTTTTGGTTAAAAATTTTTCGAAGCACTATTAGCCATGCAATCCTTGGATAAAGCACGAAGAAAAAATTTTCAAAATTTTTTACATTTTTTTTTTCGCTCTACGGGCATGGAAAAATTTTTCCGAGCTAAACCAATGCATAGGTCGCATAGCCTGTTTATTCAGCTTCAAGATGCTTTTTTTTAAACCTCGATACGACCATTTGTCTTCGAGATATCGAATTTTGAATGCCAAAGGATCCTTTTTCACTCAACTGCCGATATCTCTGGAACTACTGGTCGCACAGCGAGCCGAAGGGCAGTTTCTTTTTCTGCAGAAAATTTCCTACAAAAATCTGTCAAGGTTGATGTCAAAAAAAATTTTTTTCCACCTGTAGCGTTAACGTGAAAAAAGAGCAAAAAAATGCCATTTTGCCTTTTTTTGGATAATTGACTGTATCTTCGTCAATATTGGGGGGAAAGCTTAGGTTAGAAGAAAATTTGACAGCCTAATGTACCCCAAAGGTCCCCCTAAGTCGGTAGATCGATCGGTTCAGCGGTTTTCCTGGACCGATTGATTGAAATTTTGAATTGATGAAAATTTTTCCATGCCCGTAGAGCGAAAAAAAAAATGTAATAAATTTTGAAAATTTTTTCTTCGTGCTTTATCCAAGGATTGCATGGCTAATAGTGCTTCGAAAAATTTTTAACTAAAAAATTCAAAAACTAGAGTCTTCAAGCTTTAAAAGCTTTGTTTTTTTATTTCTTGCACGACCATTTTTCACTGAAATACAGCCTGTTGAAAATCACCAAAAAATTGCGAAAATTTTGTTGTTCCCTTAATTTTTGCGAGAAGTATATAAGAACTGGGACTTGAAGGTAAGCAAGCGTCTTTGAATTCTTTAAAGAGATGTTGTCTCGGGATGCGTAAATTCACGTTAGCAAGGTTTAGAAAATTACAGGCTTATTTTCAAGAACCTCATCGTTCCGTGACCCCTATTAAGGAATCCTCGTAGTAGCCTGCAAAAATAATCGTTTCCAGTTAAGAGCCCATCGTTGCACCCTAATCGTAATTAGTCCCCACTTCTGGCAGTACCCCGACTTCAACACATAAACACTTCGTGCTCACCTACCACTGACCTGAACCGTTCTAACGACCCAACGTCTCACTGTCTCTCGAGGATTTGGTCTGTTCGGACGTTTTCGTAAGGAATATAAGATGTGGATTGTATTTGTGGTGGTTATTGCTACAACAACAAGTGGTAATTATATAAAAAATTCATTCCGAGTTTAGCTCGACTTTGTCACAATTTCTTTAAAAGTGATGAATACGTTGATAAATTTCGATTATAAATCTAACAAGTTCATTCTCATAACAAACGTGCCGAATACGTTTGATTTTGATCTGTATAATGTAAACACTATTCATGTTGTAGATACTGCGATGGTTGTCGCATAACAGTTACAAAATTCAATTATCTGAGTTGAAAGGGTCCGTAAATTTTGACGGTCTTCAACTGCCAGTCATACGGCAAATCGCTATTAACTTGTGGATGAAATGTCAGAATATTTTACCGAATATTGTCCGTTTAACGTTTGATTCTCTGTTTCATACAGTTCGATACTCACTGATGTCACATAAGCGTAGGTGATTTTTGAAAATTTTGCAAAACTCGAAAAATTGTATTTCAGTAGTGGGAATCACTTGTTATTGCGAAAGCTACTGCCCCGATGGCAGAGAGAACGGGACTTGCGAAGAGCAGGCCGGGGGTTACTGCTTCAGCGCGGTCGAGGACGTCTGGGACCCAAAAATAAAAGAATACATTCCTGAGTGGTCATTCGGGTGTCTCCCCCCCGTTGAGCAGAGCCTGATGCAGTGCAAAGGAGATCTAGCGCCACTTTTGAATCAGAGGAGTATAACGTGCTGCAATGACAGGGACTTGTGCAACAAGATGTCCCTTCCGGTATACAAGCCGTGGACCTCAAGGCAACCCGATTCCTTTCCCTCAGCAGATACGATCGTCACAATCGCGGCTTCAGCCTCGGCGTCGATAATCCTGATGATCGTTATCGTCGCCGGCTTCATCGTCTTGCAGCGTCTCCGTAAATCGAAACGCCGAAGGTCCATCATACAGAAGTCATTTCGAAGCAATCTGGAGGAACTCATAGACAAAAGCAGCGGGTCAGGATCCGGTCTTCCCTTACTGGTCCAGAGGACGATAGCTAGGCAGCTGTCGTTATCCAGATGCGTTGGAAAAGGAAGATACGGCGAGGTCTGGCTTGCTACTTGGCGAGGCGAGAGAGTCGCCGTCAAAGTATTTTTCACTCTGGAGGAAGCCTCCTGGTTTCGGGAGACCGAGATCTATCAGACGGTCCTCATGAGACACGAGAACATCCTCGGATTCATCGCGGCCGATATCAAGGGCACCGGGACATGGACTCAGATGCTGTTGATTACCGATTACCACGAACGGGGTTCACTCCATGATTACTTGCAGACCACGGTTCTCGACCACTCGGCCCTGCTGACTATCTGCTTCTCAATTGCCTCCGGGATGTCCCATCTTCACATGGAAATTTTTGGTACTAGAGGAAAGCCGGCCATTGCACATCGCGACGTCAAGAGCAGGAACATCCTCGTCAAGTCGAACGGAGAGTGTGTTCTTGCTGACTTTGGAATGGCCGTACGATTTATGAGGTGAGTAACCGTCGATTACCTCGGTTAAAAAATTAGAAATTTGGTTTAGTGCCTGGGTTACGAATGTTAGCTTGCTGATGTTTCACGTACAGAAAAAAGATAGGGTATCCAGACTTTGCCTGAAATTTGTTTTTGTGATCTGAACGCAGATATTACGTTGATACGTAAAGGTAACTTATTGTTAGTTGATTGCCGTGAAACGAAAAGCAAGTCAAGAAAAAGAAAAATACTGTACACTTTCAACTATCAACATAAGATGGCTGATTTCCAGGCAATTTGTCAAAATAGACCGCAAGGAATATGTGACATGCACTTTTATAGACGGTAATTTTGTACGGCTTAAACCTGTTTTACAGTGAATAAATGGCTTCCTAGGAAACGATCGCGAGCAGCCCGTTTAATTTTGCTTTTATTGGTGAAGATTGCTCTTTTGAAAACAAAAACAAGTTTTTTTGTAGAATGATAATAACGTTCATCAGTTTTGAGGCGAAAGAAACGATGTAAGGTGTTCATTACATTTTCAATCGGGGAAAATCTTGGTGAATACCGATAAATGTGCCTTTTGTTTTCAATTCCCATAGCGATAAGGGCACCGTCGAAATTCCGCCGAACACCAGAGTTGGTACAAAGAGGTACATGGCTCCTGAGATTCTCGAGGAACGTGTAAGCACGAATTTGTTCGAGTCGTTCAAAATGGCTGATATGTACTCCGTCGGTTTGGTTTTCTGGGAAGTCTGCAGACGATGTGGCACTCCTGAAGATGTCTCTTCTTCCCAATCGGCAGAAGCGTATGCTCTGCCGTATCACGATGTTGTACCCGGAGATCCTTCCTTCGAAGACATGAGGCTTGCGATATGCGTGAAAAAATTGCGCCCACAAATACCATCGAGATGGAAAAGTGATTCGGTATGTATTACTGTAGACTATGTATTTAGAATAAAAATAATGCTCACTTCTGATGTTCTTACGCTTGATCAATTGTCTACCAGCATAAATGGATCTGAAACTGAAAGAGGATTATCTGGATTACATATAAAACATATATCAAACACATCGATTTTTTCTCACAGATTTTGGCACCCCTCAGCAAGGTTATGGCTGAATGTTGGCACGAAAATCCGGCTGTAAGGCTGACGGCGCTCAGAGTTAAAAAAACTCTTGCAATGCTGCGTAGCAATATCATGATTAAAGACGATTTAGTTTAAGACCTTAGTAAAATATCGAATTTTTGATATTATTATCTCTTGTTGCATAGAACTCTTGTTAAATTATATATATTTTCATATCACCAAGCTCAAATTTTATGATTCCAACTGAGATGAACAATTTTCAGTACAAAGAGTGTCAAGAAATTCGTTTCACGTTATTCTTCATTGTTCAGTACCACAAAACTGTGTTGTGTGCGAGTAGAATTTATGATTAGCTTATGGAGAAAATATATCGATCAAAGTAAACGATTGCTCGAAAAAGATAGGACTTGTAAAAAGAAACATTTTTTGACGAGATCAATACGTCTTTTGTAACTATTGATTTGATATAAATTAGAGCTCGGTACAGTAATTGAAGTACTGAATTTCAGAAAATTTATACATATTATACAATAATAACTGTCAATAAATTACTATTAATTATTACACATCGACATATATATATATATATATATATATATATATATATGTATGTATACACACAATATATTTGAATGTAATATAAGTCGTAGTTTTATTAATACTTATAGTTATATACAAACATTACATATAATTAATTGACTGGAATATAGAAAATGGTGAAAATACACAACGTTTCTTGCGAATTGAAGCCTTTCTGTGGAAAAGTGTTCCTTTAAAAATTTAGTTGCCAAAAACGGTAAAGTTCAAAGGCTGTCTGCATTTGCAGTATCTACCACAGAAATTGTTCAACGAACCAAGAATCTTTCGTCATCCTAGTCTAGTTACATCACGTTAAAATGGCACTGTCGTTATTGGACGGAGTACTTGGTAATTTAATAACTCATGAGATGGTTTAGTTCATTATCAATTAGCAAATGCAGTTCTGCGCTAATTTCCTTAGAGCTTGACCTACACTTTAGAATAGTTACGCCTTAATTGGATCGAAATCAGTTATTGCTGCTCCAATTATTGTACAGTATGAACTATGTGCAGTTTTAGAATTGAAGGATAATATAAGTTAACATGGTTAACATTATTTTTTTAAATATGGTAATAGACGAATAAAAAACGGTTTGGACACCATAAATGAGAAATACCTTTACATATAGGTTTCAAAAACGATATTACCTTGTGCAGTGAATGTATAATATTAGTTTATAAATAAAATAAAGCGCAGTCAAATTTGTGGTATAATAAATATGTACAAATGTATAAAATAGCGAATAATGTAATAAATCGATTGCTTCACGAATAAATACTTGCGTACGCATTTTCTCATATTGAAATGAAAAAATTCTTACACAAATGTCTAATTGAGTCTATTACACCAATTGAATCATATTAAAATAATTGTACTTCTCTTATAACGTAGGGCTAAGCAAAATTTGCCTACACAGTTTTTCAAATTTCATGCTTAGCGTATCTCACGACGTAAAACCTTTGATAATACTTTATGACAGACGTAATTGCTTGATTTTACGGAGAGGCGTGTAGAATTAATAAAATAGTATAATTAGTTATTGTATAGCGGACCGAAGCGAGTAAATTTTCACAACACATTGACCGATAGTATATTCACAGTTTCGACGATAAAGAATGTTATGTATGATACAAGTATAAAAATTGCGATGTAGTTACCACAGAGACACGAGTATTAAAATAGGCGAAATGAATCGAACTTCAATTGTAGATACACAATACTGTGTGTATTGTGAAGAACTTTGCATTAGTTTTATCACTCGAATGGTTGCCATTTGGTGATTTGCTGGCCAGGTTTAGCCAACGCTTGTTTCCACTGTTCACCATAGGTTCCTCCTCCATCCGGTCCTATCACGAAATGTCCAATTGCGGTTTTCTTACCTGTGATAAAGAGTCAAATGGATGTTGAATTGTTTTTGTAAAGATTAGTTTGTACAATCAGAGTATGGAAATAAAGAGAAAACAATCGATTTCGTTAAAAGTTTTGACAAGCATTTCAGTTCAGTTTAACTATATCTATAAATAAACGTTCTTCACCTTATACAATTGAATTTTGGGGCGGAACAAAACTATTTCAACAGGTTGGATCCTAAGAAAAGATTCATTACCCATTTTATTTTTGGAGACAAATTTCACCACAAAACTGACATCGCCCTGGGGATTCTTTGCGATAACCCTTGCATTGTCAGGTGAAAAGCTGGTCGAGATAGTCGGCGTGAATCTATCGCTTTTCCAAAAATGCGTGACTATGCCGTTGTCAACTACGGACATCTTTATATACAGTTGTCCCTTCAGAGCCTCGTGTTCGTGCATCGTATGTAAGGAGCATCTCAGCTTGCTCAATGACAATACCAAGTTGCCTCCACTTTCTCCGTCCTTGTCCCCCTTCTCCTGGCATAATGATATCTCCACCTGGCCTTTCTTGCTCTCCCGCTGTAAGAAATCAAATTTTTATTGTTGTTGAAATTGTTTGAGTTTGAAAGGAATAGAATTCATGACATGTTTTAATTACGTATATTAACCTATTCACCAACTTGCAACCAGCTTTTTAACGCACAAATTCTTATCTTCGGAACCGCAATTCGGATATGTTGAAGTGTACACTAACAATAAGATATGTAATACTTTCGATTTTCACGCCCTTAGGCCTTATCCTTTTTGGGAAACATTTGGTTCATATATTTTAGGAACCTCGAAATTTTTTAATATATTTACGAAAACGACTGAAAAAACTATGTGAAGAAATTTTGGATTGTATTTTGAAATTTTTAGAGTGGGTCGAAAATGGGATCATATTCACGGTGAATTGTTACAAATATTCTAGAGATCTCGACTTTTCTGAACATATTCCATGCCTCTGGAATATTTAATTATGATCCAGTTTTCATCTGATTATAAAAACTTCAGGATAAACTACAAAATGTCTACTTTTTAATACAAACGAATAAAAACGATTTATTTCTTGGGCCTTTGCATGTAGACAACTGACGATGTGAAAAAGTACTTTTTTTTGGGGTGAAGTCCTGAAGATCTACCTAAAAATGGATGTCGTATTTATCAAAAAAAAAAAAATAGTATTTTTGTCGACGTCAGGAAGTGCTAAAAGTTCGGAAACAAAGGTCCAATTAAAAAACATGATAAATTTGTTCAACGTATTCCTGTAAACGATGAGCTCTAAAAATTGGAGAATTTTCGCTTCTTCGTGTGCATTGTAACACATCCAAATTGTATCGAAATCGAAAATTGCACCATGATCAGCTGGCCGAAAATTGGTGGATTAGTCGATAGATTGATCACCCTTTCATCGGCTCCGGAGATTCCGCTGCTGATCGGTTTCAGTGGCCACCAAGTTTCTCCGGTGGAAACGTCGCTCGCATGCTTTGGTTTGGCGGGTTTTGTAACGAAGACTCCTGGGTCCAATTTAACAGTAGCGGCTCCTAGGGTTCGTCTCTTATCGAAGATTCGGTCCCTGGCGCTCCTCTGAGGTACGCTTGTCTTTTCCTTATCACTTTGTTTGCCAAAGAATTGGGTCAGCACATTGGCCTTGGATGAATCCGAGGTCGAGGCCATACTCTTGAAGGCGGAACTATCCTTCTTTCCTTTCTTGGAAGATTCACCCTTGGCTTTGTCATTCTCCGATTCCTTTTTTTCGGTGGCTATCAGTGGCTTGTCCTCTAGAACAGCGTAGACTGTGGCCACGACGAATTTCGACCCACTGATTTCCTCTTCGGTTACTTTAGTCTTCCCGAATTTTGATTTCGTTTCTTTCGTCAGCGGAAAGGTGAACTCCTCGTTCCAACTCGGCCAGGACTCGTTCTTTGGGGTTGTTTCGAACTTTTCCTTCCCTGGCAGAAGTTTCACCTGAGTGATTAACGGGATTGTTAAAATGACTCCGATCACAACGAGTCTAAGCCCATTTCTTGAGCATTAAAACACTCTGCGTGCGGGTAATTATACTTATATCGATTACGTGTAACTCTCGAGTACCACTAGCCTATCCCTTTTTGATTATGAACTGTAACCATGTCAACGTTGGGTCGATAAATACTTGTGCTTGCAACCAGAATAGCCACTTCAAGTTTGCTTAATCACCTATTTAGGTAGCAATACTTGCAATATTTGAAAAATTACTCCCACGTATCTCGCTTATCGCATTTTAAGTGAACAAAAAATAAATACATATGTATGTTAGGGTATTTCACATTTAACAAATGCTTGCATTTAGTCTAAAAGGAAACCTCTAAGAAATTGAGCACTGTAGATCCAGTTTTAGGGTGTACGAAAACGATTTTTAGGATCACAAAAAATCTCATAATTAAATATACAAAAATTTTTTTTAACCTTTCTATATTAACACTTCTCTGTAGTAATGCCCTCTAGGTAATCTTTTTGGGCCATAATGCATTTTTTGGTAAAATATAAAAGAAATAATACATGTTAAGGGGGTGCTAATTTCGATTCTTCACTTTTTTTTAGAAAAATTGATTTTGTACTCCCCAAACCTGGAGCTACAGTGCTCAATCTTTTGGAGGCTTTTTTTAGACCGGAAGAAAGCATGCGCCTATCGAAAAATTGAAAATTTTTTAAATATCAAATACCCGGATGTACATATGTCGATAAAGGAAAAGTTCAACATACAAAGTTCTCACCTTAACAACATAACTGTTCACTCTGGTAAAGCCAAAGTTCTGAGGTAAGTGTCTTGCGCCTATAACAGTCACGTATAAAGCCTTCGCCGCCGGGGAATGGACAATTTTTATTCCCACTTCCGGTTCTAGATTGGTCGTTCGATTCAGCGAGCTGCTCTTCAAGCCACTGTCAATGAAGGATTTAATCCGAGCTATAGCCATTTTGATAACTCGTTGTTGACTTTGATTTTGAACAATCGTCACTGCTGCTCAGCGTAGATCAATAAATTACATCGTCACTATACGACGATGCGAATCATACCTTCACTGCATCAAGAAATCCCTTTGAGAAATGTGAATCTAAAAGAAAATTTATCAGTGTAACCATAAGGCAGTGTAGATTTCCGCAAGCTTTCACAACGAAATGGATTTCCATAGTCACATTTGCCCATTTACGTGTCGAGTTGTACGTATGTAATGTTGTACAATTTTGTCGTTGAGTGTTGTAATTGCATAAGAGCGTTAAGTGCTTCGTTAAGATTCAATGAATAATTGCTAATTTGGTCACGTACGTAGGCCAGGACCATATCGGCGCACGAATTACCGACTCTTATCTTGGCAAAACGTCAAAGTTTGTTATCCGTTACAGCATTTTACCGCAAAAGGAATAAACCACACAGTGATAAAGATCTGTCAAAATTCTAAAGCAACGGAAACATGCGGTCTCGGCACAATATTATTGGAACAAACGCTTGACTTCGATAAGAGGTGTCCAGCAAAGTTTATGGGTTGTATTTTAACGAGCCAAAAAACGGCTGGACAAATCATCGTGCGAGCACATCTGTTTAAACTATAGTTGCGCAATACCTAAAAGACGCTTTACCGATTCGAAGTCTTTTATTTAGCTTTTATTCTATAGCACATTCCGCCGAGTTTCAGACTCCTGTCATCTCACTTGAATCTGTTGCATTAGAAAGAGTAGCGATCAATCCGGTTTTGCAGTATGATCAGTGGTTACCGAGTCGAAAGATCACACCTGACATTCTTTTATTTAGTATTTGGTCAGCGGACCTTTGGTCAGAAGAGTGTAAAGTAAAACTGATCGATTGTATCGGATCCGAAGTATCGAATTAAACAGATCGAGTAGTCATTGTAACACTGACACTGAAGATGGTTTGTTTTTAAAATATTCGTGTTGGAGCAGAGACATATTTCCCTATACTGCGCAGAATCGAGAATTATTTATACATGGTCGCACGTGTTTGTATCGAGCAAATAGAAGTATAATAAGACTTTGGCATAGCAGCACGTATTCCGGATAATAGTATCAATATCAGAATGAGGTAACGCATTTCAGCCGAATAGATTTTGCGGTTATAAAACTCTCACAGTTCTATTCGTAAGACGCGGGTGCAAAACCTGTCAATTTGTAAGGTAGTTCCAATCATAGGAATTAGAAATTTTTCATTGCCATTTCTACACTGCTGAATATAAGAAAAAAAAAAGTGAAATAGTCGGCGAGTATATTCAACTTCATGCATGTATTCTTAAAGTGCCTAGTGAGTTAGGCAAGTAATTACATCATGATGTAGAAACTAATTATCTACGACACACCCAATTAATTCTCCATACGACGTCTAATAGCTCGTGATCCTTCGGCAACTTAGGTGCAGAAAACCTGCACGTAACACTGACGGTATCATAAATATAACAAAGTAAATTAACCGCGCTGTTTCACACTTGAATGTTATCTCCGTAAGAATTCAAATTCCAATCACCTGTAGATGGAAAAGCGACTGTAGTCCGTGCCTAAAGATAACGACTCGAAGCGTAGATTGTTATCAACACGAAAGACATCGAAGCGGCGATATTCTTATTATACGTTTACAAAACATGTTTTAAACTTTTCCGTTACCGTATATTCGGCGCGTTTTCAAAACAAGATTTGATATTATTTCCTTCTTTCGTATTTCACATAATTTCACAGTAATTTTCGTCACTAGCCGGAGACACGTAACAACAATCACTAAGTTTTCAGCCGGGATTAGAGCAATTGACTCGTTGTTGCCGCTACGATCACGGGCAAGGTATGCAATGCGTTTGGAACGTGGGCAGAACTTATAACGAATGACGGCTGCCACACATTGCCGACGATCTGCGCGCGCGCACTGGAGCCCAGACTGAACAGCTTCGCCTTACAGCTTGTTTTCAGTTGAGCACGATGTCATGTACCGGGTGACCTTAATTGTTTGGAACGAAATGAAAGCGTGGTCTGTGCTGCGTGCTTGTGAGAAAAAAATGTCGTTAAATCATTCTATGACTTACCATTTCACAAGTTGTATAGAAAAAAAATTCTGTTTTCAACAATGTTCTCGACTGATTCCTCTCACATAATAAAGTGTTTTGAACTGATTTGCGTTACATGATCCGAGTCTCGCTTCCGGTTCCTGTACGCGGTTGGTCAATCGTATTTTCAAGGACGGCAATCTGTTGTTAGGTGGGCCAAAAACCTGTCAGTCTACAATTATTACAGATAATTGGATGGGTATGGCACATTTTGTGGTGCAGAGCTAAGAGTAGTTCATCTACTGTGTATTAAAATTGTGTGAAATTAATTTGACGGAGTTTCGTTAACTTATCAAATTATACGCCGTGTAAAGAATTTGCTGTACACCATAACTTCATCGATATACATACGATTAATTAATTATTCATATTGGTATAATTGTGATCATAGTTGTCATAGATATGGTTCTGTGATCTTGAGTATGAATGCATTAATACACTCAACATTATTAACTTTATACTTGATAAAGCCGAAGATCCTCGCCATTGAGCATTCCATAGTGATCGTCGTTCGCTCATCGTTTAGAATACGTGATTACTTTTGTTTTATGCTTCCGATATCGATTGCATTCTTCATAAATTGTGCGCATGTCATTATTATAATTATAAATAAACTTTTGCTATCGCACCATATTGTACGTACAATACCAAATCATTTCTCAGATTCTTATACTTCGTGCAGATTGCACTATTTTATTTCTGGTCACGTGGACAGGCCACCCGACTCTTCTACGAGCCCCTCGAACAGCAGCTGCTTCAAAAAATTTTGAAACGTGTAACAAAGGCTGTATTTCGGATGCTGTGCCCCTGAGGTGTTTTTGTTCAAGGCACTGCTTCTCGTGGTGTGTAAAAATTTCATTCCTCCTACCGAATATTATACGTCACGAGGCTGGAGCAAATTTCGGGCGCATCGCTCCAGTTAATTAACTGACCGCGTCGTTCAAGCGTCGTTATTGGAGTAAAAAACATATCAACGTGTAATCGACGGATGTAAGACTCCCGCAGGAAAAAAGGGCAAGGTCAACTAACACCATCTTAAGCTCTTCTAGACTTCGGTGTGAAACATATTCCCAACGGCCCGAGTTCTGACGTTTTAGAATAGGCCGTTGAAAATCACACATTTAATTTCACCAAAAATGTGATAATTCTTCTTCCCGAAGTCTCATACTTTGACATTGAAAGTTTTTTTATTTTATTGAAGCAGGGAAAATAATGTGATGATTCGTGACCGAATTTGATTGACACCTGGAAGCATACATCGCTGTCCATCAAACTTGCAAAAACGGCGCGTTCCGGCAGATCGTATCCACGTGGAGACATGTGAAGGACAATGCAATCTGTGAAGATTAAAATTGACGGCACATGGGGATGAGGCATGCCGTGTAACGCGGTATCACCCTTGCATATGTTGAGCTTTCGAAGGTGGAACCTAACCAACTTCTCATAAGGTGTAGAGTAGTTTTTCATTCAATCAACATCCAGGAATGCAGAGCACTCATACTGCATTGACAATGAATTGAAAGAGTTGATTTAAATGCGTCGTAATGTAATCGTCTTGCATTCTATGAACACTGCCGATTCTATTGCGTTCGAGGCAGTTGCTAAGCCGCTAATGCAGAAGTAAGCTATGAGTGATAATTAGTACCTGGCAGATTCCCCATCGCAATAAAGCCGTACTTCAGATTATGCTGACACTTTGGTGTGTGCAGTCGATACTTCCCGATTAGGCATGAAATCCTTAATTAACTTTATAGAAATGGAAGAAATGAATATAGTAATAGTCATAATACAATGTTTTTGATAGCGTATCTATAACTATAACGTTAATTATGAGTATATTACAAGTATTCGAATGTATAGACTAGGTGATAAAATTATCATATCTATTCTTATATACTAACTTAACGCATCAAAATGATTTTGATTATGCATAATATCTTTGGGGTAGTCAATCAAAGTCTGGCAACTTCGATTTCTTCAACGGTGCTGCTGAATGCCACTGATTTTCTTTTCGTAAGATTAGGTGAGGTACTGAAATGTGAGGTATAAAAAATAAATGAGTAACTGGAATAATTCAAAATGCCGTAACGAAATGTACCTGAAATTTCGATCGCTCACGCTTGAACAAAATCTTCAACAATCACCAATACCGAGTTCCAATAATCAACAAATCAGTTACCAGCTTTAAGTACATCATTTCATGCTTACCAGGTTTCAGCGACCTATACAGAACTGCTTACTGAAACTCAGTATCAGTGACAATTTGAGCTTTCGATCGAAACTTCAGATACATATAACGTAGACGTCATTGGTTCTTGATAAATAACATAAAAGAAAGAATATGGAAACAGTTAGTATATGAAAAACAAGGATTGTACTGTGTTGTTCCTTATTTAGTAAATTAGAAGTACGATTGTGGTTACTTGAATATTTTCGAAGAATCGAAGGTTTGTGTTGATTTACATCGCGGAAACATTGCATGTTCGCTGTGTAATGTTGAACAAGTTTTTAAAGTCAACTATATTATTCTATTCTTGATAAAAAATTGCACTAAAATATGAGTACCCGACTGAACTGCAAGTTTATTTGCCTTGAGTATAAAAAATTCGTATATTTAGCGGATGGACTTGTACTGAACATATCAGTTAATACCGTTAATTGAATATTAATTTGCAGTAGTTAATATAAGTGTCAGAATAAAATCTTTGGTTTTGTCCTATTCCAAGCAAAGTTTAGCTAAACAAATAATCATATGTACAAAACTAAGCAAATTGAGGTGAGTGAAACTATGGACGAAGATTATGAGAGTATTATAAGAATTTCTGTAATCATCAGTTGTGTTGATTTGTATGAAACCTTATTTCTATTTGGCTGAATAATACCATGATAGAAACAAACGCTACCCCCAGCCACCGAGATTGTCTGCGACACTTGTTATAAAAACAGCGAAACGGACGAAGAACATTTTTAGGCAAATGAATGATGTGGAACAAACATTGATGAAAACCATTTGACGTTTGCGAGACATACTTCATTTCAATAGTATTTCAACTTACTCTTGTCTACTCTCGTTTCGTGTTACGATTGTAATATCGCCGTCATTACTTCCTTTCAGAGTACTGAATGAGCAGTTATTTTCGAAGAATAATTTGTCTGGTTTTGTCGTTTGATTCAAAACCCATTCAGCATTCGTTGAGTCTGTAGACTCCGATCTTCGTCAGGAATTGAAACGAATAGTTATTAAGAGAACAGTTGTTCCGTATTGTAAGACTTTAATCAAATTCAAATATACGATCTTGTGTATAACATTTGATATGAACAAATTATTTGAAGCAACAAAAAAGGATCTGCTTCCCGTGTTTGCGAAATATATCTTGAAATATAAGCGTTGATTACGATTTTTTTTTCAAAATCAATATTTTAATAGAAAATCAAGTTACTTTTGAACTCTGCAAGGCTGTTCCACAAATATTTCAACTCTAAGAACTATTTTTGATTAATAATAGAAAACAGTTTGATACTTGGAACGATTTTTGAACATTCTTGAAGAATTGTAAGCTTTTGTAACCAACAAATACAAGCGGAACATAAAATAAACATGTACATATTAGGGTTTTGCTTACACATGATCCTGTGACTCGCTCAAGGTTACTGATTTCACGTAGTAACTTCTACAAGAATACGAAACAATATGTAATCAGATTACAGGCAATGTTTTCTAGCTTCATCTAGGACTAACTACTGCATCGGCTTATGTAGACTCTAGATTTCACAGTAAGGTACAATCTGCTTATATAACTGATTGATAGTAATTACTGTGATTATGTATATGAGCGCGCGTAATAATTCCCACGCTTAGCCTTGACTACTTGTACGAACACGAGTTTAATATATTTTTTTTTAATTGTAAAAGAATCACTCACAAAATAACGCGAAAACTAATTTCGCATACTTTCTAAAAATATACAACAGTCGATGCATCTTTTCTAAAAATACTTAGAAACATAAATTGCAAAATAACGATGGATCACTTTGTTCACCAATTATTATCAGTCAAGAATAGTAACAACGGTTTACTACAAAGCTCAATTTTCTAGGATTACACGTATAATTGTAAGGTTTTGTTTCTAGTGATAACTACCGTTGAGGCCATACTGCACGTATTCATTTGAAAAATGCAGGAAAAACAATACTCAGTAACTTACCCGTTACTTTGGTTTGATTGACGATTCTCAAAGTTCTTGTACGAGACATCGGATTCCACTGACGTGGATTTGTTGGGTCTAAAAACGTGATGAATGTATTCACAATGAGTAAAAGCAGCTTCGATTCGAAGTTAGCTGATGTTTTTAGCTGTGGTTGTAAATTCAAAACATACCTGCAGAACAAGAAGTATACAACACCAGCGGTAATTATGAGTAATAACAAAAGCACTGATAGTACAATGATCGCCGCCCAATAACCGCGAGTATCGAATTCTGCCAACATGCCGGATTCCGAACTGTCAGCTAGAATGGATTCCAATGTCACCAAGTCGCTGATTCCCCAAGTGAAGTTAGTACTTTCGACGGTTCTGTAAAAGTAGAAGAAATGTCTAAGTATGTGAACAACGTTATGCAATCGGCATATAGTCAAATACGATCGCGATGCATACGAGACTAGAATTTCGCTGGCCACAGGCTCGGTGATATTCAGTCCGTAGAGGACAAGTCGAAGAAGGGTATTGGTATCGGTTGCTCTTTTTGTCCAGCTGGAGAGTGACTTTGAGGAGGTGAAATTTGCAGCATCGCTTTCGGATATTACAGCCGAAGTGAGCGCTCGAACCCAATATCCTGTACTCGTGCTCAGCTCCTCTACGATGTAATCAACATCTTCTAAAAGGCCACCGCTGATGAATAGAACAGCTACATTGCTACTCGCGAGTGTTCTAACTGTCAGATCTGTTGATGTTTCGAAGGTGCCGTCGGTCGCGGTGACCGTGAATTGGTAACCGTCTTCGGTGTAGACTCCCTGCTGTATGTAGAGTGTTCCATCCGTGTTGTGGATGTAGAATACATCGTCGGAACCACTTCCTAGAGTGTACGTAACCATTGCATTATCATCAATGTCGGCGTCAGTTGCCTGAAATACGGATATTATAGAATAATTAAGAAATTTCTCATTAAAAGAATAATTATTAAAGATTGTTTGTGAATGACAGTCAAATGCTGATTTTCGATTACAGATCTGTTTTCTCAATATGATTGTCAGTGTGCTTGAAAAGTGATCAAGTTCAACTGGATGTCAAAAGGTGTTATGGCCAGTTAGCTTCACCGATGGGAAGAAGTGTGATCTTTTCTGCAGTAGAATTCTTATTAAATAAGTAACTATTTAGAAGCCATACTAACATCCTACCTTCTCTTAATATCTTGGAATGCGTGCACAATGAAAAAATTAGACCATTGAAAGCTAGACGGGGTAATGTCAAGAAAACGTTGACCACTCAGACTTACCCCAAGTTGATAGACGTAGGGAACGAGAATAAGTTGCGCCAGCTCGTATCCAGGGAACCCTATGTAGGTTGGTGTGTTTGAATTCCAAACAGGAGCATTGTCGTTTATGTCTGTGATAATGACAACCAAAATAGTTCTGGTGCGCTCATATGCGATGTTCTCGGTTAAGACTTCATATTCCGTGTCTCGTTTTGATCTGGTAGTCGTCGTGTTGTTCGTAGCATCTGTATCGTTCGGACAGCTCGCATCGATGATCACACGAACTTGAGCCACTGTCATGTTACTGAAGTATGAAGCCTCTCTGTCAATGGCGACCGTGTTGAGGTAGTTGCCGGTAATAGTAAATAAGTCTGGAACGGGAGATTGTCAGAGTATTTGGTAGGAAATGCCAAAAGGTATACCCATGTTAATAGAGGTCAACATCGTTTTTTTTTTAATGCAAGATTCATTAGTAATGATAAAACATATAACCGAGTGAAAGTTCACGACATAGAGTGAATCGTAATAAAAATTATATGATTGAAGTATTACCTTGGCTAGGTGTTTGTGAATAAATAGTATAGTTGCACCCATTATCATCGAGTGGGAGTATATTTTCATGGGCTGACTCTTCTTCAAGTTCGATAATCTGGAGAGCATAACCAAATACGATGTCACCACTGCACTCGGTTAGCGTGCTGATTACAAGAATTACGGTTGCCGATGTACTTAGGCTCAAATCATCGATAGTCGCTAAAATTTGGAATGTGTAAACTCCCGGGCTGATTGCCGCTGTAACTTCTAATGCAGCAGTGTCGCTGTCTATGATGACCCTGGAGGAAAGATCGTCTGCAATATAAAAGTTCTGTTAATGATTCACGAGTGTGATTGCAAAAGTTGTTTGGAAGTGGTCTGCAAAGTTGAGAAGATGTTACCATCGTTAATAGACACAGAATACACAATGGTTCCTTCAGCATTAGTGGCCACTGCTGTTTGCGTCATAAGAACCCCAGTGAAGGTAGAGTCCTTGTCAAATCTGTAGCTACTACTCGAGAAACTCAAGCCAGGAGTAACAGTCGTGGTTGTCGTAACCGTAGTACCATCTTCGGTAGACAAAGTTGTGGTTTCATTTTCCGGTGATAGGGTTGTGGTTAAGCTATCAGTTGCTTCTGTGTTAGTTGTAGCCGAGTAGGATGTAGTCACCGTTGATTCAGTGCAGTCACATTCTTGGGTAACAGTTACAACCGGGCATTCGGTCGTTTCGACTGAAAACCGCAAATGGAATGATACCATCCCGATGTTAACGTAACGATGTTCGGTATGTTCTTTCATTACCTGTAGTCGCGGCCGTTGCAACACTTTCCGTAGTATCAGTTACGCCATCACCGGTACTGGTCGTTGTTGAATTTTCACTTCCGTCAGTAGTCATCGTATAGGTGTTTTCGTATGCAGACGTAACTGTCGTGGAAAAATCGCAGACACATTCGTCCGTGGTGATCGTCGGGCATTCAGTGATTGTGGTAGTTGCTGTCGTTGCTGAATAAAGTAGGAATTTACTGCGTAACCTCATCGTTCATTATGTTCTCAAAAAATCGGTAGTACTATCATCATATAGGTATGAGACACGGATATTTTCAAATGACAATAAAATTCATCTGTGAGTAATTGAAATTCTTACATTCTGTTTCACTTGTCACTGCTGAAATAGTTGCTGTGGATCCCACCGTTGAAGTGACAATGGTCGTACTTTCTCCTGTTGTAGTTGAACTGCATTCCGTAGAAACAATTCCGGGTAAAGCAATGTGCAAAATGGTTATTCCCGTATCTGTGGCGCCAGTTCTTACTGCCTGGAAATATATATGTTTTAAATTTCAAATAAGTGAGACTTTTTAACTTACGGAATAACGTTACTCTATACTCACAGTTAGAGTTAGGATGACGTAGTATTCAGCAAGAAATTCATCAGTCACATTCTGCAGAGTTATGCTAATGGTGGTGTAGTCTTCACTAACGGTGATCAGGAAATTGTCTTCGTAACCTGCGATTGTACGCTGTATTAGCTTTATCAGATTGCTATCTTCAACTGGTGACGTTGATGTTAATTTATTCATGGCGTTAATCAAATTATCGGTCCCGCAATGCGCATAGCATGTTTCAGAGTAATGAGTATGACGAATCCACATTGAGTGCTGGATCCCGATGTGTTTATGATCCAGATTCGATAAGGTCGGAGACTTTCTTTCTTCATTTGGAAGATAACTTATCCATAATCTACATGGTTAATTTTTTTTTGATTCAACTTACTCCCTATATTGTCAACGATTGTGAATGACGTTGTATTACTGGCTCCTTGACTCAAGGTGATGTCGCCTTGATTGAAGACCACCGTTGTGCCATTTGCCTGAAAATTTTAAGATAAGTAACGATTGGAAGTACACGTGAACAAATAATGCGATTCAATTGATCAACGGTTGAGAAAAAACCTCAGAATCTTTGATCAAAATAATATTTTGAGTGTGAATGTAATAGCGTGAGTGCAATAGTGAACGAGAACATGAATGAATAATCCGGTGTTTCCAGTACCTCTTCGAAAGTGAGACCGGAGAGATCCGAGATGTAAATCGGATACGTGAATATTGGACTAGAGGGAGTACTGTTTTCTTCATCCACGCTGATAGTAATGTTCGTTTCAGAAGTCAAAGCAGGTGTACCGGTATCCTGCAATGAATCGAATTCATGTAAAACACGTCGAGCTGTTTGAGTGCGCCACATGTGAACAATCCAAATTAAAATATTAACAAGTATAAGTCTTTTCCATCTGATACTAAACGGAATCGAGGAGCAGCGTGCATTCCTTGGCCTGGGAAATTTCGATCGCTGCAATGTTTCTCATTCTTGCGTAACATAACAAAGGGTTAATGGATGCTAGATTTTTTTAGTGGATTACCGTTGCGTAAATCTTGAAAGTTACATCTTCTTCGATATTTAGAAGAGCCGTAGTCAATAGCTGAGCATAATGTAGTTTGGTATCTGATGTATCTTGAGATAACCACGATGCAGAAAACCCATTAGCATTGGGATCAGAAGAGTTTAAAGTGAAACTGATATTCGTATTCGTGAGATCGATGTCCTTAGCAGAAATTGTACCGAATAGTTGTACAGAGAATCCTGATGGGAAAGGCATTGGAAGCTCGTAAGTATAAGGAGCATCCTGGAACTCGGGATAGTTGTTGTTTGTGTCCGTTATCGGTTGATAGATTTCCTGACGGCAATTCGAGAAGAGATGTGTTAATGAGTTTCAAAGTGTGCCGTTGATAGAAAATCGGATACCGCATCATCAGACTTACTAGTGATCGGGTGTTGACTGAACATACGAATGTTATAGTGACGAGCATCGTCGTTGTGGACTAAAACATTGAGAATAAATAAAAAAGATTGGCAAGACGGACGGATATGAATTATATTGTAATGCTATGTTGTTCTCAAATTTGAGGATTGACTGCTACCTCGAGCTCTTCGTATTGTGAAAAGTAGTCGGTCAGGGTTACGATGAATTGTCCGTCTTCCAGAACCGGCTGCATGTAGAAGTACCCACTGTCACTATCAGCCACAATAGTGCTAATACTTGTAATCGAAGAAGCCGTCATATTAAGCAGAACCGTTCCTGATTCAGACGTGTCATCTATAGCGTCCAGAACGAATCCAAAACTCCAATACGTATCCGACAGTTCCGTTCCATTTTCATATGACAGCGCACAAGCTGAAATAGTATCGGGTGATCGTCTCAATAACTTTTATGAGTATGAAAGATTTAAATCACATAACGAAAACAGACTGAATTATTTTTCAAGTGTGCTTTCGTGAGCACATGACGCGTTAGTTTATAATTAAGTGTGACTTCATCTGGTCGAAACGCGTAGGGATAAATTATCGACGAATCGTCGTATCAGCAATTTTCAAGCATGCATATCCATTTAAACGGATTAACAAAAATAAAAGTATACCCTAAAAGGCTTTATTTCGATTTAAATTTCACAAGACTTATATGTCTCACATTTGAATTCCTTATATTTATTAATCGATGAAAATATCTAACTCTCTCGCATGAAGAGCTTTTAAAATTCCAACTTTGATTTAATCTACGACTGTGATTAAAATTTGTTCCGTATGAGATAAGTGAAACTGTGGTAATTATAGGAAGTATTTAGGGTGTTACATGTGGTAACCCACATGAATTTCGTTTTTCAGAATTTGCCGGCATCAGAGGGTACTGACTCAGGTGCGTGAGAAAAAAAATTGTAGACGATAACAATGAATCTAAATTTTACTCATACTTCCGTTATGAGTTTATTAAATCTTATCTAATCATTTGTTAACTTGATAAGCAACTGTATTCTGAAACTGCTGAAAATAAACTCGTGATTTAAAATATGATGTCGAGTTGTATTTTTTCCGATTTACGAAGTAGAGTTCGTTGCGAGTAAGTTTGGATAATCCGTATAATCGGTATACACGTTCATTAATAGGTGTAATATTTTATCCGACACTGTAGCTTGCTTTGTCGTCAGGATTGACAGTCCGAAGGTCTAATCCGTTGACGTGACCCCTCGATATACATATTTACATCACAAAATATTGTAGGCTACGGATATAACTAGTAAGGAACAAGTAGATGAAGAACTGTCTCGTTCTACTTATTGTTAGTTGCTTGGTTGCATCCTTTTATATCCTCACGTTATACTCCACCAAGAGTTTCAGACAGGGATGCAACAAAATGCACCGTAATTTGATAGAACTGATAATAATTCTTATAAAAATTCCTCCCCACTGTAAGACTGATTACACGAAGTATAGTTGACTACGATTAACAAAATTGCACAACACATATTTTGCTTACTGGCCTGTCCATTAGCCGCGTAGATGAAACTGGCACATATCGCAATGACGGATATCCGATGAAGGATACTCATCGCGCTTCTTTGACATAAAACTGTCACTATAGTATTGTAAGAAAACCGTCGTCGTCGGTTTGCTTTGTCGAAGTGTAACGATTAGACTGATACACTGAGAGCTGACCACAAACAGCCATCTCCGTATCTAAGCATCGATAGTGATAAGGTCTTTGTCACGGGCGATAAAAATTAGACTCGATAATCGGTAGAGTAACATTGACTCTGTGTGTATACATATATAGACTAATTTTTACACCGCCTAATGTTGTCCCGGATTTAATTTTATTAAGTGCTTTTCCATCTCACTTTAATGGGTGGGTAATAACAGATATGCTTATCCTGTCTATGTACGATACTTTGAAGGTATCAAGATTCTAATTTTCGTGTTTCAGTTTCCAATTTTTTGTCAATTTTATTCGGATTATTAATGAGACGATTATAACGAATAAAAATGAACTTTCGTTATGAAGTAAATTGATTTTGAACTATATGTAATTTTTTCATTCGCGACATAGTCCTACCTTTTTTGAATTTTCTTAACTTTTATATTGCTGCTTCGAGACTACGTTGTACGTTGAACTTTTCGACGTTCAAAAATGTTAATTGACAGACACACGAAAGAAATATTTTCGACAAAATAATTTGTTGTCTCCTTTCTACCTTTCTCTTTAATACCAATTGCTTTCGGTTTTCCTTGTTATCAAATTTCATTTCACCATGTTTTTCGAGTTTTGCATTTTTGTTCTCATTTCCAAATACTCGATCATCTTTATTTTTACGTAATAAATTCTTCAACATAATTTGCAATATATAATAATTCGTATTTCACAACGTAACGGTATCGGCGATTTTGCAAATTTACAACCTCCCATTCTCATGATATCTTTATCCAAACTATATTGAACATTGAAGGGACGAAAGCTATTTATCATAGACATATAGAAACCATTCGTTAATGCTTTTTTTGTTGAAAGGATTCAAAAAATGAGGTAACTTTTATTTTTCACCCTACCATTACGTCACGCAATACAACCACACTGCACCGAAGACAGCGACTGCGGTTTCAAATACTGTGATAGATTTAACCGTCGAATCAGCAGAGTTGTGAGTGATTACGAGATTACTTCGCCAAATTTTAGTGGATTAGCCGTTATCTTCGTGCACTATCTCTTCACTAAATTAATAATAGAATACCAATAAAACGGACGTGAATTAATTATCATAAATGAAGGCAAACCATATGTTCGCCTGGAATTTATCTGACGTTGATTAACTCACCTTCACGGTATTAGAGATCCAGTTTCGTTTTGCAGCTCAAACAATATTCAATTTAGTATTTTCACACTTCAAAGTTGAAATGTGCATTCTTAGAGGTGCAGCTTCGTTGGACAGCTGAAAGATATTCTACCAACAGATTACACCGAATACTGACAGAACGACCGACAGCTCTGCCAATACAACCAACGATCACGTTTTTACAATGCTTCAAAAACGACATTGGTACTTTATCTCACGATCACGGTACGAGCCAATCACTGTGGCTTTTAAGGTGCTTCAACAATTACACTCTGACATCAAGTTTTGAGGATTCATGACTTTTTTATAAAAGGGATCATTCGTTTAACTAAAAATTCGATTATCGTGTTGTGATTCCATTATCCAACAATGTAAAGGGCCAAAATATTATTGTATGGTTTTTTGGATACAGTCAGCTAGTCGTAAAATTCTTACTAAGCATCGCCTCATCGGTGAGGAGATTAGGAGTAAGGATTATTGTACAGAAAGCTTATCTCGTAGACTGTCAAGCCCACATAGATCATCCTCGTTCTAAGTTAACTTAGCCCAATCTGTATAATATTCGGGTTCTTGATATGAACTTAACGGTGTCTTCGTTTTTCTGCTGTCTGAATGATAATTTGTCAAATTGTGAAGAAGGTTATTCAGACTTTTATCTACCGACATGAATGATGTATTTAAAGATGGGGAATTGATCTGCCAGAATTGTGGATAATCAATGTGATGTATAATACATGTCAAATGTTCGGTATCTACTTTCTTTGTTATACAGCGATAAGTCGATTTACAATACGTGTAGACGAATTTTGTGGTATGGTTATACTCTTGGGCTCTTCAAATTGCAGCCTGAGATTGCATGTTGGAGCTAGTCTGCGAGACCGTAATAAACCGTTAATATAAGCAAGGGGCCAAAAAGGATACGCCATGCAAGGCGTTAGCTAATCGTAAGACACGGACGTTCTATCGAATATCTCATGCGTTTTAACATAATGTATTTTAATTGAAGGATATCACGTACAACTGTTTGCACTGCAAAATATGTTACAGATAACCACTGGAATATACTATCGGAGAATAAATTTATTTCCAACAGATAGATTAATTTCTAATGGATATCTTTTGCATCTGCAGTCAATAACGGATATTAATCACGCATGTGATTGATGCGATGATTCGCTATTTCATGGTTGTTCACGCGTAGAATCAGTTAGAAGTTCACTTTCGGGTTTGTACACGTGTAGAATATTGGGACAATTTATATATATCGCCGTGACGCTACAGACGTATTGTTACAATAAGATGCATTAAATCATCGAGTGCTAATTGTAAGTGAGAAGAATATAATCGATCGCGGGCTAATCCACGTTGTCAGCACTTGCTTGAGACTTCAAACTGAATTTATTATTGCAGAATGTTATGATACGGCCGCGAGGCTTTGAATGTAGTTAAACGCAGTCTTTGTTTGGAATAATCAATGAGGAGAAGTGAATATGTTACAAAATTATACGTGAAGCTCTTTGCGAAGCTCATCGTTTCATCTTCAGCTTTAATATTCAAACTAAATAATTCACAGTATTACAAACTCAGATGACTGGTTAATTAATAAAGCCCCACTTTCAGTAGACTGGAATTTCAGGTGGAGTATGAGTTGATAATTCTTGATTGAAGTTCGGTGCAAGTTAACTAACACACGGTGATCCGTCTCGATATTTCTCGGGACGTTTAAATGTGCTGAACAACAATAGAGTATTGCCCGATTTGCATCGATAGCTTTAATAAATGATGTTTAGTACTTAGAATAATGTGTAATGTATATCAGAAAAAAATGATTTCCGGAAACGCAAAGTTTCGTGAAGGGCGGATCGGAGTGCTCAATTCGTATTTTACACTTCATTTATCTTTAGTAAAATGAAATCGGTTCAAACTTTGAGAAATAATGGTATTGGCAGTTGTGTTTGCGGATTTGCTCAAAAAAAGTTCGAAAATTGATGTAAAGATACGAACAACATCCGACTCAAGTGTTAGTAGCGTATTGCAACCTTAAGATCTTATTGGACGGATATTCCCAACCAAAAGTGAGCTGCGGTGAGAATATTGAACACTTTGCGATGAGATAACAATCTGAAAAAAATCAATCATAACCCAGTTGATAAGATAATTCGATTTGAATAATAACAATGCCAAAAAGTTGTTAAATAATTGTTTAAACAAAAATTTGTTTAAAAAATCTCTAGTGTAATTTTTTTTATTTAATATAAAATGAATTCATTGATTTTTCTGAATGATTATGCATTTTTTTGGAATTTTCGGGGATTGTGTTCAATATTCTCACCGAGATTCAATTTTGGTTGGGAATATTCGTCCAATAACACGTTAAAGCAGGTGAGATTTTGTTGTATGTTCAGTGTTTTCATCAATTATTCGCACTTTATAGAGCCAACCTACAAGCACAATCATAAGCTTTATCACAAGCAAAAGTTTTAAGAGATTTCAACTCCCAAAAAGAGTAAGAATTGTAAGATACTATTTAACATATTTTACGAATGTCTGACATGTTCTGGATAAAAATCATCACATATTTTTTCAGTGATCAACTGACTCGCCGAGTCAAACGTTTCAGTGAAATCCAGCGCTACTTCGTTACACGACTTTCAGTGTAGACTTCAATTATTGCACTGATTTTTAAAATAACAATTTGAGATTGTAGGTTATGTGACTAGGTTTGACTCTGCAGTTTAAATTTTACTGAAATGGCTTTCAACAGAAGTGCAAGATTCCTGAGTTCTGTAGGACAAACGCCCCCCGTTGTTGGACCAGGAACCTATGAGCCTCTTGAGCTTTTCAAAAAATCGAGAGACCCAGGTACGCGCAAATTACGAAATTCGGTCCGAACATTGAAACCAGAGTCTGTGTTTCTGTGGTTGTCGGATCTAAAAATCATCCGTAGTTTCGATTTCAAGGCTTTTGTTTAGTCGTAGAAATGATCAATCCATGCAATCTATAAAAAGTTTTCAGAACAGGTCACCTGATTCTTCACAGAAGGCATCTATGCGTTTCTGTCAAGTGCAACGAGAAATACGTTATCTGTGACCAAAGACGCAATTTGCTTCCCTGGGCCAGGAGCTTATAACGTAAAAGAATTTCAGAAGCATGTACCAGTACGTTGATCAAATTCTAAATTCTCCTGAATCTTGCGTCAAGAGAAAAATATTCATTGAGTCAAATAAATCAGTACCTGCTCCGTTACAAACAAGATATTTGTGATACTGATTCACGTAGATTCAGCTAGAGCAAATAAGCTGAGGTCGATTTCAGCATGTATTTCTAGGTTGCTCTACCTTGTATTTATTCTTGTAAAATGAATATTCGATAGGTCAGGAGATGGTTGCCGGTTTGTCCGATTCGATGACATATTTATCTCAGTGTGCATCGTCATTAACTTTCAGATTATTCCCGTCGCAATTAAATCATCCGATAATATCGCAATATCTCGTTTATTTGATACAATCTAATCCTGCTTGGACACAGAACAGTTTATCAATTCGAATCTTCGGCACATGAAAGGAAATTTACTTGTAAAATTTGCTTTGGATGACAACAAAAAGTATTTGCCATGCTTACTTTAGGGTGGTTGTAGTATCGACTTTACCGACAGTCGGTCGAAGGATCAAGCTCAGTATGGCCCTGGGCCTGGCAACTATAGACTGCCGGATGATGTGTTCAAACGATCGCCTCCCAAGCAGCGGACTCACCCAGGAACATGGCGGGGTGCTCCTGGAGCGGTAAATACCAATTTCAGTTATCTTGGGACGGTAAAAAAGGAGCCTGTACTAGTTTTTCAGTGTTCTTTCGCTGGTTTAAGCTGTACTTGGGACCACCACCACGATCAATCATGGCAAGTGCAGTGTCTGTACCAACGCATCGAGACGCGAACGGATACGATGTAAACAACTTTGGTTGTTTGGTGAAAAATTTACCGGATGAAAACGAGCCTTCGCTCTTTTACGACATTCCCAGAGAGGTGCGCGACTGAGATTTATGGTCGACAGTATGTCGTATTAATGATGAATGAATCTTAAGTAAAATACTGTTTGTTTTAGGAAGCTAATTTGACCACCCGGACATACAAGGGAAACTTTTGGAGCCGTATGACCGGTAGGGATGATAACTCCAGACTCTCTTGTGGTGCGGGACCTGGAACATACGATTTGCAGAAACCTGAAAACCCTGGAAAACTACTGGCGGAAAAGCTGAGGGAGTCGAGGAGGAAGACTTGCAAACAAACGCGATACATCGAAGCTGTGTTCACGAAAAACTTGCGGGAGGTCAAAGATTGGTTTCACTTCTGGTTTAGAATTGTTATCTCATCATTCTGTGATCGATTTCCGGGTTATCAGACATCGTATATCCTTAGATTGGCAACTTACCGACTCACCTTCATCCATCTTGAACCGTAGGGCCACCCAGCACCCAATGCATACGCCATCCCGAAAAGCCCGTTCGATACTCAAGAAATCTCCTGCGAGTGCCAAGAGTACATTTTTAAGCCACCTCCGTTTGGACAAGGCGCCAAGGTTTGCCCAAGTCAAGTTGCTGAAACATAAATTTTCCCTTTAAGCGGGTTGGTTTTTAAAAACCGGAGGTGTTTTGCGAAAGAGAATATGTTCATGGTGGAGTCTTGTCGCAATAAATCACTACCACTCTTGGAATAATCACCAATTGTCATTCTTCTGGTATCACGTATCCTCTGGTCGTACACCTAAAACAATTTCTTGAATTACTTATCGTTGCATTTGCAGAGGTTCGTGAACGTCACCGACGAGAATCCAGCCCCTGGTTCGTACAATCCAATGAAAAGAAAATGCTGTCCTGGTTCGATAATATCCGCGCCATTTGGATCCCTGGCATCGCGTTTCAAGTCAGCTGACGGCACGTTATCGCCAGGTAAAAGTCGTGTTTCTTTAGCGATTCTCTAGCTCTTGAAATAAATTTTCATTCATGTTTATCAGGGCCAGGAGAATATTTTCCACCAAACGATGGTCTGGCTTATGAAGCGTGCAAAAAGTGCCGGAGAAACTACGTCAAGTTGGGTTTCAACTCGTCGGTTAGCAGGACCTCAGCTCTCGTCGGTTCGGATGGTCCCGGACCGGACAAGTACCCAACGGATATGGACAGAAAAGTAACTCCAAAGTCGGTACATCACTCGGTATTCAAGTCAACCACGAAACGGTTCAAGTATACACAAAAAGTCAGTAAAACAGGTGGAGTCTAGTACATATTAAATTACTTTGAATAACTTGCCATGCTGGGATTGGTTTTCCACGGAGTGTGTATCGCCAGTAAGTAAGCGGTGGGTGATAAATTTGTGGAAGAGACCGAGGTTATCGACTCTCGGTAGCTTGTCAGAACTCGCGAGAAAATGGAAAGAAGTTCTTGGGCAGCGAAGCCAGGTGTCTGGTAGTCTTTGAAACGGAAGCGCAAATGAAAAACAGGTGCATAATTACTATGTCACGAGTAGCTCTCGAGGCGCCCCTAATTACACGAGTCAAAGAGAGTGTAATTAACCGAAGTTTTGGACAGTCCAACTGAGCGAGGGTGCTTAACGTGTACCATCTGAAACCTCTTTATAAGCTACGTATAATTACAATTTAATTGCTGGGTATGGAGGTAGAACTGAATGGTTTGCGAATTTTATAATATGTCTTAGCATGTACACGAATTGATGTTGTCGGAAATAATTCTGCGGCTACACGGCAAAGGCTTGTAACTTGGAACCGGTTAGTTTGGGATATTTCCGGAGTTATGCCCTTGAAAATAATTTTGCAGCTTTAATTGGTCAAAGACGATTTACAATGTTTTGGCAATAATGCGACAATTTACTTGAAGTGTGATTTTATAAAAATTTTACAACTTCTTGGGATGAAGAAATTCTTGATTTTCACTATCCTGAAATGCTTGTATTGACATTACACGTTTTTGCAAGTTGATTTTAAATTTTGTACTCATGTCGATTCTTTGACATATTCTTGAATGGCTTGCAAATTAAAACCAAGCATAGCCAACTTCACTATTTCAAAGACAAAAAAGTTGAATTCACGTTAATCTCCTTCGTCAATTTCGAACATCATGCGTTATGTTTAGATTCTTAGACGCCACTTTCAAAAATTGAAAAAATGTTACCATGTTTCGCAATTACAAACCTTGTATTATGGGCTGATTGAATAGTAATGTGGAACCAAGTTCCTTGGTCCCTTGCAATTGGTCTTATGGTTGGATTGTACTGGTTTTCATATCCGGAGTTGGTTTCGTATAGAGCGTGTGCGTAATTCTTGCAATCGCAACGCAATTCCGCGAATCTTCGAGTTTCACTAAGGATTAATAATTATAACCGTAACATGGAGGGAGACCATCAATATTCGACTAATTAGGGTCAGTCTAGTGGTAATAAGTCAGGCGATGCATCTATCTGAGGTAGCCGATACCGGGATGCAATTTCGCCGTTAATTGAGAGGGCGCCGCACCGGCTTTCCCTCCATTCGATCGTCCGGACGGTGTCCATGGGCTATCGCTGGGCTAGCCTGCCCATATAAATGTTCCAACTAAACCTGCCGATAAGCGCTAATCGATAAACCGGCTATTCCACTATAATTGTGTCTTGTTAAATTAACGGTGTCGCATTTCTTCGCTGTCTGGATCAGGGCGCGGTATTCGAACATCCGTACATATATACACGTCCACCTGATACATCTTAAACAAGGAGAAGCTTCCTCTGCACTTTTTCTAACGGTGACATCTGGGTTTGTCAGAATTTTGAACGATTTATTCCAATGCCAATTTTTATGTTTTTTATTTCTTCGTTTCGATTTTTATAGCCATGCTGTAGTGTTTTCAGGTACTCAACACTCATATTTTCTAAATAATACCAGATCATCGATGTTGTTAAAAAGTAAAGATTTCACAGTTGGATCTTGGGTCTAGGAGAGAAAAAATTCTTTGAGATGTTTAAAAAATATTTTTGAACTCGTATATTTGATCGAGTATTTGTAGGTACTCACCTGCAGTATACTGGTTGCTATACGCAATGCAGAGAGAAATATCTCGCCCATCGGCTGCAGGAATCGTGCGAATCACGTGCGAATGTAGGGAGGCAGAGAAAAACAGAGGTGGAGCGAATGGAATATAGGGTAGTGAAAGAGAGAGAGAGAGATAGAGATAGACGAGTAGCAAGGGAGACATCGACACAGAGAATTGGCTCGAATTTCCGGATCGGTGAACTGGAAGTGATTTCTCTGCACGCGTACCTATATTGACGTGAAACTCACACTAGAATATGGAAATGACCTTAGCGCGTAGAACAGTATATATACCCACACATGCTGAACCGAAAACGCACAGAATGTCATTTCCGGGACTTTGAGTTATGAGCGTCGCGGTTGTCCGCGTTCGATTAACCGCCAAATGGAAGGCGGTGAACAATCGTGCCCACTTTTCGTCGGTTCGCATTAATTGTCTGCGATTCTTGCGTGAGCGCGAATATTTCGTTGGTTGAAACATTTTTCCCTCACGAGAGTATATCTAAAAACTTGGCTGACATTTGCACAGCTCTAAAATATTTAATGGAAAAGAGAATTGCTAAGTGCCAATTATTTGAAATAATAATTACATAGGTTTGCCTTAATTGCCTGCGATTCTTGCGTGAGCGTGAATATTTCGTTGGTTGAAACATTTTTTGTTCACGAGAATATATTTAAAAACTTGCTGGCCGATATTTGCGCCGCTCCGAAATATTTAATGGAGAAGAGAGTTGCTAAGTGCCAATTTTTAATAATAAAAATTAGGTTATCCTATGAAAGTGTTACCTCATATGTCACATCGCTGATATAATTGATCTGTGAAAGGGGATATTCATATTTCCAGCAATTGGCACTTAGCCTCTTTCACATTTTCACTCTTTACTAGACCATCGTCGTTCATTTCCCAGCTTGAAAATGGAAAGAAAACGTTCATATAATTCAAGATTATGAGACAAGTAACAATGTTCCAAAATTCCAAGATTCTTTGTTCACTTGTTCCCTCAGCCGAACATTCATTTTTTTCAGAAGTATATGATCACATTTAAAAATATTTATCTTCAAGCTTTGACTATTTAGTATATTGCCCAAGACGTAGAGATGCTGTCGTGTTAAGTCAATCGACTGTTTCCAGGTTGTTATTTGCAGAAAATAAAAAAAAAAAATTGAAAAACTCATGATTACAATAGTATTGCAAGGAATAATTTTAATTTGGGTACTAATTAGAATTGTTAAATATCTTAAATATGTTTTTAATGAACAGGAGTCAGTGGCACCAAATGCTTACGATGTAGCAACGGCGTACAATGCGTGTCACAAGCCTTGCGAATTTCTGAAATGTCCTGATGATGCGCCATTTAATTCGAAGCAAATTCGTATGCCGGATGTACCGAACTGGATGGACATAAACGTCCCTGGTAAGAAACTTATCTACGCATATAAGAAAAAAAAATAGATGGTGAATCTGGTTGTTCTTAATAAGCCAGCACAACTTCTGGACTCGTTCAGATGCGAATTTTTCATTTATAGTGAGAACCCAACGTTTCATCTTTGGGATATTATAATAACTTGCCTTATTCTCCTTTCTTCTTTGAGGAAGAAGGAGTAAGAGGTTGAAATTTATAATACGTTCAGCGTAAATTTCATGCGAATACTGTTATATGACGAATATGAAAAAAGTGTGGTTGATAATAATCAAATATTGTATGGAATCTAACATCTATACTCACGCGATGGAGGGTGATTCCCTTTGACTGACGTAGCTTTTACGATCTCGTATCGAGATATCGAGCAAATTTTAACCGTATGTATCGAGTAATAGGTCCGGGTTTGACCAACATGAGGGGAGACATATCCAAGAATGTGAAGGGTGGTTCGATTGCCCACGGGCGAAGATTCAGGAAGGCGGTTACGGAAACGGGTCCAGGACCACAGGATTACTGTGTAAGTCAAAATTCGTAAAGTTCCACCGCTGTCTTCCTTATCCTATTTCAATCAGCGCGCATTAAATTCTAGTTATGATAAATATGCGCATCACACGTGTCGCCCACACATGTCAACCACATTTTCTGTGTTTAGCTTCATCCGTATTCGGCGTCTTCAATTCTGCAGAGACACTTTAACGTCACTCTTGGTAAGCCAAAAGTGCTGAAGGATTTACAACCACCCGAAATCCCCTGGGTACGTCGACTGAGGACGAAAAAAATTCTCCGTTCATTCAGCAAAGCCGTTGCAGAGAAGAACCACGCATTCTGCAACTCGCACAGACATTAGTGCCTCCTTTTTTTTACACATACGATTTGATCATTTCTTTTTTTACATTTTTCTTTCGCCGAAGTGCTTTTTTTAACAATGACATTACGAAATATTTGTATAATTCAATTGTTGATAAAATAAATCAATTTACAACTACACTTTGATTTTGAATCGATTGCAGACATAGAATTATACTGTCACGCTTGATCAAAATTTGATGCATTGCCAGATGATCCAGATGCCAGAAGTTTTGAAAAACTCGAACTCTCAGATAGAGTGAAAAGAGAAAAAAATTGCCTAACGAGTACAGCCCCGAATTTCTTACTTTATGGCTGCAGTAAAGGCCCCCCTCCCGAGTGGGGCAATTTAATTAACAAAAAACGCACCAGGGAACGAGACAGTGTGGGACAAGGAACGGCTGATAACGTCAGTCAGGAGCTACTCAATATGGGGTGTGATTCACCCCGTGATAGCGCGTACGGGCGCGATCCCCCCCCTGCGGGTGAAGATGCCCATTGTGCCTCTTCAAGAAAGAAGGCACTCGATCAATACTGGACAAAAGTTGAAGTATCTGCCACTTACCCTAGCCCGCAACCCGATTCATACTGAAATCAAAATCGGTGTCCTTTGTATAGCACTTTAAACTAGGGTTGTCACAGGCTTGAAGCTGCGTCACTGGTCGGTGCTGAAATGCATATTGAATATCAAGGACAGGTGAGTGTTGAACAAAACATCCAATTAACCGAAAACGTTTTTCAGTATTTCTCAACCAGACGATTGTGTACTCGATATACGATGTAACGTAAATTTGTTCAGGCGAGAGAGAGGGCGTCATTATTGAAAGGTTGAAGGATTAAACAGAAAAGCTCGTTGGAGACCCAGCGGCCCTTATACTTGTTACACATATTAGAAGGGGGACTAGTCCACAGGATAAAGAGGATTAACCCTACTGCCGTGATTTCACCCTGACACCGCAAAATATAATAGATTCCTGGTAAGTCTAATAACAATATATCGATGGTCATAACGAGCGAGAACAGGCAAGCTTTAGACAGTTGGCGGTAATTGGGTTAAACAGCTAATATGGTATTGCACCACTCTACTTTGGATATCAGTTTTTATCGACATCGTGCTGCTCCTTGATTCGGAGGAATCAAGGTCATCGAAATGATCTGAGAGGTCAATAAATCATTGCGACCAGCAATCTCGCAGGGAATCCCCCGATGAGCATCGTACATTCTCTTGTATTCCAGACCATTGTAAGTATACCGCAGCGGCAGACGGATGATTGCTGTAATTACTTCCTCAAAGCATCAATGTCGATCAGTGTTTATAAATTTGCACTTATCAACATTCGTGATCGTGGTTGAAAAGAAGAACGGAGTATTAGTTATTGAACAAATTCCAAATATATTCCATACCCGTATCATAACTATTGCAGAGAATACCAGTAGATGATTTATCGGTATTGATTTGTGTTTAAAGTTCAGCATCTGTCTTCTACAAGTATGGATGACTCCTGCATTCGTGCGCCTTATTGCACAAGGTTAGCCCGCCATAGGATTAAATGCAGTTCAAGCACGAGAGTGCAGCCGAGCATGAAACCACAAGCCAGATCATGGGGACGTTAACGTCGTAGAAATTTCATATCACTCATCCGTAGTAGTAATGAATCGTGCAATGATTTCATATACGTCGTATCTGCGTTCTGCTTCGTATCTTCCTTGGTTCCGCTGGTCTCCCTGGCGTTCAGCAGTCTTACAACAGGCCCTGAACCTCCAGATAGGTTTCTCCACGTCGGAGATTGCCATATTGCTTGGCATTGCAATATAACCAGACGAGATTTACATTCCTTACCAGAAACGTTGCACGTGCTGCTGAGAGTTGGGCTATTATATTTGAGTCCCACTCGACAGACGTCACTAAACTTAATAACTTGCGACGTGATGGACGCATGGTATTTGTGGCAAACAGCACATAGTCAATTGCCTCTCCTATTCTTGGAACTGTGAGGTTACAGGCATTAATTGTCCACTGGCAGCAGAGATCTCTGCGAGTCTTGCGAACTCATTCTGACCTCGGGAATGGCAACTGACCAATAGTTAGTCTGCAGTTGCTTTTGCACTTGGAAAAATAACGGTGGGCAATAACTTTCGTCGAGGTACTCTCGACTCTTGCAGGCGTATTTCAAACTCGTTGCACACTGTCCTCCTCTCGTGAAGTAAGAACTGTCTCACGCAGAGACTTCTAGGTACAAGTCGATAGTAGGCGTGGATATCGTCGGGGTAGATAATAGTCAAGAAATTTCGTTACTACGTGAAAAGAGAACATAATGCTGATCAGCTTTAATATGTTTTCAGAGAGTGTTGAGCATGGTCTCATTATTATCGGAATAGAATAATTAGTTCGTTCATGCGTGACAAATTATACATTATCACTCCGTCATTGTTTGCGATTATTCAAATGTTCGAATTGGTCTCTCTATCACGTGCCGTCGTGCCAAAATTAGACTAATTAAACGTGTCTGTATATGTATATGCGCGAGTGTTAATTATTCGTAGCGCGAGGCGCTTGCTTATGGTCAAACACGCGATTTAACCTATCGGAGGTTATTCGACCGGTATTATTCCTAATTATCTAATTTGTCATTGGGAATAGTTGGATGGGTCTATATTTGGTATATAGAAAAATACAGCGCACACGACGATTGGCTTTAATTATAAACCAGAGCATCGAATACGTGCCTGTGGAGCGTCGGCGGGCCGTAACAACGATAAATACACAGTCCAGTGAACCCAATTAAAGTAAATTAATTCTTCGAACTTTATTTATTAGACCAAAATATGAGCCGGTTCTTTATCTGCTCCGTTCGACTTATGTGATTCGTTATCTCTTATTTTAATCAGCTCTCAATCTATGAAAGAATCTATCTCGCATTCTTCACTGTCGATTTATTATTATCGTCACTGCCATAGTTACATTCTAGCGCAGGATGCTATAATCTAAGATTCACAATGGAGGACTTGACGGAGCTGTAAGATGGATAAATCATAACTTACTCACCCCTAACGAAAAACTGTTTATCCTTGCGCAAAGTCATGAAACTAATGTTCATGAATTGTCGTGTTCAAGTGATAACCAAGATGTGATATGATGACAGTATACAGAAAATATGTGTTCATGTATTAGCGATAATGTGTTTTCATGGTGAAACGGAGATGTTCGTTCCCATGTACATACATCGTTCCACATCCTTTCCTTAATTGCTCTAAACGCAGTCGTAAGTGAATTCTCATTCCTGGACACGTTCCTATGGGAGTTTTGACCCGGAGTTGCGTACGTTCGCATACCAGATTAAGTAGGGTAGTAAATTAGTTACGTTACTTTAGCTATGTTTCGGTTCTTTTGTACGGTAGGGCGATTCGATGAATTTTAGGTTGGTATTGTCGTCTCTCTGGAAAAAAGTAATTGAATGCTCTGTAATTTTATTAAGCAGATTGATAAATTAGCGCAATTAACTCGATGACGATTTTTCTGAGCTTCAGTTTGTATAGAGCCTTATTTGAAAGTATCGTCAATTTTGAGACTCAGCTTGCATTTTTCTGCAATTATGGCGAATTAGGAATTTACTTTACGTGGATTCTTCAAGTTGCTAATTTCAAATTCAAGGTTGAACGTTGAATACTGACCGAATTGGAAATGACAAGTTCAATAACGACTACATTATTTTTTAGTTTCAGTATCAGGGACCCGAAGGCCCTCAGAATAAAATTGTCACTTGTGTCAAGTTCGCACAGTTCAACGTAGAAAGCTATTAAAAACACTCGGTTTGCAATTAGTTTAAATCCTGAACATGATTTTTTTTTACTCTTCGTTAATTACACAGCTCACTATGTCAAAGACAATGTTATGACTACTAAACTGTTGTACATGAATTAGTTTTCTATAGTGAATCCCATGTCATTCATTTAGTTTACATTATTACAAACCTAGATCATAAAATAGATTTAAAAAAAAAAAAACGACAGAAACATTAAATCGAGATAACATTGTCTATAAGTAATACATCGTGTTTCAAGGGATTAAGATTGTGAATTGTAACCCTAACATGTTTCTGAATACCAAGATCGAATATGGTGACAGTAAGTGCTATCCGGCATTTTTTCTTCCTATACAGAATCTTGGGCAGTCAGTGACAGATGTACCGAGCGGGTTTATTGAGTTGTTGTAATAGTTAATTGTCTCTGATACTGAGTTAGTGGCAGAGAACTATTGTTGATATAGCGGATAATGTGAAGAGGTGATCTACGCCCCGAAGAAGTTGCAACGACAGACGTCTGGTATGGTATTCGTTCGTAAAAAAGCAAACTGCAGGCTGTGCACTGCAGCTAGTTGGTTGGGTGGTTGGCTGGCTGGCTGGCTGGCCGACTGGCTTACAATATACCCACGTAGGTATGACCGACGCAGGGTTGGTTATAACCAATAACCCACAATTTGCATACTGATTATACCTGCGAGGGCAAGCCTCGCGTACCTGTGATGCGCCTTGGCATTAGTAAGATCACTGTGAGGTCAGGTACCCTGTTGTACGTACGTGGCCAGTGAATATTTAGTTACCACAGATCGATGGAGCATGAAAAAAATAGTCTGACTTCTTTGTTCGGAAAGTGATTCAAAATTGTGAGTATTTAATCAGAGAACGCAGATTTTCTCTCAAGACCAAAAAGGATCGCGTGTAAAATGATTTGTTTTCGATTATATCCAAGAGACTGGGATGAGTCTCGAAGAGGGATCAAAGTTTGAAAACTGTCGCAAAAAGTGCTGCAAAACCGAGACCGGTTCTTTTGGTTTCATCTTTTTTCTGAACTCCGATTGGCAATCATTGCTCATTTGATTCGAGGCCGTAGCTGCTTCCTGAGTTCATTCCAGAGACAAGACACTGAAACTGCTGACACCAACAGTTTGAAATAACTACGCGCTTTTTTTCATTCAAGGTATCGTTATTGAAATGGTTTCACGAGGAGTATAAGACAGAATGTATGTAATTAGTCTTTGATTATCGTTAATACTTGCTGTATCGACGTATGAGGTACATCTCATGTAGGCGCCCTGAACCATGTCACCACCGCGTCGCGTCTAATTTGGAGGTTGGTGGAGGCGCTGATGCATGCACGGAGCAATTCCTCAGATTCCTGAGTAGCCTGGAATGTCTCTTTGATGCGGCTGACATCTGCGGTACAAGGGACAGGAGATACGCGAACCCGGGATGCCAGCGAAGTTTGAGTCTTTGCGGCTGGCTGATGTCTGTCTCGTTCAAGCATCGCCTTTGCGCGTCTCTTCCTCGGTGTCGTCAGAACTAATAAAAAGCGACGTCATTCTGAAGGTGATACTACACTATATCTTACTTCCCAGGACTCGCGTATGGCTTCCCGTTTCCTATTACAATACTCGCTATTTCACGAGTGCGAAACAACCCGACTTGAAATCGAATTGCCTCAACTAGAAGGAAGCTTGTTCCTATTCATGCGCTGCGGACATGAATGTGATCGACATTATAAGTAGCGTGGAGGTGCATTGATTTTTGTACGTGATCTATGCGTTCTGCTTATAACAGTGCTGAGTAGTTGAATTACCCAATTCCTGATCATTCAAAGTTTCGAGTACTCAAGATGTATCAAAGCATAAAATGCAGACTTCGAACCATACAACCATTGATTCGATCAGGAATTGGTACACGATGAGTTCAAACAACTGTCTTCGGTGATAATGAAGAGGACAAAGTGAAGAAGTCAGTAGCCACAGATCTTCATCTGCTGGTGGAAAGTTTGAACAAATATTTGGATATAGTATACTTTTAGAAACATGGGCGTGAATGAATGTGAAAACAAATGTTCATCAGGGGGTCGAATCGGTCTTCGATTGTATGAGTTTTTGCCGAAGAGATTTGTTCCCCGGTTTGTCGTTTATATTTCGCAGGATCGCGATAGCGGTAGCGGGGTATCCAGAACGCGAATTGCACGACGTGGGGCCAAGGGGCCGAGGGTATCAATCAGAGATGGGTACATGGAAGGGGCGGCCCCTGCAGTTCGGCTCGTATAGTACGCGATGTCCTACGCACGGCATTGTCTGCCTTGGACAGAGAGACAGACGGATGGAACTAGCGCCGGTTTGTTCTCCTGTACGTACCATGCGTCGACTTTTAACGGGGTTCCGAAACGCGGTACAAATTGAAAATGGTCCTCTCTCCCTCTCTCTCTCTCTCTCTCCCTCTCTTTCTCTCTTCTCTTGCTCTGCAGTCTCCTCGATTCACCTAGCAGCGATAACACTCCGTGTTTCACCGGCGTTAACTAACCATGAGAACAACTCCTTTCCGATGGTCAAAGAGCCCGGTGAAGAGAGAGGATCAGTAGGGGGTAAAATTCCTGCTCGGGCAGACGGTTCTCAGACTTTTGGAAAGACAGGGATGGGGGTACGATAGGAATGTTTCTGATTGAGAAATACCTCTTTCCATCCGAAGGGGCTTTCGGTACTCGCTTTGTTCGCAATTCAAACATGTCTGCCAGAGTGCAGTATCGCGGTGAAGGTTCGACTGAAATTCGACGGTTAAAGACCCGAACAATGTACCGGAGCTCAGAAAACGCCCCAGGTTTATCATTTCAAGTTTACCAGCGAGAAATACATCCCTTCCGCTTTTGTTCCGGGACCAGTTTAAGTGCTCTGGCGTTATCTGGTTATTTTCACAGTTCTATTGTAACGAGTAAATTGCCGAGAATCAACGAAATTACTCCAACATCTCGATAATGCCTTCATTGCACCCCAAGAACTCGGTGGAGTTTAGTTTTTTGGCACCAAAAGGCGCTTCCGGATCCCTCAGGATCAATCCCCCTCCCCGCGATTAGGGACAAAAACAGATATACCTCAAGTAGCTCTGCACTCGCAGTAAAAGGGTTGCTGAGGACGTAATCTGCCATTGAACATAATTGGTACCACAACCTTATCGCGATTTGCGCCTCCCCCGTCATCCAGGCTGCATGGGAAAGGTCGCAGTTTATTCAGAGAGAAGTTGCGGCATATCTGTAGATTCGTCGCGTTAAGAGACCCCGATTTACTTGACCCTGCAGCGCCATTGTCCCTGACTTGCAAACTCTCCGCGTTTCATGCTAGGCAAGACAGCGTGTCAAGCACGTCATAAGTCCTTCAGGGGCACGAAAAGCGAGAGAAAAGCGTAACGAAATCGCAGCGGAACCGGGAGTCGGACGTACTTTCGGCTCTTTCAGAGCTAGGGAGAGTAACGACAAAGTAACCGGAAGTTCTTTCTTGCGTGGTAATGTTAGGGCGTCGAGAAGCCGCAGCGATGAGGACAGCATCCCGGTACATTCGTGGAGAAACAAAGCGCGGCGCACTTACTTTTCATTTTTTATTCCTCGCTTCTTTTTCTTTTTCCATAGGTACATAAAAAACCCTGAGAATCTCCGGGTTTCTTGAGAAGAAGTTGAGAGGAGCTGTAGCCGCCGCTTCGCGGTCATTCCGATACGGTCGAAATGGCCGCGGTGATTCCGCAACCGCTCGAATACTGTCGCTTCTTCTCACCGAATAACCGTCCGATGCTTACGGAACTTGACTCTTCACAAGCGCACATCGTTATGAGAGATGATGCCAGCTGGTGACACCGATTGGTTTATTCCTCGAGCGCGAATAGAGTTGTACGCAAGGAGTTTGACAGTTTTGTTGACGTCGGTAGCCATGCGCATGAACATGCACAAGAACATCGTAAGCAGCAGCATCGGTGACGCGCGGCACTCGGCAAAACTATCTATGTGTGTATATGATCTCCTATATATACGTAGATACGTGTATACGTATGTGCATTTATATACATACTCAACGGTGACTTTTATGAGGCAATGAAACTGTCGCTGCTGTCGCGAGGTTATCAAACCTCGTAAACTCCCGCTTTACAGGCACGAGACAACCAGAACCCACGTGTGGACTATCCGCATAAAAGTTAACGCGTTGATATAACAGATTTGTCTGAATCGTCGATTGGATTTCGGCCAGTCCCGACCAGCGCTCGAATCCGGTTGCATAGCTTTGTGCACATTGTGCGTAAACGACACTTAATACTGTCAGCTCGATCTGTGTTCCATTGCAGTCTTGCAGACAATGGATAAAGACCATCCTTGGTCTTGTCGTCTTACTTTGCAGCATTGAGATATCGTGTAGCAATGACTAGTCACTGTAGTTTGGTTTAGGATTTTTCAGTTTAAGATGGTTGTGGCTGCTGAATATTTCTCGATTTGTCCATTTGTCTTTTATTACTTTAGAAACAAAAAACACAGTTGAGCACTGAATAAAAGTGAGTATTTCAATCGTGGCTAGAAAATGTAGTAAACCTGACGATTTTGCTCGCCCGACGTCATACTCATTTGCGCTACGTGTCGATGTACGGATAAAATCATAGTCAGACTTTGTCTAGTTGGAAAAAAAATACACTCGAATTAATAAACCACCCGATATTGGTTATATCAGACAATTTGTTCCGCACGATTTGCAGTCATTCGAAGAATATTTGCACACAATTATAACAAACTCCATTTCATTTTAGTTTTCTAGAAACTGCATAGAACTAAAATATGTCTCTGGGTGCGAAGTTACTAGAATCCATCAGGTACTAGGTATAATATTTATAAGAAAAAATGTTCATACCAGAGCCGCTTGTGAAGTACAATTGATTAGATATACGAAGAATCGTGGAAAAATGCAGAACATATTCTAGACAAGGAAAATAACTTGAAAAACATTGCCTGGAGGGACGAACACAAGACGAGGGATTGCAATTTTTCCAGTTGAGACACCAAGGCGAGCGCATGGATCCTGAGTAAAAATCGGTGCTCGTGAGTCATTCGCGACCTTGGATATCCCCTCGACGACCAGCCGAGAAAGAGTCGTCTCGAGCCACGATATGGGGGAATGTATACATGTAGCCGAGATCCCATAACTCTTGTCCCATTGAATTCAATGCCGCAACTATTTCTTAACGTCATCCTGCAGCTCCTGCTCCTGCAGGATCGTTTGCAGAGAGGGGCTTGCGAAGGAATCTTCCTTCCCTCTCTGGAGCGACAGCGGAGATCCAGACGTTTGCGAGGAAGTTAATGAATCGTGCCGGGAATCGTACGCCGGTGTAAGTATCGTATGGTATATCCGATCCTGGGGGTGGTGACTCGACAAAAGTCACGTCGTAAACTCTCCTTCGGCCATTGCACTTCGAGATCCTGTTCTCGAATAAGAATTGCACCAATAATAATGACGCTCTGACCCACTGCCGATGCATACGTATATTGGCTTTCCTTTCAACTTTCGGTATTTTATTTGTCGCGGAAGGTTCTTCAAGTCTCGGATTCTTTTTCATAGAAGTACGGTAATAATGAAAATAATAGGTTAAGGAATCCATTAAATTCGTGAAATTGGATCTCAGGCTTGCAAATTGAACTCGCAAGTCATTGAAATGGTTTTGTAAGCGGAAAATACGTTTGATGTGAGAACTGATTATTCATTTTTACTGTGAGAAAAGGCAGGGATAATTTGAACTGATGTAAGCGATACACTTTAAGCCTAGATACACAATCGATCGAAAAGAGAGTTAGATCAATTATTCTTCACTGATTTCATTTGTTCGTTCATAAAAACTTTGATTAAATGTTTGTGGTGGCACGCAATTACAGCCAACATAAATGGATTCAACTAGAATTCAGATACTGCCACAAGAATTCATGTTTACGTGCATTCCAATTTTCAAGGTAAATTAAATTCTTCTGTTTCCCATTTTGGCTGGGAGCTTAATCGACGTACCGAATCTTTTCGTCAAAAAGTTTCGTTTACATCGACGCCAAGTACCATGGGAAAAAGTTTGCTAGCTTGAGTTAATGGGCCAACCGAGTAAAGTAACTTTTTTCTTCACCTTCTTATACTTGTTACTAACTGAACATCGAGCATTAATAAATTAAATTTCAGGCAGGTTAGTACGGAGAATGGACGAGATTTACAGAGCAGAAAGAAGGCTCGTTCTCAGTAATGTTTATTCGGGCCCTGACGATGAGTTCGTTAACGCGAATAGCCGTGCGAGCTGGAGTAACGTAACGGTTTAAATATAAATCTCTACTCGTTAACGTTGCATATAGACGATAGTTCAACTAGACAGGAACCGATCAGACCTTCGGTTCGAAAATTTTAATCGGCAACGACCGGTCTACTGTATTTACGATCAATCAGTGAGCCCTGCGTAACTGTTCACCCCGATTGCATGCTCTTTAATTACCAAATATTACTGATTGACAGTGTCGTGTGTGTGCAGAGAGGTTTTAGTCTTGCAATGGTTGCACCACTCTGAAAATAGGGGGAATAAAAACAAACGAAAAACCCAACCGATGCGAAACCGGAGGAAACAGCTTTGTGGTATAAATAATGGCTTTAGCTTTCTTTCCGTGCAAGTTTCTCTTTGATTTTTCTTCACAGTATTACTCATATAAAAATGATGACGGTAATGCAATTGCAGCCGGTTTAGGAGGAATTATATTGGACAAATTGTATATATATATATATGACGAAAAAATAATAAAAAAGTTTATTGTGATATTTGCCATTAGCTGGAGTGGAAGTTGCGAATTTATTGCCGATCTTATCCTTCGGGGATGAGACAGAGAAACGTATAAAAGGACTGTCTTACATTCATTTCGACATGAGTCACGAAGCTGACCCCAACTGCAGACCAAAAACCAGCCCTGCAAATTCTTCTGATATGTTATAGGCTGCGTATACATGTAGACCTGGTATGAAGCAAGATGTCAGCTCCGAGAACCTCTTTGTACAACGTTAATTGCTTTCCCGAACTCGAGGCTACAAATGCAGGCGTTCAAGACGTGTACCTACAATTAACCGCATTCGAAAGCAATATACGTCGGGATTTTAATGAGCAATTTGCGAACGGTTTGCTAGTGACAACTGATCGCAAAATAAGTGAACAAAGAAAAAAAAAAAAGAAAAAAAAATCAGAAAGATCGAAGGATATTTTGGGCACTAGAAGTCGAATGTTGCTGTAACTTTGTCTCGCGACTGACATAAAATGTTTAACTTTTGGTTGAGAGTCAGTTGTGCATTTAATCGACGATTTTAAATCTTCGAGATCATTTGGCATCGATTATAGCGATGAAGGCTTCGCACAGTTCTGATCGATGCAAATTTAATTTAGAAAGGCTGATTGATTTTTATTAAGTAATTTGTGCGATACCATTTGAAACGGACGTGACCAGAACAAAGTAGAGACAATTGAAGGCATCCCGGCTGTCCGGGAGCATATATAATACATGACGGCTGTCAATCTCAATGAAAAGAATGTCAAGTGCCTAACCTCCCGAAATCCCTAAATGGAGCCACGTCGGTATTAGGCGGGAACCTGAGCCTGGAGAGTAGCGTTGGCCACTAACAATAAGCTAAAAATAATCGATGCGTCGATTAATCGAGTCCAAGAGAAAAAATAAAAAATGAAACACGAATCGATTGAATCGTTAAAAATTAATTGATTGTTTCGTATTTTTTTAAGCCGATGTGTACACGAACCCAAAATTACGTAAATTTCGGTATGTCGTTTTCATAACGGAAAAGTTTTTTGATAATTTATAGTTTCATTTAAAATATTTCTCAATTTCAAGGGAAAATATTCATTTGTCTGTCACTTATTACATCAAATAGGTATTTAGTAAGTAAGACAATGATAATAATTCATACTTTAATCACATGAATTGATATTGCATTGCGTCGTTCATGAGAGTAAAAAACAATAACCGATTGTGAGGAAAATTAATGAAATCGGTCGTTCGATCGATTTTAAAAAGTAATCGATTGTATTCGATTACATTCGATTAAACGGGAAAAAATAATCGATTTGATTGAAAATTTATTACTTTTGGTTATTCTTACTGTAGAGCGTCGCAGAGCCACGGACAATTTTTTCGGATCATCGCAAGTAGGGACAAAAAAAGAAAAAAGAAGAAACAGGAATATTAGGGACGAAAGGTGTGGCGAAAATTACGAAGACATTAATTATCTTAATTAGAAGCCACCGTGGGCACGTAATTGTAAACACGCTTTGCCGTCCCGCGTGACCTTTGGCCTCCCCAACATCCGCTGAAACGCTCCTACGGGACTCTCGAGGATGTCAGGGGTTATGGGATCGGGCCGTTACACGTTACCGCTCATGCAGGAGCGGAATGTGTAAAAATAAACTGAAGAGAGGTTAGAACGTGCGTCGAAATGCGCGGGAAATGAAAAGCAGAGGCACACATGCGGTAATTGCGGAAGGGCGCCTGCGATTCCTTTTTTTTTTTTTTATTTCGCTTTTTACTTTCCCTTTTTTTCGCCGGCCTTTCGTACCGTTCCGTGAAACTTTTAAGGAACTTGGCGCACTGACACGCGATTTCTAGGTTCTTTCGCACTACATCATAAATATATATGTATTTATATATATATACCTATGTTATGATGCGTGCCGTGTGGAGCGTGAGAAAAGCGGCATCAGCGCCACTGTTTTTCTTCGAATTACTGTCAACGGCCGAAGAACTCGAATGCGGTACTTTTTTTTTTTTCTTGTTCCATTTTTTCCCTTTGTTCGCGTAAAATGTCACATTAAATATGGAACACTAGTTCAGCCCTGCGCTCCTGGATTTTAATATTTTATCGTCGTTACATGCGCTGCGAGATCGGTTGCGTGTCGTTCCGTCGATAAAGACGGTTTCTACCCGCTGAAGAACGCAGCTTCTTGTCCGCGTTCGATAAGCCTCGAATTATTGACAGCGCTGATCGCTATTGTAACCGGATACAATTAATCGGACGACGGACGACTGGAACCGGCCTTACATTAACGAGTCGGGTCTCCGTCATAAGTTGTAACCAGAGGAGCGACTCTCTCGTGTGGGCGAGGTGAGAGCCAGAGAGGCGACGATCCTTGGCCGTGAATTTCCCTCGAAGCATATCATTCATGACGATTTACGTAATTATTATATTACGGTAACAAAATATCCACGGAAAGTTGCGTTGACCTGCCGACGCCTATGCAATCCTCATTTGGTCAGATTTATAACCGGATTTATTGCTAGCCGTAATCGTTGAGGATTTTTTCTGACCCTTGCTTGGGTGAGATTCTTAAATCTTGGCTCAACCGACTGAGACGAATTATGTTGGTACGGCGAAACGCGTGGAGATCCAATTTTCTCTGCTGACTGAATAAATAATGCCGACGACAATGAGATTCGTTCGTTTAGTCGGGAGATAAAATTATTCCATGCCATATTATGCAGTAGTTTTCTTGGTTTAAAATAAAATTTTCCACAATGTACTTAATATCTTTACACGAATCTGTTATATTCAAAGTATGCTTTACTTTAACTGATTATAATGCTTGATTGAATTAAGTAAATAAAATAAGGTTGCCTGATTATACATTCTTTTAACTGCTAACTGGATATTCTTTAACCCTTACGCTGCACACCGGGGTCGACACGACCCCACGGTATGTTCACCGTCCTCTTACACTCTTGTTTTTCACATGTTTTATGATTTCTTTTTTCATATTCAAAATTTAATTTTGCTTAAAATAACTAATTTGCCTTGAAACGAAATAATTCAAGAGTATTCGAGAATTTTTTCAAGTTATTAGAATCGATACCTTCGTTTCTATGCAGTGATATTTGATGTGGGGTCTCCAGCGACCCCGATGTGATACCAGTGTTATACACAGGAGGTGCATCGCATGGGTTAAACTGGGAAAGAACAAAGTTCTTAGAAAACTTAATTATTACCCAAACGTGGCTTCACCGAATCAGATAAAGGCATCGATGTAAAAAATGTATCGTGTATTTTCAATTTGTAATTGCGATTTATTTAAGTAAAAGTTAAACAAATACACGTGTTTCCGAGAATTAGAAGTGAATAATCATAGATTTCTGTTGCAATTTGTCTGTTAGTGTGGAACGGAATGATAATAACGAAAGGAACGTGTGAAACTGACATTTCTTCGTAGACTCCAAAAAAGCTAATTCACTACAATCGAATTAAATCGAATAGTCTTGATAACTGATATCAAACAGTTAAAAAATTTAAACTGTTACAAAAAACAATAGCAAAATAAAAATTCTATATTAAATATCGTCGCTTTACCACAAAAAGGAAAAAAAGGACAACCGATGAGCCGGTTCATTTCGCCGCTTCAAAAGTGGCACTAGTCTTGTAAAATTTTCAAAAAATTCACTCAGTCCCCAGCGTCCACTTTGTGTAATTTTGTCCACGCGGTAGATAGCCGTGAGTTTAATTTCTATCGTTGAAAATCCCGGGTCATCCGCTCTCGGCACTGGATTTGGCCACACGGTTGCCCTTCGCGGTAGATTGGTTCTCTTATCGGAGTGTGTGGGCATTTAAAATGCAGATTAGGACGGACAGGGTGAACGGGACGAAAACGGGAAAGGGGTACGAAACTGGAAGGCGTAACGAACGAACGAACGAACGAACGACGAGCGTAAGCGCGAACGCAAGTGTTTTATCGAGGCGGCTTCCGCTCTCCAGTGGCTAGCGATTTTAGCCCGTAGATAAAACCACCCCGAGCTTAACTGTCTGCTAATTTATTGATCCTTGATTTATATGACATGTGGGCCCCGCCGCAGGGCACCGAAGCCATACTCACCGTCCCGTTTTAATTGCAGGAAGGGTTTGACGGATTTTACAATGTCTATTGCGTGCGGTAGTTATTTTCCTGCATGGGTATACCTACCGATCCTTATCGATACAAGATCTCTATCGACAAGCCGGTCTCTATTCCTAATCCCCGATCCCTTGCATATGTATTTCGTTAGTAGTTCAAGGACCGTGGCAGTGACGTCATTTGTATTATTTTTTTTTTCGTTTTCGAAATCACGACGCAAACGCCCAACGAAGTCGGGTTTTTTGAATTTTGGGATACGGATATTCATTACCACGAAACTGCCAAGTACGATTTCAAATTTAATTAGTATTTGTGGTATGAATAAGAAAGTTAAGAAAAAGATTTGATGTAACAAAGGTCTGGTTTCAATTTCACTTCTGAAAGAAGCGCAACTCCTTACCAATTATCCATGTATTTTTCTGTAGAATGCATAATTATTTTTTTTATCCTTTCCCAACTGATGCGAGTTTTCAGCTTCATTTTCTCTATGATTATAGAGAATCTCTACTTCTACAACTACAACATTTCCTTTCTCAATGAATCGTAGTTGTGTGTACTAGGTTTTTGTTTTTACAATACAGCCAACGAATTTTGAATTACGCAATAGACTTACCCTCGACAAATTGTACGCGTGCATTATTGACGCGTTTCCCCAAGGTACACCTATACAAGTGTAGGAGAACAGAGCGGCAATAACTTATTCCCGCAAGCTACGATCGATCGATTTCGTTTGGTTATGAAGTTCAAGAAAGTTTCGGTGGACTTGGCAGAGGGGGATCTAAATTATCAAGTGATCGGGCGAAACCTCAACTCCGAAGTTGGGGTGTACCGAGATGGTTGTGAGGGAGCCCTGGATCCGCCAACTATTAAATTAAGGAAGCCTCGGCGAAGCTAGGGGTTCGATATCGCACGTTTACAAGATACTGTTCGTGTGTTTGCATCGACGTGCTCTCTTCGCTTGCACAAACACCTTACGCGTATTTCACGTCATTGCGGAATCACACATCCCTAATTGCGATGGGATTATTATCGTCGACGATCGATTCGAAGAGAAGATTACGCCCATATTATATCCGCGAATTGGATTATCTATCACCCAGCGATTCCAACTTTCGAGATTATCATCCCTGTCTAATGGACCTGCGTAAACGGAACACCAGTTTGAGACTCTATCTGCGCTGTTTTATCTCACCTGATAAACTAGAAATCAGTCCCGGATTTTAATCATTATGACTCTCTTTCCTACTTCACAGAAGTAATTAAATATTGGTATGATTGTGTACAACGTACATGAAGTTTTGAAAAGCAACATTATTGTACGGTTCTATCATTGACGTTTCATACTGTTATCTTCATTATTGGAATATTCCTTGAAATTGATTAGTCTTGTCTACCGAAGTTAAACTTCTTTTCCTGCATTTGAAGGTAATGTTAGTTTATAGTTGTAGTGCATGTTGATTCTTCCAAGTCACTGAAGAATGAAAATTTCGTTTAACTCAAATACGGATATTCATATTAACAATAAATCATTATATAGACACAATATCTACTTGTTTCATTTGAAATTTCAATACGTTGTCGGGTTAAATCAGCAGCTTGGATTCAACGCTGCAGCACAAGGTTTGTTTATCAATATACGTACGTGCGATCTATAAATGTGCACGTGTTGTACAAGATAGCGGACACTAGATATTCGCTGGAAAATCGCACCAGCTACAATTTCTATTTGGTAATCAGATGTGTTAATCATCCTCTGAAGTCATGAATCAATATTAGGATTTACCACTATGCGATTATGCAAAGCGCCCTTCAATGGGGCTTGGTTTCACTGGTTTTACCCAAACCCGCACAACGTCCGGGAGAACAACGACGATAACAACAACAATGGGATGACGGGAACGAGAGAGAGAGAGAGAGAGAGAGAGCCAGAGAGACAGAGATAGAGCGCCACGGTCACGGTTCTCGTAAATTAAAGGACAATTGACCCGAGGTCACTTCCCATTATTCCTGCAGAATCGCGGCGCCGTTTCAACGATATTTCACCGATTGAATAGATTCGCGCAGGCGCGGTGCATCTGCCTTTTTATGTTTAGATAATACAAATGACGTACAAAAATTCATCAATTCCAAACTAGGGCAGTATTTTTTATCGTTTTTTGCTGGAATAAGGTATAGGTGCTAGTTTTTTTTTAATAAAAACATGCTTATTCCAGTTTATTCCCAGAATGTTTCAAAACAATCGTCCATTTTTATGGATATAATTAGGTGGAGAGTTAAATTATATTAAAAATTGATAATAATTTTTTTTTTCACGTTGGATAAACCAAAAATCATCCATTGCCAAATCAGGACCAATTGTTCCTCGTATCCCAAATAGTGAACTGAACGAGACCTTTCAAGGTCTATGAAAACAGAGGTATGTTATTATTTATATTAGAACTATGCCACTTCGACTGTTAATCTCGTAAAACACGATTAATTTGAAGAATTCTTTGATGAAACTGGAATAAATTATTTGAATGGGAACATATTTGACTTGAGTTAAACAATTTATATTTCGGCAGGATCTTATTCTGGTTCGGCGAATAACGTTTACATCATGTTTCAACAGAAAATAAATATCGCCCCAACCTAAAACGTTACAATAGATGTAAGTTATAGATTTTCACGAGCACTGACAATTGTAAAGCAAGTATGAAACAATTTTTATACCGTCTTTCAACGTCCAAGTGTTTTATGCGATTTGGACCACTTTTCAACAAATTTAATCGCTTCGACAAAGCTTCACGTACGAGAAAATGTAAAATCCATATTCCGTATAAAGGAAATAACATTGCTTGTTTGAACGATGCCAATTTTTAAAAAAACACACACAAAACAAAAGAAACGAATTTCTAACTATAGTTTCAATGCGAAATATGTAGCAAAAAATTCAGACAGTGCGTAAGTGCAAACAAATTACAATATTTATAACTGTGTGAACCCGGTTCAGAATACAAGGATTGAGCGCAAAAAGTAAAACAGACTGCAGAATTGAGCGATCTGCAGATGTGAACTGATACAACAGCATTTTTGGTTTACCGTGCAAATTGCAAATCTGCGGAAGAGAGATTGCGTCACGTCACGTCGCGGTATCGTCAGCTTTTGAAATATCGGGGTCTGGTCAGCCTGCAGGAGGGATATGTGACCAGGCCGTAAATATCACAATTGCAAACGGATTACACCGAATGTTGAATAGAAAAAAAGTAAACAAATAAAAAAACAAAGGAACAATAAAAACGAAAACCGAGCAGGAAAAACAGAGAGAGAGAGAGAGAGAGAGAGAGAGAGAGAGAGAGAGAGAGAGAGAGAGAGGCGGTGAAAAATTGGCACGGCGAGGAAACCGATAGAAAAAAAAGTAACTCGAAAACGGGGTGAACGTTAAGCGCCGTTCAATCTCTCGGCGGACCGCGAGACTTTATCGCATCAATCCTCGGTATTGTAATTTGCAAAAACGGACATGCAAACGGGAGTGAAAGGTCACGGTGGCCCAATGTAGGTAGTACGTATGTACATATGGGGTATTTCACGTCGATTCGACTAGATTTTGGCCCTAGGATTTGATGCACTATTTTTTATATAATTGTTCCAAATTTAAAAAGCATTACGGATTTTTTTCAGATTTTTCAAACCCCCCTGACGCCCCCAGAGCTCTACAAATGATAATATTTTGAGAGTCATAGCGACATTTTCGAAAATCATGAAAAAAATTTCGTTAATTGTGCAGCCAAAATCAAAAATATCCCAATCAAAATCTAAGCGGGCAGGTAAAACGGTAATTTTTTTATAAATTTTTTGATCAATTAATAATTTTAATTTCTACTTTTTTTCCAATATTCAGCGTTCAATGTAGCAATTATATTCCACGTCAACTCGTCTTGGGTCTCACCCTTGACTTCTCTGATTTAATTCACGATTTTTGTAAGGATTGTTTTCACCCTCAATGACATTCGACTTATTTATTTTTTTTGAATTCTTTGGAATCGATTTGAATTATCTACAATTGTTGACAACCAACACATTGATCGACACAATTTGAAGAACTGAAATAATTGTTAAAAATGATGTGTAATAGGTTTATAAAAATTTTCAAACCTTGAGCCTGAATTCCCTTTTCGTTTTTGCCAAGCTGTTATTCGTTAAAAAGAAATTCAAATTACAATGAAAAGTCAGTCCAATCCAGTTCAAGAGCTTGAAATTTTTTGTATGTATATAAGACAGGATTTTTCAAAATTAATCCAAATTTGGAAATTGTGTCGACCCGTATGTTAGTTTCTAAAAATTGTAGATAACTAAAATCGATTCAGACAGTTTCGAAAAAAATCCCGAGTACTTTCGCGATTCAAAACATTCGTATGAAAAATCGCTGATCGAATCCGAAAACTTGAGGGTCAGACCCAGGTTTAGTTGGCACGGAATGCCCCATACCCAGTGAACGAAATCACTTCACTGTGAAATATGGTGTCCCATTCCGATGGGGCTTCACGGAGAGAGGGACTCTTAATACGAGCGTGTTCATCAACGCTTATGGAAGCGTGTAGAACAGTGCGAGATGCTCCTATCCAGGGTCTCGTTTGCGTCCCGAGGAACAATTGGAGCTCTCATATTATACACAGAGTTATTCGCGGTGTTCTGCTCGTGCTGAATCGTAGTAGAAGGTCCGTACATCATAGCGGTGCCCTGCCATCCCTTCGCATGGAACAGAAAATGTATCGCACGTGACAGAGCGCAAACAAAGGGTCGACATATCCTCGGCCCTCTTTTCGACCCCTGCTTTCCGGGCCGGGCCCGAAACTCCGTTACGGCAACCATCGACCCTCTCACATTAGCACGACAAATACCCGCTCCTGCTATCAAAGGATTACGTTGATCTGTGATCCTCTTTGTACGCGCACCTACCTACGCCTTGTCGCATTTCACACGATCCGTTGTCTCGCAGACGGGATCTGACTGCAGTCCGAAACCCGGGAGATGCACTTGCAAGCTCCTTAAGAGGATGCTACACGTTCATCTTTACCGACCGAGTGAAATTTCACTCGTTTTGAATACCATTAAGGCTTACATGAAAAAATACTGAAGAACTTTTTTATTCGAGTAAGAATGAGACCGGATCATGTATTTCTAGGATACGTGGTAATTAGATCACAGGAATACACTTCTCGGCATTACTGACGCGTAAAATAAAACCCTTTTTGGATATTCTTATTTGACATTGCATGTAGAATTGCGTTGACTACGGCATATTTTCACATTGGTGTAACTGAACAAACAGATTTAGTGTTGCGGTGATCAGAAGATGTAGCACTGACAATTAAAATGAATCTAAATGGTTATTTTCGTCAGATTGTTTTGTAATTTCAGCAAAATTGCAGCCGTACTATCCATTCGAATAGAAGTTTTTAGAGTACCTGACATAAAATATGAAATTTTTTTCTCCGTGTACCCTCGACGCTATATGCTTGACGATAAAATTTCGTTTTTGACGAACCGTAAGATCCAACGATAAAAAAAATTCGGACGGTATTTTCTCACCTTTTTCTGGTCGGATGTGCCCAGCGAGAGATGTCTAGACTATCAGAAAGTCAAGGAGCTGGGCCAGAGGTCAGGTTTAGTCAGCAGATAAAGTAGATTGCCAGGATTCGCTTGCGTCGCAGAAACTTCAAGTTCACAGAAAGAAACTAAGAAAAATTTAGCAGTTTTGCAATCGAGAAAGAAAAGACTTGTTAAAAAGTTTCCAAAACTAGAAATGCCAGTTGAATTCTCCGAGTTTCTTTTCCTCTTTCTGCTCCTTGTTTGCTCGGCTCCTTCCGACAAGACCCACGTCGTCTTAGATAACGTTTTTCTTTTCTCCCATTTTTTTATCTAGTGTTTTCTAATCGCGGAACGTATCGCAAGACTTTTGTCCATCCACTCACTACGACTTCGTTCACGATTGGTCAAGGTAGAAGAGATTCGAGAAACTTTGCTCATCGATTCCAATGCCACTTTCTCAGATTGTCAGTATGATTTTGGGATTTATGTTGTATTTAAATATATCACCGAATTCTTTCGCAATTCCAACTTTTATACATTATTTATTATCCAGCATTTCGCAAGTCTTATTTTAACCGAACAATTTACCGATGGCATCGATAACAACGCTTTTTATGGTTCAGTTGAACTGATTTCCATGCTGTAATAACTTTTCACTCGGTATCTGCGGCTGGTTTGACGTTCTGGTACTAGCCTGGCAGAATCCCATATGCCGAAGCGACGTTTACATTGATTACACCATAAATCGAATCTTAGGCAACCGCACGCTCGCGAATAGGGATTATATGAAATTCCTACGTAACATACCACGATTCGATATATCTTGTTTGCTTCTGTGCTTTGCGTCACTGCAGGCTGCAGCTGATTGTGAAAACTCGATGCAGTTTCCCTCACAATCAGTCGCAGATCACGTGTAGAGAAAGAATAGAGGATTGTTAAAATCGGTTCACTCGGGATGGGGAGGCTGGTTGATTGAAAACCGATACTTTATATTAATATTATTACGAGGTAATCGTACATGGCGTATTTATCAAATTATCATGTTCGTAAGTTACGAATATCTCTTACAGATACGAAGAAAGAAAGTACTGGAATTACAAACAAATTTTTATACATATATCGATGTCTGTTTTCCAACTGCTTTGAAATGATTGAAAATCTAGATTGTTCGTTCGACTTCAATTTGCGACGGTTCATTTTATTCAGATAAATATAATTTCTACAAATTCACTGGAAACCTTTTTTACATCACGTTGACAGCGTTGAATATCTATTTCTGCAACATTGCACCCAATATTGAGTATTATCAACATTTGGCAGTATTGAATGGATAATTGTTGATAGAAAAGAAAAATTTGTTTCGCAGTCGGTGATCTTGCATAAGTCAGTCTGCCGAATAAAATGAACCATCGCGGAGGGAAATCGAAGAAATGTAGAAGATTGTCAACAATTTTTAAGTGATTCGAAATGAAACACGCTTCTGTTTATAATTCCATAAAATTTTAACTCTGCATTTCAGAAGAGATTTTTGCACCTTGTAAATCTAACAATTCGACCAATTATACCTAATGTACGACTATTTCGTAATGAAATGAATAAAAAGGTATAGATTTTTCACCAAAAAAAATGCCACAAGCTCTGTTAGTTTCAACAAGCTAGTATTTTTGGTTCGGAACCATACATTATAAGCTTCAAGTAACGCAACGATGAATTTGTTGCGTAGTTATTGGTTTCGGGGAGGATGGAAATTGTGGGGTGAGTCAGGTCTGGCTCCTCAAAACGCGATGCCGTGCTTTTGACGTGTTCACGATACGAGTTGGCTCTGCGCAACACAGCTTTACGCCACAAATATCACGCCGCACGTATCAAATAGTTGCATTAACCTGCGTACGGCTTCTGGGAGTTTGCGAAACTCGGGTTCGGGGTTTCCCACCCCTCGGTTAAGGGTGTTGTAATTGTTTGATCGACTGGCTTGCCGATAGGGCAACGCGCACATTGCCAGCAGCCGACTACTCCACCTTGCCTCAACGCATGTTGTACGTCTTATGTCTAGATCTGAGTTCAGCTCCGTTCTATTATGCTCAAACGAGACATAATTAATTGCTTTCCAGCATACTAAGGGGCTAATTAATTTCGGAAGGAGCGAAAAATTGGGTGACGTGGGACGAGCGTCACGTGTCTCACAGGCTACGAGATGTGTTTTACGGAGGATTAATATCTAATTTTATACACTGACTGATTGTGACAGAAATTTATAGTTCTGGTAACTTGTAAACTCAGTCGTTATGATAGATTTAATTTTATTACTATAACCATAACCAAAGAATATAATTTTGGGTACCTATGTTCAGAAAAAAATGTCATTGTAATGACCAAAATTTTGTGTTAGTAACGAAATTTCAGGGTTTATATGTATATATCCGAGTAAACGTTATTTTCGCACGATCAAAAAGTTTAGTTGATTTTATAGTCCGCAGAAAACAAAATGTTTTAATTAATGTTTAAGAAAAGGTTTGGCATCACATTCCGAGAGATTCTGTTCATAGATCGTAGATCGTTTTGTAAGGATTGAAAATGATTGTTTAATTATTGTTACTGAAAAAAAAAAATTTGTTTGTTTATAATTTTTGCTACATGAATCTAGTACCACATCCAACAATGATAAAGAAATACGAGTATTTCGTTATAAACTGTTCATCTTACTTCTTTAACGAGAAAGGATTTTTAATGCGTTATAGAGAGTATTTTGCCACTGCAACGAAAAATTTTATAAACTTACGATGTTTGAACATATTATTTGATAGCGGTAATCAATTAGTAGCTCTCATGATTTCGTAAACTCTACTAATCTTCATCCACCGAATTCTAGGTTTAGTGAACTGTCTGAAGCGATTTAGTTAAATCTACCAGAGCGTATTGATAATACTATAAAAAAAGTATTTTTTCATTAAACTGATCAAATTAAAGTCGAGACTTCGTGTTTGACGTAAGTATACATGTTATTCAGTAAAACTTTTTTACAAATTTGAAATAATTATTTCATTAATTTTGGTATTTATAACAAAACATTGTCTTCCCACTGTTACGGGGCGGATAATCGAGATCACGACGAGCGGATATCGATAACTTAATACATTCAAGCCATGGTGTTATTACGAACTATTTCGAGTTCCTAACCCGTCGAACCACGCGCACGTACGAAAGATAAGAGGAAATGACAGGAACTTGCATCGAGGAGTTGAATGTTTGAGTATACAACTGATTCATTGTCAAAGATATGGAGAGTGCATTGAGAAGATGTGGAGGAGACAAAAAGGGGAGAGAAGTGAATTTAGATGTTGGCCGAATGAAAGATGACTTGACAGTGTGTATGTATGGGGGGAAGGATGCAAAGGACTGGCTAGTTGCATAGAATAAAGGGTATAAAGTGACTGTAAGAGTGTGGCAACAGAAAATTTTCGACAAAATGCATCTACAAATTGATTTTTTTGAATAAGCAAAAAGTTTTCTTTGAGTGTACAAAATGGAAATGTGTTTTGCATCCGTAAGCAGAAAATCTAGTATGCGGTGACATTTTTTTTTCAATTGTTGCGATGATTCGATGTTAAGAAATGTAGATAATTAAAGAAATCGATTCAATGTTGGAATTCCTAAAAAATATAATATTGACAACTACGATCACATTAAGTGTAGTTATTTCTGCCACTATTTTCTTATAATTTCAACAATACTCAAACCGGTATTGAATAAACGGAACCGATCGTACTGGTAATTATGAGAAATGTATTTTTTTCAGAGAAAAAGGATAATGTTGTATGCATTGTGAAAAGTTTTCGACCTCGAAATTATGCGAATGATGAGATTCCGAGTGTTTTCAAATATATGCAAATTGATTGTGCGGATTCTGTGCGTGAAGCGAGTTTTCGGGAAAACGTGCAGCCGGATATATACGCGACTCGAGGTAATGATTTTATACCGCCCGAAAAGTTTTCACCGAAAGTTTTTCTCGACGACGACGTTTTTATACCCCTCTGTTTATACGCTTGCAGTAATATTAGAGGGGTTTGAGAGAAGAAGCGATTTGAGGAAAAAGACGAAACATAAAAAAGTAAAATAATGGGGATTGCTATCGCGTTAAAAGTGGGAAAGAAACGGAGGAAAAAAATAACGATGAGAATTCGATTCACGGGACGCGGAGAAATATCTTCTGGGAATCGTTTAACGGCTCGTTGACGTAAACAGCAGACAACAATTGCCGAATATTGGCACAATCAAGCCTTGTTTCCATAAACCTGTTTCAAACTCTAATTAGAAGCAATGCCCAACTTCGCCGAGTGCCCAAACTTATCAAAGAATAAACCCCCTCGGATCTCAGACCAGACGGTATTCCCAAGACGGACAAACTTCTGATTGAGGCGTTTATAATCGCGTTTCGCGCGACGCAAATTAATCGCCACAAATTATTACTCACTTATACAACGCGACATATGTATATGCATTGCGCATGTATTGCTTCAAGCATATAACGTGGTGCTGAGTTTACTTGGCCAACAATCGTGTCATCCCTAAGTCTCGCAATTAGATGCGTAAACGACGTGACAAAAGTTTTGATAATTATGCTGCCAGCATTTAACGACCAAGTTACACCAGAAAGTGTCTAATGCTGACGATATTAAGCTCGTCATGAAAATACCTTAACCTAATCTAAATAAATAATGTTTAGATTTTACCTTTGACATAACAGTTGTTCGAAAAGAAAATACTCGTCAATTGTTACGGATCACGCAAGTTAGGTGTGATGAATTTTTACAAGAGTGAAATGATTTGCATTTTTTAATTTTACGGCTTGAAAAATATTGCACACAGACCCAATTGTAAACTGTTTTGAAATTTTAATCAATTCGAAAATTAATCACATTACTTTGGAGACTCGAACGATTTAACTTTTTTTCTACCCTCTAGTATTTACCGCAAAAAGACAAAAAGGTACAAGCTACATTATCGTATAACGAATTTGGACAATAAGATGTTAGATGAATTTTGTTATGAAAAAATTGTATTTTATACACAGAGAAATATTTACTTTTTTTAAGCTAATAAATTTCCTTGTTTGCCCTGATTTGGTTCAGCTACTAATTAATTTATCTGGCTGGAATATGCCGTACTTGAAACTGCATGTATAAACAATTTTCATCATTTTAACAGCAAGTAAATATAGTCTAAGGACTATTTTATATCTATAGCATAATATTTTCTTGTTCTGAGTAAATTTGCCAACATTCTAGTAAAATTTACACAAATCAAGTGAATATTTTGGAGACTTAAAGAGCCTTGATTATTAAAATAGTTCTTAAGATTATACTTGCTTGTTTGTAGAAATGAAAAAATAAAAATCAATCAAACAGCTCGTTACATTATCGCATGAATATTTCTAAATTTAGGTGCGTCTCATTCGAAATAAAAAATTATTCATCGAATCAAGCAAATCTGTCCAAGTAGAAACATTCACTCGTCAAAAAGCAAATTCTCCTCTCAAATGTACAGTCGATGAATTTCCCGTGTTAAGATCATCGAAGTTGAAACCTCTCGAGAGCATTAAAAGGTGTTTCTGGTGTCTCCTCGGCGAGCAGCTCGAAGGAAATGTCATTTTGAAAATAATTTCCCCCCACGTCAAGAGTTTGCCTCACTTGTTCACAGCACGTGACGTCGAAGCTGCAGGCTCGTAGAATTGACACTACTACCAAGATCTCGTTTTCCAACGGTGACAGCCACCCGGCATCTTTATGGAGGCGACGTAACATGACTGTAATAACGTCAAGATCCGGAGGTAACGATCGCACATCGCTGCTACTGCAGTATTCTGGGATAGAAAAGTGTATGCGAGCCGCACAAGGAATTATCGAGTACAAGGGTCTGAATTATTCGACTCCTGCTCGGTTTGCCAATTAGCCTTAATCCGTGTTGCAGGCAGGAAATGTAAGGGCGGGCCAATTTCCTCCTACCATTTTTCACTACCCTTTAAATCTTGCAAGTGTGATTACCTCCAGGAATATTATACAATAATTCTAAAGTCCTTCCCCTCTATGAAAGCGAAGACGACCGAGTCCTCATATTTCGCAACGTCTGGACAATTTCAATCGCCCTCTGATATTGCCGTCGCGTCCAAGCAGCAAAAGGGTGCGAAGGGAGTTTCGAAGATGGGCGCCAATTCCACACGGGGACAGTAAGCCGATTCGATATTGGTTCTCCTAGCGAAATCCTGCATTCAGATATACTAACGCGGATCGCTCCTTCGACCTGCTTCAGGATCTTGCTCTACACCGCGAGGATCCAGGATCGAGGCACAATAGATCTGAGCCCCTATTACGGGGTCATAAGCTTATTCCAATGCGGTCAGGGATTCGACGAGCTTTGCCGTTTAAATTAAACCTACCCACTCGTCACTTTTTTTTCAAAATGTTCCAATTCACACCTCCAGAATTCGTTTTGTACAGTATATTACTGACATTGTCGAAAAACGATTTTTTAGTATTCAGTATTTTTCTTTTTGTTGAGTACAAATTAGTGTCTTGAGAATTGAACAATACACTCTACCTAATTCTTATCACATTGAACAAAATTTGGTCATTCGGATAGTGAAACGAAATTTTTCTCCCAAGTTATACATTCGATAGAACGTTTTTTGTAATGGATTTCCATCGTCTTACACATTGTTTTGATCACTTATGAGAGTAGGAAATATGTAACGCAATTCATCGGACTTGAAAATTTGTAGCCTGTCCTGTCTGAGAGAATATAATGTACGGCTTGCAGGGAAGACTGACTGCAGGGGTAAAGGAAATTAATTCCTTTCTCGGTGGGGGCAAATGAAAACTAACGAGCCTTTTTCTCGCCTCTACGTCTAACACCGGGCTACTTCCAATCTTCCATCTTGGTATGAGTGTATATAGTATTATATATGTATGTACCTACATGGAAAGGCGGAACGGAGACGCGAAAAACAAAAACAGCGGGACCCCCCAAAGTAAACCAGTCGGATGGAATCAATTAAGAGGCGATAGGGCTGAGAGAGAGAGAGAGAGAGAGAGGGAGAAAAATCGGAGGGAGGGAGACGGGAAGAGGGAAAAGAAATCCAACTTTTCGAGAGATAGAGGCAGAGAGCCGGCTTTGTAAGGGGGAGATGACCGGCCGATGGTAAAGTTGGTCCGCACGAGCATTGATTGATAGGACACGGCGGGTGTGCGGGGTCCTGATGGATCGGAGTCTTCTCTTACCGCTCTACTCCACGTCGGCTGATCTGAGTTAGTTAACCTAAGTGACGGAGGAAAATAAGTTATACGTAGGTATAACGGGCGAATTAATGCGCGAGTGAAAAATTTTACCGTCGATTGTCTCGGAAGTTTTTCTGTTCGATTATCGTTGTAACCTGAATACAAAATAGTTAGGCCAAGGTCCGATGGACAAGTTAGACACATACGTGCATTAGACGTCTTCTCTGTATCACCGGTTTTCTATGGCTGACATCAATTGGCGTTAGTTCGCGATGAGACGCCTGATATAAAAAAATGTAAAAGCCGGTTTATTCACCAACCGGTTGACTGATAATGATGCATATATGTACGTTTTTTAATAACTCTACTATCTTTCGATGGATTTCGACGAAAATTGTTAAACTACCGATTTGGGGGTCGCTGAATCCGAATTTGGAAGCCGAATTGAAATATTTGATATGAGGGATTCAAAATGGCGGCTTCAAATACCGGTAATTACATTTGGATCTCGACACCTTTGTACCAAAAATTCAAGAAGTGGAATAAGTCTTTTGAAACTTATTACTCGGTGGTTTTTGGGGTCGTTGATGACGAATCCGTTATCAGAATAGAAGGATTGCAAAATGGGGGATTCAAATTGGCGACGGCAATACCTGAAAACCCTATAGGTACACCAAATTTTAAACTTGAATATAACAAGAAAAATTCATAATAAAACTAAACATTTACCCCAACTCACCCCAATTTTCACCCTCAGGGGGTGAAAGAATCAAGGAATAACTGTTCCAATGGAATTGAAGACCCCAAAAACTCCTACAGGTACATTAAATTTCGAATTTGAATATAAGAACAAAACTCATACTCAAACTGAAAACTTACGCTGACTCACCCTTATTTTCACCCTTAGGGGGTGGCAAAGTCAAAAAATAAGTTATGAAATGAAATCAGAGACCCAAAAAAACCCCGGGTATAAATATTGGTTTAATTTGGTCTGATAAACATTATTTATTGTGACATGAACTCCTGTGGGATTTTATTTAGACCAAACGGGTGATTAACCCTTTGAAGATACCACATTATTGTTCCAATTAGTTGAAGTTGAATACTGATGATATAATCGAGTCTTTCGGATATAAAATGCAACAATCATAGTCCAATCCAAATTTGAAAAACATGATCATGACAGTTTCATGTGATTGGCTGTGTTTCTGTTGCCTCAGTTTGACCTCAGTTTTCACCATTTGAATACGTAATTGTAACGGTTAGAAGAATCAACGTTTTTTTGCCGAGTGCAACCGAAATTTTTCGACGCGTTCTAAAGTCGCGTAAAAATTTAGTAATTTATGTCAGAATAGCGGAGAATGTGTAAGTGGGTGCAGGGTCTCGTGATATAATGCAATTCCTGACAATTATTGCCCTTGTAAAGCGGTCTTAAAACTGCAGCAGCTCGCCGAAGAACTTTCATATTGTAACTACATAAACTGTTCTGTGACTTCTATGGTTTACTGCAGCTTGCTTCGGGTAATTTATAGCTTCTGTTATAATTAACGCTGTTCACAAAGACTCCTGCCTTACACCAATTTACGCCGAAAGGGATCGTAAAAAGACTTTGGTTCGCTGAGTGTGTGCTGGTGAATAATTGTTGCGGAAAACCATACAGAGGTGGCAATTCTTACCAAAACTGTTCTGTGATTTTGCTACTGCTTCTAAAAACCGATGGATGTCGAATCGAACGTTTTCGCATTATCGAGTTCTTTTGATTTAGTCTTGTGAAATTTTCCAGCCTTCGAAGAGATAAATTATTGAGCTTTGAGCAGAGGGCGGGAATAATATCGTCTGATTAAAATCAAATCAACAGCAACGGCAAAAGCAGAGAGTGCAGGGAGCTGCGTAAGTAGTTGTATATATTTATATTCTTGTCGCGAAATAAGGACGATTAATCTTAGTCCTGGGATGCAATGAAAAATAAAGCAGCACTTCGAGCCAGTGATTAAGGGTTCTCCAGTTCTTCCACAGCTTTTGGCGAGAGGCGGCTTCCCGGGTACCGTCCTGGCGATTTAATGAAAAACCCGTGTCGAAGGTTGATGGCTACTTCAGACCTTGGAAGCCCGAAGACTAATGAGCAAAAATTCTACAAAGAAATCCTGGAGGCGAAGAGGACAACGGCGACGTCGATGCATCGAGTCGCGCCAAACTCGTCCACGAAACGTTGGAGGATCGGGACCTCATTTTATTATAAGGAAGGATCGGGGCAGCTGTACGATGTGATTTCTCACAGCTCGGTAATTACATCGCCAACGGAGAATTTCATTTCAATTAGCACCAAATAATTACCTCGTCACTGTTTAATGATTACCCCACGCGATGGCGAAATAACCCTGCTAGTAGAGCTGCAGCGCAAATCTACGTCTGATGAGAAAATATGAGGAAAATTAATTACTGTTATTGTAATTAATACCAGCGTGTTATTTTATAAATCAATACTTATAGTATTATTTAATGTAACGAGGGAAGTCTGTGGATCAACGGAATAAGAGTTCCATTCTCATTACCGTCTTATGTAACATACGATTTGATCTTGTTATTTAATTTGTACGATCGATGTGAGAATAAATTTACATTAAATCACTTAATTCTTAATCGATCATATCTTGCATTTGTAGGATTATTCAGATAAACAACAAATTGGGGTGCAGTTACTTGAAAATGTACAGTTAGTCAAATGAAACGAAAGATAAAGAAGGAGAATTTGAATATAATTATTATTTTTCCAGGGAGACGACAGTAAACAGATTTTTTCGATTTCTCGCGAGACAGTTAGGGGCTTGTAAAAATAAAGGGAAAGCTTTTCAGGTCGGCGTGGAAAATGACAGGGTGTTTTTATCTCGACTTAAGGTTCATTCACGCGGAAAAATTACATCGCATCGAGTATTAGAAGGACCGACGTACTTTGAATTTGGACACGGTATCCTTGGAATGTTCATCCTGTTTGGTACGATCTCACTTTTTATTCCACCATCATGTTTTTTTCTTGTTTGAACACGAAAGTTGTACATTTTGGACGGGAAATTTAATTTCTACTCCAAACTGGAAGCATTTTATTGAAAAAGGAAAAATATCAGACTTTCGTAAAGAAGATAAACTATCTAAGAATACTGTTTTCAAATTCAAAGTCAATCTGGTGAGCCATTTATCGAGATATCATGGATACTGCGAAATATATTACCTAGCAAAATGGTTAACATTATGATCACAAACATTAGTGCTTCTTAACAATTGATTGTAATGAAAAAAAATGCAAGTGAAGCTTGATCTATATAGTTTTGAACGAAACAAACCTCCTTGATCGAATTGGATGACTGATTGTCGAAATAAAAAGTTTCGAAATTCACCTTTAACGTTTCCGCTAGAACCAAAACCAGCCAAGTTTCGATGCATAGAGTTCCGTGCGGTATCTGACATTTGAATTTCAACGAGATTGCGGCGGTCAGCCGGTCTGAAAGCACCTTAAGGCCGCAGGGGAACTCGAGTGCGTATTTATCTTGCTTTATGGGTGAAACCCCGGCCGTAGGTCGGCATAAATTACTGACCCGCTCCTCTCCCTGAATGTATCCTACGCGACCGTAAACACGTTACATTTGGTTTTCATTAATTCACATTAAAAAGCTTCATTTTGCAAGAAAAAAAAGGCTTCCCCCTCCCTCTTGCACGAGCCGGGATATATTACACAATGTATTATAAAGCGTGCTTTAATGTATAATCAGGAAAATCAGGCAGAGACAACAACTTCCTCTTTCGTTGCCGGCGGTTCCGGAACCGCGGTAAAAATAAATATTCACAAAAACTGAATTAGATACGTGTATACATGTTTATTAATGGTCGCGTTTACCGTCTCCGAGCAGTTATCTCATCGAAATTATTATACAACCCCCAAACGTTGAATAATACAATTCCAGGTAGCCGGGGATTAATTAGTATGATACAACACGTTGAACAAAGATTTGTTAGATTTACGACGCACAATATCTCTGATTGTCAAGAGATTTATTCACCCTAAGTACTTACAGTTTAATGAAATAAGCCGCGTTTCATTCAACAATAAATATCACTGAAATGATCACTGGTTTCTTTCTTTCCTCTTTTAGTGAAAAGAAATTACACTGGTCAACACGAATTTTCAGTATGGCTTCCAGATGTCAAATTTTGATTTCTTTCACATAACTAATAAAAGAATCAATAGTTTCATCACGTAAAGTTTGCTTTTATTCCAACGTGCTGCCACCAAAAAAGACAAACGCAAATTTCACAAGTCACGAATGAAGATTTTGGTTATTATTCCATGTATAGAATCAAAATTTATTCATTTGAATACAAACTTGAAAAAAGAAAAAAAATATTTGTCGACCCGTATTATTCACACTAAAAAAGGACTCATTTCGACATTTCTCGCCGAATCAAAATATCGCTTGTATCAATAAGACCGTTCTCTTGCTTCTCAGATTGTTTATAATCGATGTGATTAGAATAGAATGTAGTTTTACACCAGCTTTCTGTCACGGAAAAATATACTTTAATTTTTCCATTTCTGTCAACAACTCAGAAGAGATACTCCAAACCTTTTCCGCAAGAAGAAATCAACGGTTTAGAAAAAATGCCGGTGATTGAGAAAGTCTTAAATTTTATATTTGCAATATACCACAACAGATATTAATCTTCCGTTACACAGATTAAACCCTTCAGCTCGAACAAGGCGTGGTTTCGGTTGAAGCGAGACAGCCACGTCTTTTTAAAATAAGGTCAAGTCACTACTCCCAAACCGGGGTATCAGGCTTAACGAAGAATTGATTTCGCCCCATTTCCCCGCCTCTCGCGGTCTTCCGGAGATGAGACGATATTTTTGGCTGTTTTTTTTTTTTTTTTTTTTTTTTTCTTGCGGGGGGGATGATGACGTCAGCCGACGGCTCGTAACTCGTTTATAATCCCGCGGCACGGGGATCCTTCCGCGTTAAGAATTCCTATCCGGTTTCGTAGACGGGACGTCGAAACTCGCGCAGACCGTTATGCGAGACAATTGTCAGGATCTACAGCAGGATTCGGGAAGTTAATTTCCGCACTGCGTCACGTGCCATTGTTCTCCCGGAGCTTGGCGACAAGCTTATACTGCCTCAAAAGCTTCATCGACGTTGTAGTCCGATATACGAATCTTTCCTGTCGTATTACAGCTTCGTTGACTTATAAAATACTGATAGGGTGTCCAGATAGGGTGTTTCGCAACGAATTTCCATATTTTTTTCGCCCCCGATAAATCCGTAATCTCTGCGGAAATCTTTATGATATCGTTTTTTTTTTTCGATTTTTTCCTCACATTATTGACTATCAGTTTCTATTACGCGTCCATGCAAGTTGGTGAAATTTTCGTCAAGTAAAATTGACGAAGGTTACGTTTTTGATACCATTTTTTAACCCTTTTTTATGGTAAATCCACACGAAATTGGGTAACGGACGTTACATCGGACGACATATTTTTTATTTGATCGTGAGTCTAGATTGCGGAAAGTTGCAATTGTGAAAAAACATGCACTAATTTCTGTTCCAACTTTTTTTCAAATCGGAATAATGTATCGTCTGAAAAACTTTCACAGTTAGATATATTATTCGGAATAATTGAATTCGATTGTTTTTGATTCGATTCTAATGTTTTTGGGCTCATTTTGTTCGTTATAAAGATCTTTAGAGGTTAGCCGAGAAAAATTTCACCAACTGTACAACGGATGTTCGGATTTCTCAAATGTTTTTCGGACAATTAGTAGGAATTTCATCAGCGATTGAAACCAAAAAAAAAAATACACAAGAATGTAATCATTTTGAAATTTTGAAGTATATACAGAACCTTTTGTCAAATTGTCGATACTTTAGCTTGTGTTACTCAAATTTGCTCATATTCATAATTCATCATTGTCGAAGATTATTTAATCAGTTTTTTCTCTCTTCCTAACTTTTATTCGGACGGTCCAGCCGATTCATCCTTGAAACCTTTGCGAAATTCGGTGAGAAGTCTGGTTGGATAACACGGATAGACGTCGTCAGCGCGAAAAATAATTACGGAATTCAGTCATGCGGGTGAGATAGCGCATGAGTAGGCTTGGAGGGCCCCTAAACGGTCGTCTGTAGCAGATAAAAGTTGATGGCCACTTAATGGAGAGTGTCGGCTCCGAAAAGCTTTGAATGAAATTAAACCAGGCACCGGGAAAAGTTTTGTTATAAATAGGTAATAAAAAAATTGCCATCTTCAGTTTCCGACCGAGTCGGCGAGTCAGTGAGTCCTTGGCCGCCGGAGGTCTCTTAATATTAATTAAATAAGGTGGTTCATGCGGGCCAGGTAAGGTTGGTATCGGAATAAAAATACCGGGATACTTAACTTCCTCGATATTAAATTGAGAACATGTTTTTCGCACAGTTTTCCGACGATACATTCCTGTTCCTTGGAGTTCGCACACAAAAAAGATTTAAGACCGCTGAATCGAACAGAACACAAGCAAACAAAAACAAAAAGAAATAAATGAAAAAGGAAATAAAATAAAAAAAAAAAAAAATTGCTGCAATAGTACAGGCGGCAAGGTGGTCGTATTTTCCAAGGATTTAAGTCCTATTTCGTCCTGCGAGCTCGCTCTAAATACCTAAGGGGAAGTCCCGGTACGGGTCTTGGCATGCATACAAAGTAGGCCGTAGGCGCAATATTACGGTCCCTTGAACTGCGGACCCTGAGCGCCAGATGCTGTGCCTATCTAATTAAACGCGAATCCGTGTCGTTATATCCGATCGTAGACGTTCGAGTTGGGCTGCCGGAATAGGAGAAAGAGAAAGATCTAAAAGTGCATCGATGTTGAGTGGAATACTGTAATTTGGGCCTACAACTTTTTTTCCAGAGATTCTGGAAGCCAAGGAAAGGAGGTTGAACAGGGTGGCAGGATCCCCAAGTTTTATTTTAAAACCCAACGCATTCATGGGTATTGAAAAAAATGTATAATTGTACAGCTCGTGTATTTGTAACATGTTTTAATACGTGGTAGGTCGAAACTACGGTGCTCAAAAATCGCCACCCTTAACGAATCGATTTTTTTTTCTATCTTCAAATCGTACATGATGTGAAATTGGCTAAATTTCGGAGTCTCAGGTGTCGTCGAGACTATTCGACCCGGAAGGAGATTCGGCAGCGGTGGAGAGTTTCCGGAGTTCGATTGTGGAGGGGCCGAGAGTTAGGGTGGTTAGAAGGCAGTAAGACTCTGCGGGGGAGGCTGGCCCTTCAGCCTCGTTAACACGCCCTTCAATAACCTTAAATCTTTTGTGCTCGGAGAATCGGGAAATTTTATAACGGGCTAGAATTAAATTGGATTTTTCACGGCTCCCGTCACCTCCGATTGCATCTGAGCTCCTGGAATTCTTGCTCGATTCTTCCTAATCAATTTATTGAAATTGTACGTATATACCGGAAATTTTTTCCCCAAGGGTTATGTAAGTGTGAAGCTACGTGGGCCACGTGACTTTGAATGCACAGGATTTTTAGCAAATTCATAAGTTGAAAAGACTTTGAAGAACTTCAAGAAACTTGAAAGAACTTCTTTCGATTTCAGAAGATACAAATCACTTCAAAATGCTTTAACAGATCTCAGAACATTCCAAATTAAAAATATTTCACAAGGCTTTATGACTCTTGAAAATTACAGTTTTTTAGACTCTTAAGACGAGGAGTAAGACTAATTGAAACGTGATTTCAAAAACATTTCACTGACTTTAAGAGACTTCCAAACGCTTCAGACGGTTTCAGAGATCTTCGTAAGATTGAAAATGACTCCACGAGACTTCAAAAGATGAATACTTTGATAACCGCTTCAAAAGCCTTCAAACAGCTTGAAACTGCTGAAAAATATTTTCACGTGACTTAAAATTAATTTTAATCTAAAGTCAACTTTAAGTTGTATGAACATCCGGCAAAATTTGTACAACTTCAACTGATAACACGGTTTCAAATAAATTCGCATAAGGTCTCGGATTTTTAAAAAACATTATAGTTAAAAGTACGATTGGAATGTGATTGGGTGGGGATCAAAAAGTAGATCGGCCACAAAATCGAAGGGTAAAAAAATCGAACCGAAAATTTTATTCGCAGAATTACAAAATGTAGAAAGTTCAAAGTGTAGAAAGTCAAAATATACGATAATCAGAATGAAAAAGAACATTTTCGCACTTCTACTTTTCTACAGTTCGAAACTCTACGTAATGGATTTCTACGTAGGTAATTGAACAATTTCATATCGCGTAGCAATTCTATCTTGTGTTTTCTTCCATCCCAATCCAACATCGCCTTTGCAGTGGACCCACGAAAGCTGAGCAAGAATCAATTCGTTGTTAAAACAACAGGATGAATCCGTAAATAACTTCGCAGTTATTGACCCAAATATTCCCTGTTGGTGAATAGCCCTTGGCAAAATGCGAGACAGAGAGTCGAGAGTTGTGGATTTGGCGAGCTGCACGAGGGAGTCCCAAGGCAATGTTCTTCTCGCTGGGTCATAAGTAATTCAAGAATCTAATTCGCCTTTATCGTAGTTGGAGTTGTAAAAATTTCAGAACGCAAGTCGCGCATTAGTTTATCACTATTTCAAGCGGCACGAGTTAGCCCTTGGTCTCTCGGAGTTCCGCGGGCGTCTGCCGTAGAATTCGCGCCATGAAATGGAAACACCCCTTCTAATAATTCATAAAACCTGAGAATATACGAGCGGGCGAAGCGTAGCCGGAGATATGTTTGCCGGAGACATTTATTCCAGCGCTTACGTATACACCAACGGAACGCGGTGCGGAAAGGTATAACCTTCCAAGTATTTCCTCTTCGCTTTCTCTTTTTCACTTACTCTCTCCTTTTCAACAATCATTTATTCATTCCCCATCTACCTACTTAACGACCCCGGCATTACGCAAACCCAAACTCCCGACTCCCGATCTTTCCTCAAACACAAAGTTTTACGAACCGTATGTCAGCACTCACTTATCACGTCAAGCAAATAATCATCGTGCTTGTAATTTAACCATCATCATTATGACAGCAGATTGATTTGGCTCGCCTCGCGTAGTCCTGGTACACCGAGAGAAATTTTTAGGTACGTTCACCGCTCAGTCCTAAAACTATTTACATTTTTTACCACAATCGAAAAATATAGTTTTAGGTAAAAAATGAAAATTCATTTTGTAGCTGTTACCAGAAAGTCTAGTATCCGTTACTATTCTTTCTCATTACGATCACTGTGACTATATTTTCTTGTAACTGTTGCGAAAATTTGACGCTTGTGCAACAATAAATTGACGTTAAAGCTTTATCTAACTAAAAAATCACAGTAAACCGAACAAACTGACTTTGCGTTGTCAATGTAGTTTTTGGTTTGGCCGGGAAAACTTTACGGCGTTTCGGCTTTTTCTCCATCTCGTCTTTCGCATTTTCCCAAAGTACGTAACGTTATCTTGCCGATGAAAAGAGGGTGACGAATCTAGTTGATGATTAAGCTCTGCTTCACTCAGTTTATCCCTTGATATTTTGTCGTCCAGATTATAGGCACTAGATTGACGGAATCGATAATTATATTTATCGGTTTGACAAGGTAGTGGTATAAGCCGAGAGAACGCGGCACTGGCGGATGGGAAATTCTATTTTACGGTATCTTAGCTATACAACGAAATTTTAATTAAACGTCAATGCGATTAATACGGCCCAGCACTTAACGCTTGAAATTTTAATTAATAATCCTTAACGGCATGGAAAACTGACCGGTTTGCGAAGGATGAATAATAACTGTGACATTAATTTAGAACTCGATAATCTTATAAGGCTCCTATTCAAGGCCTTCATTCCAAACGAACCGATCGATGACTCGAAGCGTCTTCTGCCAAATTTCATAAATTATTTCTCATTCGTTTCCAATTCTCAAGTCGAAATGAGTATGCATGATTTTCACAATTGATGGTGTTATGTAATTTTTCATTCTCATCAGATCTCGTAAATTCTCAAGAGAGAACCATAAGAATATATGTCTTGAGGATGCACGGCAGATATAAATTCTTTGCATCTATTTAACGGGGAAAGGCCATTGTCACGGCTGAGAAAACGACCGATATTTGGGAATTTTTTTCACAAAGTTAATTAATTAATAACAGGATCGTATTGTTGGCATTTTATTAAGTGTATATTAAACTTGTTTTATAAAAATTTTTATTAAAAAATATTTAAAATCAACCAAGATATACACGGATATATACGGATAATACAAAAATTTCCCCTCCATTATAGCATTGATATCTCGGTGAAGGGTTATCTGAAGATAAAAAGCAAAATTTTATCAATATCTCTACAAAAGTAGCTATCGTTGTACGTGATCGTTTTTTTTTTTTTACCATTTACAAAATGGCGACGGCTGAAAGAAAAAAAGGCTCTTGAATAAAAAAATTTTCAATCTGTCACCATTTTATATATAATTTAAAAAAGAAATTTGTTGAGATATTGATAAAACGATGTTTTTTATTTTCAGATAACCCTTCACTGAGATATCAATGTCACGATGGAGGGGAAACTTTTTTATTAGTCGTTACATCAAGGCCCATATATTTGTTAATTTTAGATATTTTTTAATAAAAATTTACGCTAAACAAGCTTAATACACACTTAATAAAATACCTCAATCCGACCCCTTTATCAATTACTTATTCGAGTAATAATTTTTTTGTTTTTAATTGGTCATGTCTTTGGCCTTCACAGTGGGCTTTCTCCTTAATGAATGAAATAGTCGAGGTCAGCTTTAAATTTGATTAAAATGGCAAAAACGTTTTTCGAAAATATTTCTTCAACCGACTAAATCACCAACAAACAAGGGTCATCACGGCCATTGGCACACTACGAATTTTACTTCGGCTGCAGAATCAATCTCAGAAATCCGATTCCGTCAAGCGTGATTTCACACCGAAGGAAATGTTGGCAAGAATAGTTGAGCAATAATTTCACCGTCGACCAAAGTCTAAAAACTGCGAATCTAGAGCCTGTATATGCGCGCCCCTATCGTTTACTCTTGATACTAAACCACACCACTCTGAATTCGTAGGTTATGTTTATTCACTTGAAAATAATTATTTTATTTAAATTCTCCTAAAAATACAACCGAGAAAAGAATGGTTGTTCATACTATTCAAATCTAAGTGATTTTATAGTCGTCGAGAGTTACGAGAGTACGTGCAATTATCTGGTGTACACAAGTTCAAAACGGGCGACTCTCGACGGCAGAGGATATGATTAGTTTTTTTGGGGTCATTATTTCCAGTGAGTTATGAATCGGGATGAATGCACTATAAAATAATTCCAACGTTTTTGCACACAAAAGAGTAGAAAACAAAGAGAAAATTTATCACTGGGCTCGCTCGGACCCGGTAACAATAAATTAATCTCATTGTGCGTCGCACCTACACGATGACCTCGGCACATGCCTGGACACGTATCCAGAGTCCAGAACGGACCGGAATCGCGTGTATGCACATAGCCAGCTATGCGGAATCGCGGGTACATGCTTGAATCCGTGCGAAATGGTTAACGCGCCGGAATCGGTTTCATCCGATAACCTCGGGAAAACGAGGAAACGAGGCTCAAAGACAGGGAGGCACGTAAACACCCTGAAGTGCTTACTAATGGGTTGTTATTCGGATCATGCGGGCCAGTTTTCCGGTGCCTACAGCGAGTCCTGCGAAGTAAGACGTCGTTTCTATTCCCAGCGCAAAGGCTATCCTATCGAAACTTTTTCGGCATAGGGACGCCGGCCGACGCGACGTGAGGCTCGCGAAAATCGCGGGGGCGTAGCCATAACCTGAAGCGTAACCGTAACCTTATCCATGCTCGGCCTCCCCTCCCCCCCCGCCTCCCCGGGCCTATCCAACCCCAATTCCGTACCGACCCCTTATCGAAATGGCAAATCGAAGTCGGCATAAAGAAATCCGTACCATTGAACACGGAAAGTTATGTCTTGACTGTATTAAACCGTTGACCTAGATGTATCGGAATTGTATGATATGCGCACATTCGGATCTCTTTATGGGAACCGGAGTCTACTTTGCTCGGAAAATATTCCCGTAGCTTTAAATGCATGATTAATTGTAAGAAAAGTTGTACTTCGAACAGTACTGTAGATAAATAATTAACTTCACGTCTTTGTAAAAGTAAAAGTGAAAGAATTTTCAAGTTATGCATTTTTCTTTCCTATCGTATAATACGTTATAAAATCTTGTCGATGTCCTTGATATTTTCAGCAACTTTTTTCTCGCCACTTTCACTGCAACAAGTCACAACGGGGGTTAACGTTCTGACGAATTAACGTGAAACGTGAAAAAGGCTCTTCAACTTCAAACTCGCCGGTCAAAACTTTTATTTGAATAAAAAACATCACGTCATCGGATTCTGAATGGTTCGTTCCCCTTCCGACGGTGGTTTCGAGTTTGAACCCCTCGTCAGCACTTTACGGGTTCATCGTGCAATAACTTCATCTTTATATCTCTTTGAGATCTTGATAATTTCGCGGGTCTTTGTGACCCTGAAGACAGGGAGAGAGGGTTCCGAGTCAACCAGATTCTTTTGCGGCTTACGCAGATTATAATTACTCCATAAATTGTTTAAGTCGGTCTTAAGGAATCTCCTTAAGGGAGCTATTAGGGCTTAATGAAGGGTGTGGTGGGGTGCGCAAGATGCTTCTCAATGTTCTAGATGTACGCCTTGTACACCCTGTCCTGGTCGTTGTACGCGGGATGATAACGTCCCATGTTATACACGAAGACTCATTTTGATGCGGATCCAGCACCCGCGGAATTGACGGTATTAAAATGAAAAAGAGGGGGAAAAAATGAAATGAAATAGCTACCAAAATTCATGAGGTACAAATTAGTATTAATTTCGTCGTAATATATTTTTATAACCCAACAGTTTGCTAGCAGTGACTATTACGCTCGCTGCCATGACTATTATGGCGTTTCTCGGACGGTTCGAACTATCTATGACAAAAATGGCGAGTATGCAGTTCAAATTGAAATCCAACGTCATCGCGTATATATGATCCACACGAGTTAACTACATCTCTGGCAATTAAACGTCAGAAACTATCTGGAACTTGCAGCAAAACCTAATAGCTTCGACTGAATGCTCACCATTTCCCGACTGCAAATGGCTCTATATAAATTTTGTGATAGCCGCGTCAAACTGAGAAGTTGATATGAATTTGTTCTCTTAAAGTAGCATATTGTAAACCGGTTGATCGAATGATTAGCATAACAGATGAATTTCGACTGAATCACACCCCAACCAGGTTATTTTCTAAATCTAGTTGGAATCGAACCCTAAAACGAAATCGACTGTCCTTAGATTATACAACGTCTCGCGCAGTTCGCAAACACGGTACAAATATCTGATTTGATCGGTCTGACCCAGAGCCTGAAACTCTAAATTAAGCTACAGTAGGAGAAGAGGTGGGTTGGCTTGATTGCCTTACTTTTTTCTAGGTCCTGGAAATTACGATCCGAGGTTATTACGGCGGTTCAGAAGTTGCAAACATCTCGGGTTAAGGAGCTGGTTAGCCTGCAGAAGGTGACCCAGCTTAGGTAAGCTAATTCGTTTGAGCCAAGCCATTGGTTGATTTAGCGAAACTGAAGTGTTACGTAGTTAAGGGCAATTTGACAAGTCGAACGAAGCCTAATTACGGTCCGTTGAAGAGATTGTCGGGAGTTTACGCAGGTGGCCGTCAGACGCAGCATCGAATGATCAAAGAGTCCTGGATTTTTTAATAATCCTTATATCTCCAAAGGCGATCGTGTGCACCCGGAGTATGCGTATATATACGGGCGATGAGGAAGCCGAAATGCGAAAGCTATTTACCGGGGCAGGCCGGTGAATGCGAGAAAATCAATTGGGTATGGAGGGGTGCTTTTTAACAGTAAGCCCGATCCTATTCGTCCCTCTAAGAAAAGAAGGCCTGGGACAAAAGTACCCGGAGATTAAAGCCAGGGAAAAATGCACTCTTGGCGAAATCGAATTTCTATTGTCGCTTCCTTCGTCTGCTAGCATTGGGCTCAATTATATTCTATCAAGACGAGGTGCTTCGTATACTGAAATATGCAAACGAAATTATCGGCCCTCACTAGAGTTTTCCGTTCGAAGAAAAGCGACCACCTTGAGATTTGTCGTGGAGAAACAATTAGAATCGGAAAAACGAAATTCATTCGAATCCTTTTGGTAGGTACTCTCAAATCAATTTCTTCGAGTGGAAAACCGTTTCTATCCTTGAACTGCGGCCGGTAAATCAGAACCCGAATGACTCGCAGACTCCGAGTCAAGTATGAATCAACGACTTATATTCTGTTTGGAGTGCAGAAGAGGTCACGAAGTGTGGTAAAACGGATCGTTCAATTAGAGCATAGCTTAAATTTAGACGTAGCATTAACCGCAACGCATATCTGCCTTCTTGTCGTTGCCAAGGATCCTCATGGCGTTATTGCGGCGCCTAATTCCTCTTCATATATTTCACTTGCGACCAAGAATTTTTGTATTAAACTCCCCCGCGGAGTGCTTTGAGGTGACAATTAAAATATCTCCGGCATAGTTCAGTCCACGCGGTACGTACGACTTGGCACGCTGCTAATTGTAAGTGAACTTGAAACCCTGCCGTTGAGCATGTAGTTCAGACGGATTGGGTGGATGCACTTCAAATGCGCTAATCGGAATGTATTACTCGCATATCTTCTGCGTCATATTGCTGCAATGAGAATATTGAGGTGTATTTTATTCAGCTAGGCTATTAATTCAAGTAGAAATTAATGGTTGAAAATATTTGCAGCATTTCTATATTGAATTAACAATTGCGGACAGTACTTATTGTATTTTTTATTATATTTTAACATATTTTTCATGCTTTTAATCCACCAAACTCCTTGTCAGTTGAAAAAGTTTTCATTTAATAGAATGAGAATTCAGTAGTTCAAAAAGTCCGTGTGAATAAACTAACCATGGTCAAATAAGCTGTATTTATTACTGATTTTGTATTATCGTTTTTCTCACAAAGCTTCGCAGCAACAAAGACAATCGTTGGAAAACGGCAGGAGGTTTAAAGCTGCTCTCTCAATTTTTCACCGCTCCGACAGTGTTTAAATTTCTTATCCCATCTGTAGGTGTTATACATATTATTCAGTAAAAGATATATCTGACTCTGTAAGTTGTTAATGCTTTTAGAGTTGATCCTCAGAGTTCCATATTTTATTATTTATATCCTTGGTGGACAATCTCCTTTGTTTTCGTAGACTCGGTCGCACGTGAAGCTTGACTATTAATCACGCACACAGGGGGTGGCTTGGGTTTATAAAAACCCGTTTCACTTTGCTAAAAAACATATCCAACGTAGGCTTCACAATTGAAATTACGTTTTGGTTATATTTCCATTCCCAGATAATAGATTAGGTACATTATTTTGATCTTCACTATCACTCGTGTACTGAGGTTCATTACAAACGTGTGATCACGCTGAAGTTGCATCAAATTAACTAAACGTGACTCACGATAAGACAAAGAATGGAGAAAGAAGCTTTCACTGTCGTTGATAGTGAGAAATCAGGATTCAACAGTGCTGTGTCATCAATTCGGTACCGGGGACTTGTTATATCTGCGGCTGGCAATTCAATGCGGACACGGTTTAGAACGTCAAACTGTCAAAATTTGAATAACAAATTTCCTAAGCTTCCCGCGTCGACATAAATCATAAGGCATTGAGATGTTCCAGCAGTGATATCTTGGAAATGCTGGGCAGCTTTATGTTCCTTGTTAACGTATTCCTTGCTCTTATGGGTACAATGTGTGCACACTGTATATATCCTACACCGAAATAACGTACGTATTATACTTACAAAATATATAAGCACACAAATACGTAGATATACATCATATACATGTATACGTAGATCGCGTACTTCGAAGCTGTCAAATGTATTCAAGGCACGAGGCAACTCTGATATGAATCTTGGGCTTCAAGTGTGAATAACATACTTCCACAAATTTGTGCCTCTGGAAAAGGATCCATTATACACATGTAGGTAGATGCGTTCTATTTCATACCATTCAAAGCTCGACCAGACGGAAGAAAAGATAATGAAAACAAAAAAAAAAAAAAATAACATACGAGTATGCGATGCAAAGCGATGAAAAACTGGACAATTATACGTAATGAAATGATCACGTGACCTAACGGTGATAGAAAAAGGCGATTGCATTCGTGATCAGATTAGTGTAAAAAATTGCCTCATGATTTGCATAATCGCATGGAATTCGACATTTTAATTTATATGACACTCATTTATTCAAGCTCGCGATAAAAATGTAGATCTACGTTTTTTGGGCATAAAATTTAATCATCGATAAAAAACAAAATTCTTCCCCTGCACCATTTTATGTGGTGGTAAAAAATGAACACAAATTTTCCTATTTTTGTTATTCAACTGTCTCAAAGATTTTTATGACTTCTTGCATTTTTCTTTCCCATGTATTGCTCAGAAGTACAAACCACGAAAGCTTCTGACACGTATTTCAGTAAATTCAGTGAAACGTATACAATTTTGATGGGGGCCCAACATTTCACGCGAACGGATTGAAATACAGAACTTCTATACAATATTATTGATTCTCTAAAGCAACAAAACTTCTCTAATATATTTAAAAAAATTTTCGACCTGTGTAATTGCTTTGACTAGTTACAGATTTTGCGACCATCTTGAGTATTCGACTTTTTTTTAACAACACTTATTGCGATAATAGATATTTGATGATATTTCATTAAATGTAAGAAAAGTAACTTGGACTAATAGTGTAAAATGTTTCCAAGCTACCGTAAGTCAGTATTGTAGTAAAGGGCCTGTGGTTTACGCTTTCTAACAATTCTGTTGAGTTTAGTTATCGCCTGCACCTGTTTCAGATATGAAAAAAGCTGTTATCAAACTTGCTTACAAACTAATTCAAAGCATCTGTTAATTATGATGCCGTGTCGGTGCTAATTAACGCCGGTATCGCGCGACGCTAAAGTAGAAACAAACGAAGTAGCGCGGGAAACGAGGGATGTGTAAAATGTAGGTATAACCTACCCGCGGGAAAATCGTTTTACATCCCTGAGTAATTTCACAATATGTAGTGTGTGCCTCCTGGCAGGTCGAAGAGACGGAACGTTATATGAGGCATTTCTTGGCGGAAAAGTATATTATATATATACATATATATAATATATATATATATATATATATATATATATATATATATGTATATATAATATTTACGTCATAAAGCACCTGACTGGGTGGAAATTGTGTGTCAATACCAGACATGGGTGTCGCGGCAAATAAAGGTTTCCCACACTAGCGAATGAGCCGGAGTTCTGCTGGCCATTGCCGGTAAAACATGTCAGAAGCGGCGATTGCTACGAAATGAGAAAACTACTGCAGGTGGCGGTGGGTGGTTACGTGGCTACTCGGGCAGTTACTAACCACTCCGATGCCAAACTTAAATCGGTTTTTATAGAACGGTTATTTCCGGTTCCGAATCACCCAAATCCTCCATTCATATATCCAGACACTTCGTTCTTCCTCCTCCTCGACATCTCTTCTCGCAATAACCATCAGATTCCTGCTTTGGTTGTCGCCATTCCGAAGCTGAAGGAGTCAACCGGTCGGAGAAAACATCAAAGTTCAAGGCTTCACGAATTCAAGTGACTGTGAATTCAAAAGCCTTTCAAGGAACTTCAATCGCATTGACTAATTTCAAATTAATTCACATGAACTGAAGTAACTTGACGAGATACCGAATGACTTGCAGTGACTTGACTCGGTTCCAAATCAATTTAAATTACTTCGAGTGAATTCGAGATTCTGTAAAATCACTTTGGACAGAAAGTATACTTTCCATTCGAAGTACGCTCAACCCTTTAGAGTCGAAAGTGTGGTTCTAGTGAGGGTAAAAACAGTGCAAAGCTTAACATATTCCGGAGGCTTGACTTTAAAGTAGATATCAAGTAACTTGATGTTCTACAAAATCCGTGCGTATTCCGGTGTTCTCTGTGCTGATGTGTGGAAGGATTAAGGCTCCGCTTTTAATCACTTTTAGCCACAGGGGTAACCTTGTAAAGTGTGTCTCGAAGCGGGATTACGCTGCGCAATTCAGCAACTAGCAACGTTACCACGAGAGTTAAGGGAAGTACGTACTGAGAAGGGAAATCTTGGTCGCGTGAATCACCGTGAGTCGAGCTCGAGGCGCGTCTGACATAAGACGCCGCGAGGGCGTCGCGTCGCGTCGCCGCGCCATCTTCTGACACTGTCGTAATTGCCTCGCTTGACTTACGCGGTACCAACCTACCGGTTTCTCTCTGTATATGCCTCCCTCAGACATTACGGGTTATATGTATGCAGATATGTAAATGTACGCACGTATGTTCTACATGATCGCATGTAGCCAGGGTGCGTCGCCGGTCCCGCTTCCCGTTGTTGTACCTCCTTTGTATTGTCAACTACACGCGGATGCGATCTTGTCATTGTTTTTCACGGAAATAACCGTTCCCCTTTAACGTCACGAGGGACTTTTAGTTATTAGCTTTATGTCTCGCGTAACTTTCAGCTTTATTTTCACAACGGTGTTCTCGAGTTGTACTTGTATTATACATTTTCTCTCCCAACTCTGACATACGCCCGTGGATAGTTTAGTGTATTATAGGGCACGTTATTTTCATTGAAATTATTATGGCGTCTATGGGGGGTGATATATTGAGAGTTCTAGGTTAGAATACGGAACACTGTGGATACCCTTCTTATTTCGATGTTCCTTACGATACTTCACAGCACCCGGCATAGTCAGGTATTTTGTCCTGTTCTTAGTGTCACAAAAAAACTTCCCTACATTTGATTTTGATTACTCTAAAATCGTTCTATTATAAAAGAATTGTTTACTAATATTGAAAATTCCGCTTTCTGGCTTATTTAAAACTATCACGATCGAACTATATTTTCGCAATCGAAATACAATATGTAACGATCGCAATGTTGAACAATTACTGAAAGAATGTAAATTCGAAAAATTGTTGATTTCGAAAAATTAACGACGGAGCCAGGAATCGAACCCGGCGTCTAGAGATGCTTGACCGGAGCCCTACTCCACTAGACCACTAGACCACCTATCCGGCCTGACTCTGTTGTCGTTAATTTCTCTCATCACCAGTGAGTTCGAATTTGTTTTCCTGTGCCCGGTTTATGTGTGAATAAGAAATATTATTAGTTAAATAAAAATTTCACAATTACTGTTAGTGAGTAACAATTCGGATAGACTACCGGTATAAACGAATATTTGTGCGTTTCTGCATATCGCTATTTGTCCCCGCGTCTTCCACTAGATAAATAGGTATGATTGTAAAATGCAAAAAAAAAAAAACCAGAAACGCGTTTCCATAGCGATTTCTTTTTTTTTTTTGCCGACGCAGAGTATAGTAGTAAAATTTTATTGACAGGAAAATTCAGCGGAAGATTGATCCGTTGAGTATAATACGGGAGATATAACGCGCGGTTGCCGATCGATTCCCGTTTTCAAATCAAGGTGTTTTAGACGGGAAATTCGGAGGCGGTGACATCCCTCTGAAGAAAAGGGGCTCTCGCCTGTATGAGAAGACAAAAGTGCAAGGATAATTTGTTAAACGAATCTTCGTCGCGAGCGCCCTTTCGCCCCAGGTGTACGGTGCTGGAGGGTGGCGTCGACGAGGTATTGGCGCCCGCTTTCGATTTCCCTAAACGAAGATAAATACCCGGGCGTTCAGGAGTCGCGGTCCCTCGTGTCACGTGATAAAGGTGGAGGCGACGGGGTCGCGTATTCGCGATTCCCGCGGGGAGAAAATGAAAAGAGGCCATTGGCGTGCGGGGATGGGGATGGGATGGGGAGATTTTCAACTCTGCGAATATATACCGCGACAGTCTAAGGAAACTGAACAACCCAAATGCGCACGTGCCGCGAGTTTTTCGTCCGATTAGACAGGCTAGCCAACTTTCGATACGCCCAAGCGTTTCGAGGTTATGTTCAATCAAGATGGTATTATAGGTACACTCGGGGACAATGAATCTGAGACGACTAATTTTTTACACTAGACAATTATATTGGCAACACAGAGAAACCTACAGCGCCATATTCGGCCGAGCGCGAAACAAACTCGATCTCAATAAACATAATGTAACCCATGACCGTCGTCGACGTGTCAATCCAACAAGTCATTATCCCCGCGGTATTTTAAGATTAGATTCGAAGGTCATGGGTTATGTTATGTTTATTGAGATTGAGTTTGTTTCGCGTTCGGCCGACTGTGGCGCTGCAGGTTTCTCTGTGCTGCCAACATAACTGTCTAGTGTAAACAATTGACCGTCTCAGATTCATTGTCCCCAAATGTACGTGAGTAGACAGTTGAGAAAGTGGGTGACTTGTGAAAATTTATACTTTGACAACGAATTGTCCAGTTCACAATTTATTTTTTACAATAAAATCAATCAATAGGAAGAATAATTATTGACGATAACGTGAACTGTTTCGCTTGGTGAAATGTTTCCACATTTGCACGTAATTGAGTTGGTCAACCTGACAATCAGACGAAAATCACGATGTGATTCTGTCGAATTTGCCAATGAAGTGACACGATTTGGCGCATGCGTGTTCGGGTATTCAGTTTCCTGAAACTCCTACCGAACACGGAGGGTGAATTTTGTCGCGAATTGCATCGGTGGGTGGATTGACCACCCTTTTCTCGACCCAGGTGAAGAAGTCCGTATAACTTCCATATATCTCGCAGGCTCTCAAGTGGGTCTGCAGTGCGAGTACCGGATATTGGCAAGTCGAAGTGCTACTCCAACTGGCATATATAATCAACTGACTATTCGCGCACTCGCACGGACACCCACGATTCGATAAAACCGAGGGACGAGGGGACGCAGCTGCGTGATTTAGGCGGCCAGGGGAGCTTCCGACTCAGAATTGAGATATTACCACTCGCTAGTGTTCTTCGCTCCGCGCACGGATTATTTTCCAAGCTCTATCGCCGGAGCTACGCATATACTTCGTGAAAAGGGCGTGAAACCCGCTCCTATTTTATACGGTAGCGTGCTCACTGTGTGTCCGATAAATTTGCACGCACGAATTCTCACTTGATAGATGCTGGTAATGAGAATTCGAAACGTAGGAAAATTTTCTTGGCATACTCTGTGCTTCGAATAAATAGATTACGGCATCTGATTTTAGGTGGCAATCATGTTGTTTTTTTTTTTTTTTTTTTTGGTTATTGTTTTTTAAAGATCAAACACAAAATGTAACTGTTAGATAAGATTAAGTAACTGTATAAAATTACCTACCGAGGTTTCCTCGTCTGTATTTATAAGACATCTTTGTTGTACTAGGAAGTACGATTAATCGTCGACTCCGATGGATTTTAAATGTAAATATATTTTTAATAAATCGATTGATCGATTCTTTGATCAATCGTTCAGTTGTTATTTTACGTAAAGGGGTTACATCATCTTGAACTTTTTGAAAATCCGATTCTAAAAACTCCACCGGACGTGTTGACCGCCTATTTATATGCATAAATCATACCTCTAGAAAATATTGAATCTTAAGGGAAAAATACCGGCCTTCTAAAGTTTGATTTTATTCTACCGCACTGTGAAGTGCTCCGTATGCGTTCTTCAAGGGCACAAGCAAATCTTCACGAATATCAGCATAAATCTGCATTTCATACAGACGTGCAAAAAGTAATTTGCCCTGTTTGCGAAGCTCTCGCTGACTGAGCTTTGCTGAAACGGTGTTTAGGAGGATATAATCAAAACTGTAACGAAAGCATAAACGCTATGATATGGAATATCAGTTCGCTACGTGTATTTATAATGGCTGCTACAGTAATACCTTTTTAATATTACACGTATTAAACATAACCATCCTAAGTAATTGTTATGACATCTGTAATGAAGAAGACGACCACCGTATATCGCTTGCTGAAAAACCCGCGCAAGACACTACAAAAGAGGCCAGAACAGCTCGGAGAAAATCAAGATTATTTCTCGAGGACCAGAAACTTGCTGAAGCAGGACCCCAGTATGGAGCAGGAATCGCCGGTCAACTGTACGACAAGGTAAGCCACAAATTTTCAATGTTTTATACTGTTGAAGCCGCGTCAGAACTTTAAACGCGTTTTTCTCGAAACGACATTTCTTGAATTTGCGGGAAATTTCACTCAACAACAACTATTCAGTTTGATTTGAAATTTATACCACACATTTGTAACATAATCCTTTTAATCCGTACGTAGGATTTTTTTTTAATGTTGGGCGTTTTTGTTTGATCAATGCTTTTAAGTAGAAATTTGATGTGTAAAACAAATGTAAATTACTCCGTGATACCAAAAATCCATTTTTTCCAGAAACTCCTATGTAGCGCCGTGTATTTGATCCGACTTGACAAAATATTTTCATTCTGTTGTGTTTAAGATCAACCGTGAGGCTGTTAGGATTCCCGTAGATTGGAGGTGGAAAAAAAACTTGAATGTATCTCCATCAATTATCAATATTTTTAGATGCATAAAATACATTAAGGAAGCTGACAATATGTACTAAAAGTGTGTAAAGATAGAAATAAAAAATATGAATTAGTTTAGCTACAAAATATTCGTGAATACTGAGTTTTATTCTAGCCTCTCAGGGTGGTGTAACCTCATTATTGTTTTCACCACTAGGTAACTGAATAATAATAAAAAAAATAATAACAAAACAGCCCGCTCAATCATTGGTTTTTTCGGTTCGTAGATTAATCCATCAATTGTAAAACAAGGAATCGTAAGTGCGCGATTAATCCCTCGTAGATACAATTTTTTCGATACAATTACGAAGACTGAACAAGGTGATCCTTGCATCAGACCAAATGCTTTTTCAGCTCTCTTTACAACTACAGGCTAGAATCGTCACGTGGTTATTCTTAAAGATTAGAGATTTTTTGCTCCGCAGCATCATGTAGATATCGTGTAATCCGAGGAGCGGAGTGTCGAGTACAATCTGGCCACCGTGTATCTCTATTGAATTATGTAGCGGTCTGGGAAGGTGGGTGGATGAGTCGGGAGAAGAATTGGAAGAAACGGTTGAAAGTCTTCGGCAAAGGATATATATTCGAGATATCAACGTCGACGAGAACAGCTGCGCCTATACACATCTGTGTGGGTGTCGGTGAAGGTGTAGACCCATACTTTGCACTTCTGAGATGTATATTTTACCTGCAGATTACGCTAGTATTTTAGGGGGAACAGTAGGTTGTCATTTTCGGTGGTTCCCCCTTTTGTCTTCTTCCCGCGTTGTATACCGTATAATTTATGCACCCCTATAGCGCGTTCATAAACCCGAAATATTTTAAAACAAACATAAAAGCTCGGGCTGTGAAAAGCTCGCTTTATGGTAATAAGTCTATGTTGCCGTTTATATGGAACTTGGCAGGGCTTATACTAAGTGGAATCGCGTTGGGCGTATCGGTTTTTTTCACTCTACCCTCGCGTTCCTCGGTTTACGTTTGATTTTATTTTTTACTTCGTTCATCGTGTTTTTCAAAAGAGACAATGATGACTGCGGGAAGAGACCGTAAAGGGGACGAACAACGAGGAGAAAAAAAATTTGAATTTATACCAAAAAGTTTTCACTCTTAAGGCGATGTCCTCGTCGAAATCACGGATGAATATCTACAAAACGGTACATCGAAATCGTTATTTCCGCGGCCTTGGATGTTTCTTGAGGAATAGATTCCGATGAAATCATAAAATCAGTGAAAATCGACAAACTTTTACACTGAGAGAAATTTTTAGTTCCGGTTACTGCTCAGTCCTTAACTATTTTCATTTTTTACCACAATCGAAAAACATAGTTCTAGGTACGAAATGAAAATTAGTTTTGTAGCTGTTACCAGAAAGTCAAGTATCCGTTACTATTCATTCTCATTACGATCAATGATAATAATAATAATAATAATAACAATAATAATAATAATAATAATCACTGCCGTTACCCGCCATACCCGGTAGAGTATCACTGTTACTATATTTTTTTGTAGCTGTTGCGAAAATTTAATACTTGTGCAACAATAAATTGAGGTTAAAGCCTTATTTGACTAAAAAAGTAGAGTTAACCGAACAAACTAATTTTGCGTTGCAATTACTAAAAAAGGATCCACAATAGCGCAAAATGGTTACGCGTATCTCGTTTTTCGTAATTCCAACAACATTCAAACAGTTTTTTTAACGACAGCTGTTTTACTGAATTTTTCTAGTTACTAGAACAAATGAAATGTTTCTCGGTGTATGTTGTGTGAATCGTAAAATGTCAACACGTCAATTATATCGATTGAAATCTTAGCCTAGGCATTTTTTATCTAAACAAGGGCACACCCCCATTCTACGTGTAGTTCCAAAAAGGTAGGCCACAAAACTTACCCATAATCGTGAGTAAAGCAATTACAAGTTGAGTCAGATATCCATTGCCGAGCGTTGTTTTAAGACCTCGGAAAAATATGCTTTTGTTTTCATTCCAACGGGCCAGCTTATATATAAACGACCACGTAATAAATATCATTCCGCGCAGTGCAATGTGGCCGCTGGAGGATTACGTCCGTAGCGCGAATAATGTTACTGTTTTTAATCCACGCATTGTTTCAACTTCGCTTTATACCTTTTTTTTAGAAATAGCGAGTTGGGGGGAAAAAGGCGTCCGGTGACAATAAAATTTTCCATGGAACCAAGGCTTTTGTTATGTACGTACACGTATTATACACTCGTCGGGCAAAACGAAGTTAATAATTCTGGTCAACGGACCGCATGAATATTCCATGCTTGGATCGAGGAACACTGTTGCTACTCATGGACCATTTAAGGGGATTTCGTATCTCGGACGTAAAAAAATACAGTTTTACTACTTTCGGCATGGCCGAGATCCCTGTATACATCGAAGTTTTATGATACTTTGAATGTTCGTTTGGTAAAACATATTTAAAACTCTTTATACACCGTGGTTGCAAGTCTCCGTTATCACTTTTGGATTTTCATACCCGTTAAGCGAGTTTCCGTAATGCCTTAGATTTTTATAGCATTTTAGTAATACTGGGATTACTCGAATAGATTAGCATTGTTTTGATCGATGTGATTTCAATTTGATCTCGTGCGCTACCTTACTAGTTGTCAGTGTTTTACCATATGACACAGTTGTAGGGAAGACTGGGGCACGATGGACTCCCCAAAAATTTTGGTATTTGCTTCACAATATACAGAATGAATACTGTCTTTGTGCATGTGACGCAAACCGAATCTGCTCGTAAGATTTTTTCTATATAATGTTAAAAATTACGTTTACACATTCATGTAAGAAAAACGTATTGTGATTTCATGACAATAAATTCTGTCAAAAAATACCACAGAACAATCAGCTAAGTGCTAACAGATTTCAAACACTACGCATAGCAATTTTAGCTCTAATTTAACGACGTTATTGTCAAGTATTCCTATGTATACTATGCGAACTACTCACCAATTGCAATTTGTTGATCCTGGTCGTTCAGTTTTTTTTCGGAATCAAACTTTCATTTGACGCATGCATATTGCTTTGATAGTAAAAAACATGATATTTTCAATAATCAAACTTGTAAACTTGAAAATTAGTCCAGAAGGTCAAAAGTTACCAAGTCAAGGACCTGGACAGCCAGAACTACGGAGTGCTTGTCTTGAAAGTCGAGTTTTACCAGGTAGCGGACCTGGAGCACAGGAACCACGGAGCGCTTGTCCTGGAACTGGAGTTTCACCAGGTGCGTACCTGGAGCTCAGAAACCACCTAGCGCCTGTTCTGGAAGTCAAGTTTCACCAGGTAGCGTACCTTGAGCGCAGAAACTATGGAGCGCTTGTCCTGGAACTCGAGTTTCACCATGTAGTGGACATGGAGCGCAGAAACCACGGAGCGCCTGTTCTGGAAGTCAAGTTTCAGCAGGTGCGTACCTGGAGCTCAGAAACCACTTAGCGCCTGTTCTGGAAGTCAAGTTTCACCAGGTAGCGTACCTTGAGCGCAGAAACTATGGAGCGCTGGTCCTGGAACTCGAGTTTCACCATGTAGTGGACATGGAGCGCAGAAACCACGGAGCGCCTGTTCTGGAAGTCAAGTTTCAGCAGGTGCGTACCTGGAGCTCAGAAACCACTTAGCGCCTGTTCTGGAAGTCAAGTTTCACCAGGTAGCGTACCTTGAGCGCAGAAACTATGGAGCGCTGGTCCTGGAACTCGAGTTTCACCAGGTAGCGTACCTTGAGCGCAGAAACTACGGAGCGCTTGTCCTGGAACTCGAGTTTCACCAGGTAGCGTACCTTGAGCGCAGAAACTACGGAGCGCTTGACCTGGAACTCGAGTTTCACCAGGTAGCGTACCTGGAGCTCAGAAACCACGGAGCGCCTGTTCTGGAAGTCAAGTTTCAGCAGGTGCGTACCTGGAGCTCAGAAACCATTTAGCGCCTGTTCTGGAAGTCAAGTTTCACCAGGTAGCGTACCTTGAGTGCAGAAACTATGGAGCGCTGGTCCTGGAACTCAAGTTTCACCATGTAGTGGACATGGAGCGCAGAAACCACGGAGCGCCTGTTCTGGAAGTCAAGTTTCAGCAGGTGCGTACCTGGAGCTCAGAAACCACTTAGCGCCTGTTCTGGAAGTCAAGTTTCACCAGGTAGCGTACCTTGAGCGCAGAAACTATGGAGCGCTGGTCCTGGAACTCGAGTTTCACCAGGTAGCGTACCTTGAGCGCAGAAACTACGGAGCGCTTGTCCTGGAACTCGAGTTTCACCAGGTAGCGTACCTTGAGCGCAGAAACTACGGAGCGCTTGACCTGGAACTCGAGTTTCACCAGGTAGCGTACCTGGAGCTCAGAAACCACGGAGCGCCTGTTCTGGAAGTCAAGTTTCAGCAGGTGCGTACCTGGAGCTCAGAAACCATTTAGCGCCTGTTCTGGAAGTCAAGTTTCACCAGGTAGCGTACCTTGAGCGCAGAAACTATGGAGCGCTGGTCCTGGAACTCGAGTTTCACCATGTAGTGGACATGGAGCGCAGAAACCACGGAGCGCCTGTTCTGGAAGTCAAGTTTCAGCAGGTGCGTACCTGGAGCTCAGAAACCACCTAGCGCCTGTTCTGGAAGTCAAGTTTCACCAGGTAGCGTACCTTGAGCGCAGAAACTATGGAGCGCTGGTCCTGGAACTCGAGTTTCACCAGGTAGCGTACCTTGAGCGCAGAAACTACGGAGCGCTTGTCCTGAAACTCGAGTTTCACCAGGTAGCGTACCTTGAGCGCAGAAACTACGGAGCGCTTGACCTGGAACTCGAGTTTCACCAGGTAGCGTACCTGGAGCTCAGAAACCACGGAGCGCCTGTTCTGGAAGTCAAGTTTCAGCAGGTGCGTACCTGGAGCTCAGAAACCATTTAGCGCCTGTTCTGGAAGTCAAGTTTCACCAGGTAGCGTACCTTGAGCGCAGAAACTATGGAGCGCTGGTCCTGGAACTCGAGTTTCACCAGGTAGTGGACATGGAGCGCAGGAACCACGGAGCGCTTGTCCTGGAAGTCGAGTTTCACCAGGTAGCGTACCTTGAGCGCAGAAACTACGGAGCGCTTCTCCTGGAACTGGAGTTTCACCAGGTGCGTACCTGGAGCTCAGAAACCACTTAGCGCCTGTTCTGGAAGTCAAGTTTCACCAGGTAGCGTACCTTGAGCGCAGAAACTACGGAGCGCTTGACCTGGAACTCGAGTTTCACCAGGTAGTGGATATGGAGCGCAGGAACCACGGAGCGCTTGTCCTGGAAGTCGAGTTTCACCAGGTAGCGTACCTTGAGCGCAGAAACTACGGAGCGCTTGTCCTGGAACTGGAGTTTCACCAGGTGCGTACCTGGAGCTCAGAAACCACTTAGCGCCTGTTCTGCAAGTCAAGTTTCACCAGGTAGCGTACCTTGAGCGCAGAAACTATGGAGCGCTTGTCCTGGAACTCGAGTTTCACCATGTAGTGGACATGGAGCGCAGGAACCACGGAGCGTTAGTCCTGGAAGTCGAGTTGTACCAGGAAGCGGACCGGAGCGCAGGATCCAGGAGGTAGAGAACCCGGTACTCGAAATCTGCGGAGCGCGATTCTCATCCGTCCGCTCTACTGTGCGGTTGTTTCCAGACTGAGGAATTCGGCTAGCTGATTACTATAGATCGATGACGTCAAGAGAAAAAAAAAATTTAGGTGACGTCACTTTCTGAACATCCGAACATCCGAACATCCAAACTTTCGTTTCGAATTTTAATATTGTAACTAATTGTCAGTAGCAAATGGATATAGAAAATTTTGATAAATTTTTTTTTGGTTTCCCTAAATCAGGAAACATCTTCACCCGTTAAATTGTATTCAATACTAGCCATAGCATGTCTTTTTCCCTTCGAAAATGACTCATTGAAATTTATGTGTATAAAATTACCGACCGTGAATTGCTCGACTTCCACTAGTTTAGAACATCAACTTTGAATTATTATTTTATAGAATTCTGTAAATATTTATTCATCAAATTATACTTTTTTCAAACAACATGCAAGATTCTCTCTTCTTAAATCATGATTGGAATTACTTCGAATCTAAGTATGAATCGTGTAAAATAGTTGGCAAACAAAGAAAAAAAAAAAAAAAGAAGATATATGTATGAAATCGCTTGTAGATTTATATGAAATTCCATCATCACAGTCTATTATGAGTGAATCTGTGAGCAACTAGCCTTTAAATCTTTTCCATGTGATCGATTCTGTGTTATTTGAAGAAAAAAAACTGCAGCTGGACTGTCATTGAAGTGCTTGCAGCAATTTTCTCAATTATACCGCATCCATTAATCTCATTTCGACTTGTAGTTCAAACAAGACCGGAAGTCAGTCGGTACATGAAAGAGAATCGATGCACGTATTACGCAAGTATACAAGTGAACCCGATCTTTCCCTGCGGGCAGTTTGTCTTAATCTCGAAGCGCAAGAGAGGCGGATATGTGCGCACGGTGAAGGGATTATACTTATCGAAGAAAAGGTTTCAGGTTACGAGTGATCCGACAAATTACCCACATACATTTGAGGGTCCGTTTTATAGAAGTTCCCCAATCCGCTCGTCTCCTGCACGCGCTTTCACACACCTACGCACTTTGCGGATCGGGGAGGATGCGGGTAGAGAGAAAGAGCTCGATTACACTACGTTTCAGTTATCGGTACGCGAGGATCTTTCGAAAATTGACGCAGGCATGAGCTTCTTTTTTTTCGATTTTTTTCTCTTACAATTAGTCGCGTTTTTTTTTACATTTCCACGGGTTCGTTTTCTGGGAGTAAAACAAAACAGTTTATTATCTTTTAATTGAAAAACCTTTGTCGACGATCACGCTCAGGTATTATATTCTCACGTGTGTAGGCCTGCGTAACTCGGGTAAGCCGATACTAAAGGCCTATACGTGCATGATATGCATGTACGAACAGACTGCCGGTTTTCGACCCCGTGCCCAAGCTTCAATCAGGAATTTAAACCGGCTACGAGCTCCAGGTTTAACCGCAATCGGAACAAATCCGGAAATTTAATCAAAACTGAAAGGTTATTCATACTGTAGGTATGCCTTTACTTCAATTGCATTCAGGTACGTAACACGCGGATTATCCATTCTCAACTCGACGGATGACCTCCCAAATACTTTTGAATCTGCTGACCACTGAGATTGGTTTAGGGGAAAAAAGAGAATGGAAAAGAAATGGAAAAAACAATAACCACAGGTGGTTAAACTCCGCGGATTTTCATCATTACATTTGAATGTCTGGTATTGAGCTGTTATACTTTTTTCGCTGTCTTATAATAACTTAGATTTTTACCAAGAGAAACGAGAGAGTTTAAAGACCAACTACTTTTTAGTTTTGTAAAAAATTCTGAATAATTGTGACAAATATCGATGGTGAAAGTTATACGTTCGTTAATTTTGCACAATCTGTATAAAAATACTCTGAATAATCAAGTCTCTAAAAGTTTTTACGGGTGGTGTTTTTTAATTCAAGCAAAAATGTAATATTTAAAGCTTCCGGTGGTCAGAATGCCAGAACAATTCATTAAACTCAGGAATATTTAAAACTTTCTAATAAAAAATTAATTACCCGTGAGGCCTAAGTTCGAATTTATGTTTATGTGTATAATTTTTTTAGTAAGCAAAGTAGCTGCTTGTCGATTTCGTATGCATGTTGAAATAATTAATTATGCTAACTATTTAATTTCTTCTAACTGCACGTCTAAAATTTCTAATAAGCACTTTTTGCTATCTTATTCTGTTTAGTCCAAGCTTTTGAATGAGAAAAGTTATTACTTAAATAAGTAAGTTTATATAGCATGATTATTCAAATAGTAGAGGACATTAATTGAAAATTTTAGGTGCCGGATAAATTTCTTACTAGATATTAACAGAACCAATAATTTTATTCCTGAGCCATTCAGATCAAATGCTTTCAAAATTTCTCCAGAATCACCAAACATTCATCACTATGAAATATTCATTTTGATGTAAATCTGACTTTTGGTTACTTTTTTTCTGTTTTCACGTAGGTATATACAACAAATCTGTCTTTTTTTAAGGTGTCGATATTTTTGGGCGTAATAAGAAGATAAAAAATATCTTTTGAAGAGCTATATATATATATATTCCCTTTAAGGATGTACGAGACTCAAAGCCCGGACGAAAAATTGGTTAAATCAAAAACGGAATAGAACAAAGGATGAGAAAGTCTTACTTAAGCTAACGCAGTTACACAAACTAAAAAAATCCTCAAGACACGTGAAAAAATGTACAATCAGTGAGTTTTAAATGTATAAAGGATCCTAATGTATTAACAACCTTGGATAAATGACACATTTACGATTGAAGTTCGGTATCTAATCAATTTTTTCCATATCAGAAGTACTTTTCTAACGATATTTGATTTAATAAGGCCTTAGTAACGGTTCGCTTAGTCGGGTTTTTTATTCGAAGTTGTTTTTATCTGACTGTCTGATTGTGAGTATAACGACATGTAACAGATGCATCAGAATCAGCTTCGAGTGTATCTTTTAATAGAAATAAGCTGTTAAGAGAGGAAAAGAAAAAATGTTAAAAAAGCGTCTCGCCGTGGCACGAATTAAGGGGTATAAATGATTAGTTGAACAAGGCAGTTTTACGACAGGGTCCATTTATCGAGGATCTCGGGGGTGGAAGCGAGTTCGTCTTGGCAGAAGTCCGGGGACATTCTTGGGCCCATCCATCTCTTGGGGGTCCCGGTATCACGTGGTCGGTCATTAAGAGAGCGAAAGCAGCGAAAGCCCGGCTAGTCAATGAGGCGGACCTCGGAAACGTGAAGTCTCGAAGAGTTATTTCCTGGTGCAGTTTTTCTATGAATAGCACCAGGCGAGTAACGTTTAGTCAGAGTTAGCTTACAACTACGGAGAAAGATCGAAAGAAACGGAGGAGAGAGAAGAAGGAACGGAGAAATGCACTACAGAGAAAAAACCGGGCTTTCCATTTGCCCGGGGAAAAGGGCCGAAAGGTCACCGTGGCTCTGCCGATACACAGAGAGAGCTTCTCTCCTACTTTCGTATAAATGGAACAGACGCCATGCGTGTACAGCTCGGAAAATAAACGTCCCCTAGGTCTTTTGGTGGTTCAGTGATAACGGTAACGAGAAACAGTCTCACGAAGAATTTGTAGCTTTTTGTTACCACAACCATGCCCTTCGAAATTTATTGTGCAGGCATAAATAGAAAAATGATGTAATGTTATTTGGAGTGAAAAATTTGGTGAAAATCAGTTGAGGATGAGCTTAATTGTGTTTTTAACTGATAAGAAATTCCAAAATTCACCCTAACGTTTATGCTGAATAATTTTTATTCGCTTTTCATTATGAAATATCTGTTTTGCGTAGCTTTAGTACTTTGGAATGAATATTGAACAACACCTTGAAAATTGAAGTGAACGTCTAACTCGATGTATTACCGTTCTTAATTCATGATTGAATGTGAAATTCGAAGGCACTCGATGCATCGACAGATGTCTGAAGCAGCGTGCATTTTTAAGCGCAATTTATTATGAATTTAATAGCTTAACCCGCTAGATTATAAAGTGAAACTTTTTTTTCTCTCAGCTTTGCACGATTCTCATTTTTCATCAAGCGCTCGACAATTGCGAAGAATCTGGAATCTTTGCTTATCTATTTTTGATCAAGGCCTGATTGCGCCTTTGTGGCTAAATTACGTACGTATTTTGCGAACAAGAAAAAGTAAAATGAGAAACGAAGAAGAGAAAATTTGACAATGGGGGGAGAAACGCGTTGCGGGAATATATGCGTGTATTGAAATGTAAATTTGAACTCGGCTTGTCTGTCTGTATCATCTTGGCAGCTGCAACTGATGGCTCCTTCTGGAGTCTCGCTGCCGCAAATCCCTATCAAGATATTCCCTCATACCTTTTTTCACCGCAGTGCATTCATTCCTGCCTCAGAGAATAGATATAATACCTTTTTCACCTCGCCCTGTGCGCCCGGAGTTAAAATAAAAGCCACGACAGTCTTTTCGCATTTTTTTTCAGCGGGCGATTCTTGGCCAGACTGTAACGTGCGAAAATCTGTACATCCTGCACACGTATCTCAGCCATAAACGGAACCAAGTGCGCCGTAAGCAGCACCGTTTACACGCCATGCAGCGTTACCGACAATTCTAACAGCCGTCCGTCACGAATCTGTAGTTTTAAAAGGCTTTCATTTATATAAAAGCCCGGCTTGTTCGGTGTTAAATATGAGTTACGGCAGCTTTTAGCGCTCGCCGGCACGCTATCCATTGCGCCAAAGCGCCACCAATTTATCCCGGGCATTTGTTCTCGTCTCCGAGATCGCGCCTCAAGACCAAAGTTAATCTGACCACCATCGACCCTCTTCCTTTTTTCTTTACGATATCTCGCGCAAATCCCGGCTACCAATTGTATTCCGACCGAGTTCGCGTTAGAAAACAAACCGTTCGTGAGGAAAGAGATGCGGGCAATTCGAGTTGAGGTATAATGATGCGAGAAGGAATTCATCTGCTATGAATTTGTCAAATTATCTTTGCAAAATATTTAACTTTATTTTCGAAAAATATGGATAAATTAGAACATCCGGAAGACGGTAAACTGAAATTTGGTGTAGAATAACAACTTTTTAGTAAAATCCAACTAAATAGACGCAGTTTGAATATTTTTTCTGGAAAACTATAAAACTTATTTTGGTCTTAATTTATCGATTGAACGGCGGCTACCTTTGAATTATTTCTTTTTTTTTCATGACCACAAGTTATTGGATATCTTACGTAGTAAATCAAAATATTTTAGTGCAATTCGTAGCGATAGACAGAAATCGTGAAATCGAAACGAAATTATAGCATACAAGCATTGCAAGAAGACGACTGAAGCTTTCAGTTTTCAGCCCGTGCTTTAACTAATCAGATGCATGTTGCTACACAGGTAATTATAAATACGGTGTAAAGTGAGTTTGCACTACCTACCGAGTTGAGAAGTTCATTTGAAGTTCCAGGCAGAGTCATTTAAGAGAGTTAATTATATTGAGTACAAGCCTTAGAGAGTGTCGTACAAAATTAGGTTGATGTTATCTTTTGGACACTCTGTCAAGCAGAAGAAAATTTCATTAACAGCTGGCAAAGAATTTAGATATCGGTGAGGCGATTTAGATAGGAATTGATTTTTCGATGTGTATATGTAGGGAATTTTTTAGGCCTTGATAAAGTTTCTGGTATATTTATTGTGGGATAATAAACGCGATTTACTAAATTTTCTGTATTTTTTCTGCCAACGATTACGGAACTCTTTACTATTCCCTTGAAGGTGAAAAAGAATGCCCTGTAACTTCATGAAAACCGAATGATTTATGTATCGATTTTGCGCCACTAGATTATATGGGATCAGTGTGAGTTAACTTCGACAATTGGAGAGAATAAAATCAGTCTTATGAATAAAGTTTGATGTTTTCGCCGTACATTAATCAAAGGAATTTTCAAAAATACATTTTGAAGTACAGTTATTTCAATCGATCTGAAATATTTTTCGGATACTTCCGTAGTTTGAGTTGAAGATTAAAGTATCTCTCTTAAAATATCAAGTCTTATAAGATTGGACAAAATACTGATAGTCAATAAAGTACAATGATTTTAAAAAAAACCCAGAGCTTAATTTATATACGTAACGATGGTTCGTCATTTCAAAAAAATCTAGGTTTCCAGTGAATAATTAATTACACACGATCGAATCTTCATTTCTTCCCAATTCTGGAATTTGCATCACTGCGCAGCTATTTTGTGTCAGAATTCGTGAGTGTGAAAGTCAAGGAAACATCACGGAATCACGTAAATCTCGTCAGACTTCCTCGATAGGTCGACCAAAGCACCTGACGCTTTGGTTGCAGTGCAAATATAGGGTGTGGGTACATAGATAGTCACATCTATGTGCAAAGGCTATGAGCGAAGCCGCCAGGCCGTTACGACGTAAGCCAATGTGCCAATGGTGATCAGTTATGGAGATTACCAAGTTGTTAGGCACAGGTCTATGTTATTAGGGCTTAGTGACGGTTAAGTTTACAGCCTGCCCCAGCTAGTACGCTATTAAACACTGGCCTTAGGCATGACCACCCGGATATTGAGGACGCGGAGGAGTGCTTTATGTTTCCAACGCATTCTATCAGATCGAATTTTTCGGCTCTGATCTCGAGCCGTGCCTTTCACCCACGCTGATTCATCTTTTAGACTGAAAAAATTGATGAGTGTATTGTTCAAGATTGAATGTCAGGCCGACTTGGCATTTTTTCATTTTAATGAAGCGTGAAACGATAACGGGCTTTTTCTTTACTTGCAACTTCATTGCAAAACATATTTATGCTACTTGAGAAAAAGTGCCGAAGAAGTCGATATCAATTCTCTGGATTTTCCTGGCTCTTAGTCACTCTCAAAAATATAACCTGTGTAATTTTTTTTTTTACTAGACAACTCCGTTACCTTTGATTTTCGAATGATATATTACAACAAGTAGAATATTTTCGAAAAAATCTGGTACATTTTTTACTTTGAGCTTGTACAAGACTTTTTATGGAAAACTACGATTAGGCTGGATAATATTATTCAAGGAAGCATTGTCTTCTGATTCATTAGCACTCGACATCAATCGTATAGTGTACACCGGATTTTATGATTTCAGAGTTACAAATATGACACGTAATTTCAGGGGGTTCAAGATTTTTTATGCGAGTGCTAAAGATTTCACACAATTCGAATGGCTCTGTGCGGTTTTAAAGATGTCACAAGGTTTCGAAAGATATAAAATGATGATATTCCAGAGCGTTCTACGAGACGTTAGATGATTTTACAAGGTTTCACTGATTAGTGGATACCATCTGTAAAAGATGGTGAGCCTCTTGAGGTGAACAGAATTTGGGAATCGACTGCTCTTTAAACTTGATTTCTTTTCCCAACGTTCTTGGGTCAGAATACACAGCCGGCTATCATCGAAGCCCATGATGGAGAGGCCTAAGCCGTAATGGGAATACCTTTAATACCTTTGAAGATACCACGGCGGCGAGTGAAATTGAATTCTATATCAAATGAAAATCCGAAATATGGGGGTGGTCGGCTTACTTCACTCATGCAAGGGGCTTATCTGATTGAGTCCATGGCGGACTGCGCGAACGTTCGCGTTCGTAATTTCAAACTTGCTGACTTGCCGCAAGCACGTTGCCACGAGGATAACCATCGTTGTATTTGTATACGTCCACCGCGTATCTCGGTGGATTTGGGGAGAGAGGAGGAAGCCCTCTCTGACCATGGTTTATCGAGGTGTGCGGGTTATACTCCGTCCTAACGTTATTACGCGGGGTTCAGGCGGCTGTATATTAAACTTGGGGCTTCGTACACTTTGAGGATTTGCGGATTCCCCGAGATCCTAGAATTTTAATCGCCCCAGCTTGCTCTGACCTCAGTCTTTCGCCCCCGATGACCATGCCGATCAAACGCATCAAGGGTTGGCACAGAATATCAAAAAATGATGAAATTGGCATCATGCGAGTATTTCTCGAACAAAATACTTTATTTTATACAAATATAAAAGTTATATCGCCAAAGGATGATAGAACCATTCAGAAAAATGTTTCGTATAGTAGCATCATGATTGTGTCCGCCGTACCATTTCCTGCTATCTGTGGCTTCTATCATAAAGTTCTATATTCATCAATTTGACGTCATTTTCTTCAGTTTATGACTAAAATCTGGCTTTGAGCAAGTTTTAGAAAGAAGTTTTTTTATCCTCGGTTCACTTTAATCAAATCAATTAAGCTGTACCATTCATACCCATAACCACAGATTATACATACAGAATGTGGCTACGACTGGATGAAACGATATCAACAATTGGTACTCAGATAACCAAAACTGGTACGTTTATCCTAATACTGAAAGCCTGAAAAAAGAACGTTAAGGTGGTGTCAAAGTGTCACTTCCGAGATTCACCGTTTTTTCTCGAATCTACTGTAGTTCTGCAACAATTGCAAGGACTGGCGATTTACTTGGAGCCATTTGCGGCGGAAATGAGAACTGTCCTGGGGAGCTGAATAGAAATTGGATACAAACACGTGACGAGGATCGCCGCAAGCTGGAGGTAATTACACAGCAACGAAATAGAGTGATAAATCGTTGGAATTGTCAAACAATGGTCTTTACTTATTCGTAGCGTCTAATTCTCCTCGGTATTTAGTACAGCCGCATCCGCAGTCGCATAACCCTGGAGAACCTAGAGAATTAATTTATCGTTGACTCCAGTTATACGCGAATACCATTGCTGACAAAACGGGTGTAATTAATTTTCAGACCACGACGTTTCCGGTTTGATGCGGTGGGTAGGTACCCATCCACCCACTCCAATTCTGTACACGTTACTCGCTTCACCACCGAATGAGACGCCAAGAGGCGAGGCTCTTGATGTCGATCCTGGTATGATGCCGGTACTTTAAGATATTAATTATCTGTCCGCGAGAAATTAGTCGGTCAGCGAATTTTGACGCTAATTGTTGTGTATCGGCGCGTACCGTCATTTGTTAGGGTTTAGTAGCTGATGCCATACCAATGCCGCGCTGTAACAGCTCGTCTCTACTAACGTGTTTGGACCAAGTTTCGGAGTTCGAAATTATCCGCTCTGAACACGGCCTTGTCTCACCGATACTCACGAGCTTGAGCTTTCCGAGGAAACCTCAGCGTCTCACTGACTGAGGGACAAACAAACGCCGCGGACGGTCTCCCGGGACGTTGAATCCGACGTGACATAAGTCGCAATTAGCCGAAACTCACCTCGAGTCCAAAGGAAACACACAGACGTTCCTGTTTTTCTCATTGTCAGAGAGAAACAGAAAAAGTTTGAACAGAAAAAATCAACGAGTAGGGGACTCGAGACACGCTCGTGAAACTGTTTCTCTAAAGATCACTATTTCGGTCTGATCTTTGGAAACTTTCCTCAGAGTCATCGTCAGGAGTTTAGAGAAACTTAATTCGGTACAGTATTAGTTTGTGGAATCACTGTCAGGCCAAATTTGCTTTTTATTTTGCGCGAGTCGCCTTTGTTATGTACATGAAAATTACAGCAACAGTTTCTGGGGTCAGTAATAGACTTTTTTTTATGACGCAATTCTCACCCCTAATCGATTAAGGGGCTATTCCCAAGCGTCATGAGAACCCACAATGATTGTCCAAAATGTAGTGATGTGAAAAAAATCTCGTCATTCACGACTTAAGCCGGCAGCTTCAACTGATATTCATGAAAACTATTTCGTTGCATATTCTTGTGGTCTGGATTCAAGGTCCAGGCCATAAATGCACCGCATTCTTGATCTGAAAATTACTCGACGAATCTTAAGAGAACAAATATCGCTCCTCTTACCGTCACTGCTGACAAATCAGAGTTGTTCTCCAGAATTATGCAGGATAAAGTAAGTGTTTCTTGATCTTATGCCGAGTCGGATGCTGGATAGACGCGATCCGAAGATATCAAGTTGTTCAATCTTATTCGGGATGCACGGAATTTAGAAGACGGGATTATCACTTGCTCAACGAGCGTTGCGCCCGTGTTTCGAGCCATGAGTATGACTTTGGCTACAGGAGTGTGGACCGATCCTGGCGGAGAAGATACCCGTAATCCTTGGTACCTGTAGTAAAATCTATGTTATCTCCCGCCGTCGAGACCGATCGACTTCCAATCCTTTCCGTGTCACCATCATGGCAAGGAACCGATATTTTTTGCTGAACGTGAATTTCCTCAGTAACTATAGGCCCGTTAAAAGTCGCTTGCCATTATCAAACTTGCAGTGGTCAAGCAGAACGTGTGACCCACGTGGAATGTCTGCTGCGGCAGGAAACTACCGGAAAAATTTATTCCGCAGCACAGACCACTTCCAACACACCCGGTGGACAAAACGTGTCTTATCTAGACGTGGTGCAGAGTCGGAGAGGGAGATAGGAACGTAAAGACAGCCGAGAGCCGTACCCGACGGCTGAACAAAAGACAGTCGCAGTCGAGCAAACTTAAGGATGGACTGGAAGTGTGTGACATAAATACATATAAAAGCTCGCTAAGAGTCGCTTTATCCTGTCGTCGCCAGATACTAAACATGATTCATTTCCCCAGCTCGCCCGCTCCAGACGTCCAGAAAAAGCACTGAGTCTGCAGTTTTCCCCGTCTGCAGGACCTCCGCTAAATACACTTTGAGCTCCAGGTTCCTGCAGCTTCAGAGGCGGAAGGACGAATGTATGGTGTAAGCGTTTTTCGACCACGGTGCAGGGGTCTTATTTTTGCACATACCTTGCCCTTTGTGCCTTGCTTTCTCATTATTTGTTTTATCGTTATGCACCAGGCTGAACCGCTCAGCGTTTTGCGTTCAGGATTACAGAGACCGGACTCTATGAAAGAAATCTAGACATTGATCGACCGGGCAGATAGCTTGCCAAATATGTCACCTTATCATCATCATAGAAGGCACTGCCTAAATTTGAGTTAAAATTTAAGCACTTCTTTTTATCGACTCTTCAGCATCATAATGGTACAGAGTAGTGCTTACACGTAGATCCGAGTTATTCGGATAATCGAATATCTGAATTACTCGGATCCGTCAGTCGCGAAACTTCAAATCCGGATAGTTCAAGTACCCGAATGGTTCGAGTATCCGGATAGTTAGTATATCCAGAAAAATTTGTACAAAATTTGCAAATAATTTACGTTCACACCACACGTTCAGGAAATTTGTAAAACAATATATTTTTGCAACACAGTTTTATAAGATTGTGAGTTAGCTGTCGAATTCACGCAAAATGTATGGTAATTCCACTTTGCTGTGCAGAAATTGTAGGTAATCTTGCTCCACCTCTGCGTAGAAAATCGGTAGTAAATTCGCAAAAATTTTTAAGAGTATACATATAATGGTAGTTATAATTAACACGTAGCTGTAATATTTGTAGTACAACTATCTTAACCCTTACTTGCCACACTTCTGCAAAAGCACGTATTTGCCAGATCGGGTTGCTTCACACCCCACCGACAATAATTATTATAAAAAATAAACTATTAAACATTGTCACTTGAATTTTTTTTTTAGAACATATTAAAAGTTTAAAGGATCATGTAGTTAATATAGTCAAAAATTGAAATTACGTGTACTAGAAAAAAGCAACAGAAATTACCAAAAAAAAAAGAAACGGCTATTTTTACAAAAAAATTCATAAATTTTTTTTTAATTATCATTTTAATCTATTCAATTTTATTTAATTCAGGAAAAAAAGAACAAAAAACCTAACCTAACCTAACCTAACCTAACTAAACTATTCGTATTACTCGGATAGTTTAAGTATCCAAATAAATCATCTGTTCTAACTATTCGAATACTTCGGTTAGTATGGATACCCGGGTAGTCGAGTACTCGAACTATCCGGATAGTTTCGATATCCGAATTAGAAGCGTTGGATCCGGTGGTTCCGGATTGTTCGTATAATCCAAATACCCGAAAAAGTAGTAGCTCTAGTACAGAGTAATTCCTGAGAACGAAGGTGCTGGCTTTGGGGTACGAAGTATTGGCAGCATTAACCAACCACTTATTGTAATTAATGTCAGGTCGAAGCTTTTTGCCACATGAGACTAAGGGATTGAATTGTTAGCGACATTCCGTGAGCATTCTTGTACAATAGTTGGCGAAGACAAGTTCGAAGAAAGCAAAAGAAAAGAAGAACATGGTTTCTGAAGAGTGAGTTTGCCCGGAATAGAGACCCGAATGATGCCCGTACCGTTATCGTTTAATATTTCCTCAACGCGATAGTGACCATCAATTTCCTGGAGCGTGTAGGAAACATGGCGATATAAGTTGATCAATGGGATTGGTATTTCTCGGGCTTTCGATTAACGTCTTTCTACGACTACGCCATATCCATTTGTTCATTCTCAAGCAGGAAGCGAATGATTGACTTGCACTGATAGTATGAGACGTCCTGAATCTGACGTTTGCGTTATTACTTTTTTCGTTGAAATTTTTCACGATAAAGTATGATGAAAATAAAGTATGAAGATGGTATGCTTCACTCACTCCTTTCTCAAGGGGAGATAGAAGAAACTTTTCTTCGATTATCACCGCAAAAACTAACCACGGAGGCTACGTTGCTATCATGTTCAGAACAAATCACAATGGCCATCGTGCTTCGTGGTCCTAACTTATAATAATAAGTTTTCCGCGAAAAAGTCGACCCCTTTTTGTACTCTCGTCCTCTCCGAATATTACAACAAAAAATCGGAGAGCTACAGTGATAACTGCTACACATCAATTGCAGAGTATTGGGGGCCACCGAAGACTGATAATGATCGATGGCCGAATCGCGGATGTATTTGCGGATGTAAGGAAGGAAGGGTTGGGAATTTCGGTGGGAAACTTGGTTAGGCTAGGTTGGGCCAAGTTGAGAGAGGTCAGGCTAAGATGGGTTAGGTTGCACCTCTTGGCCGGCGATAGCTCTATGGGATTACCGGATAATTGGATTGAGACTGATTCCCGAGAAACCCCGATACAAAACTCGTTTACGAGGGACTACAACTTTCAGTGTTTTCTGACCGAGATATGAAAGTTTCCCGGTCCAGCCGAACGCCACTTTCCTCGAAGTATCATGCTGTAAACGACAGTGGACGACAGCGGGGGAAGATGCTTCCAAACTTATAACATGTACACGAACATCTCAACGCATACATGTATTCCGTTGGTGAAAACAGTCAATAAGACGTGGCGAACGAGGGACAGAGTCTGGACGATAAGGACTCTTGGAAGTGAGTGGGGAAACTACGGGACGAGGAAGGCGAGAAGTAATTAAGGCCGAAATTTATGACACAAGCTATAGAACACGTGAGCTAGGGTGCCAGTCTACCTATACGTTCAAGATCGTTGAGACTTATTGATTTATACCCGTAATAACGACAATATACCAAACTTCATATACGCAGAAAGCATTTCACGGCCGTTAATTCCATCGAGCTCTAGTGTTTTAGAACCAGCATTAAAACTTTTTCTCATTCATCACTGTGACGCAGCGTTGGTCAGTTGAGAATATTGCGCATTCACCTGCCCAGGTAACACGTTATTCAACTTATTGACATGGGAGATTGGCTCGGCTAAGATGCATAACTGTTCTTTTTGATGAAAGGGTACTAATGAAGCATTGGCAACGCGATTTGATTCGTGATTAATTGTCATTCGTGAAAATATTGAAACAAACACATACCCAAAATATTTGCCAATCGTTTGTCCTGAATTTTGTCACCCCAAACGGCTGACCCTTCATGACCTTTTGTACGCTCACTTTAATCTCGGTTGGTGGCTTTAAGCTCGCCCAAGCCTACTCCATATTCAGTCAGCAGCACCAGGCACCGCTTCTCTCCATCCTCGTTTCTCCTATCCTTACTAACCAGCTACTATATCGTCTGCATTCGCAGGAGCGAGCGAAGGTAATGTGGTGCAGATTAACAGTAACACCGAGCCGTGCCCTGTTTAGCTGCGTTCCCTCGGAGCCACTTGAAATCCATTTGCATTTACATCGCTGTTTTAGTACAAATAAATACCAACTTGCTACCGCAGATGTCAAGCTGTAAATTTATCCCCGAGAACATTTATGTTTTACCAGTCAATATGAGACCATTTCTGTCCTTTTTCCAATGATCGATGTTACCAGAATTACGTTAATTGGACACTGGTGTTGATAACTTAACACCATGCAGCGTTGGAGTAGAGGGTGAAAAGTAATTCCTTTCAGACGGGTTCAATTGATCATTTGGAAATTAAAACTTCATTGAAGTGGTCCACTAAGCGTACTGCTTTTCGCTACTATTTTGATGCTATGCTCTTTGGCATTATTTCCAGAAGAAAATATTCATTCAACGCCAATACGATATCACAACCGTTGTTAGTGGATGTGCCTCTGAACCAAGCACTGACTAATCAATGCGAGCCTTGCGTTGTGCAATATTTCAAGATGGCAGTTCATGAGTTAGATACATACACAATGATTTACGTCTGCCGTTGGTTATAATAGTGATTAATTTGCTCAGCCTATGAATAGTCATGCGCGTTAATATTACGTACAAAAACGAGTGGTTAATTTCCAGCCTATAATTTTGTAAATCGGTGATTGGTTCAAAAATTTTTCATTGAAAGCGGGACTCTCTAATTGCGGTGCCAACATTTTTCACATCCGAGTATATACACACACGGCCCGACCGAACAATAACAATGATAACGGCAATATTAACAATGGGGATCTTCTCGTGAAGGATATCGGAGTTTTCTGGATTTAATTGGTTTTTGATGCAAATGCGAACGTAGAGAACGAGGATGGGATCGGAGCAAAGGCAGGGGGAGGGGGAGGATCTCTTGTATAAAGTTACCTGCGAAAAGTAAAAAAAAAAAACATAAAACAAAGAAACGAATTGTCTCGTGTGGTAAAACATACAAACAAGAGTAAAAAATGAATAGCATGCATCATGACTCACCGACATCGTTGATGTCCGCTGCAACATTCGCCAGTTTCAGCTCACTTCGGATACCGGAGGACCTTGATTCTGCCGTCTAGCGGTGTCCACTCCAGCCTTTCAAACACCAAGATCTAGATAATGCATGTGGTATACTGAAGCTGAGTCCAAGGAGTCCTGCACACCGAACTTCATCCACTTTCTGTTCCAGGACCAGGGCCATGAACGAGTTACTGGATCTTCTCGCGCTGTTACTTCGTTCCTCGGGAAAATGAGTTCACACTTCTTGATTTACTTTGAATGCCACTGCACAACAGACTTCAACGATTCGTCGACAGCGCGAAAAACTATTCCTTAGTGGGAAAATTCACCTCCAGATGTTTTGAACTTGCCGAAACTCGTGGGTTCTACTGATTCGTAGGTTCGGTACTGTTAAATACAATGCTGAACGTGTCTCGGCATGATTTGTATTTATGCACTCTGCTGCTTCGCGAGAAGTTATATTGTTAAATTTAGTCCTGCACCCTTTTGTTCGTAGCCACGTTCATTCAGGTTTCTCCCGAGCGACTGCCACTACCCACTCTCAGATAAGACATACGAACACATATGTACATACGACACACTTTTATTATTTTTTTTTTTGTGCTTCTCCTCTTGTATCTCTAATTCACATTTCTGTTGCTTGTCTTTCACGTGTTCGTCTTTTTCGCCCAACCTCCGCCGCCCTTCGCCGCGGCTTTTGAACCTTCAGTCTCTACATGGCTTCATCGTCTCTCAAAGTGAGTCTTTACTATCGCCGTTCCGAGAGAAACGTCCGAGCCGTATGAGTGCGAACTACCACTGCGTAGGCAACGGCGTTTATGTCCCAAGCCCCTTTTTCCAACAGGTAGTTTATCGGACGTACGGGAACAGGATGCAGTCGAGTGAGGGCTGTATATGGGCCAGGGAGATAGCTCTTCCGTTATCTTTACAAGATCTCGCGGGATCCCGTATCTTAGACATGGCGCCTCTACAAGGCGACGGATCTGTCCGATGAAAGTAACAGGCCCGTTATCGCGGGGGATTCTGCTTGCAATAAATATATCGCCTCTGCATGAACGCGAAGAGGGTGGCGTGGAGCGATCGCTTTACCCCTTAAATCGCAGCCTCCCATACTCTCGCCAACGACAACCCCACATGTCGTCGACGTCGCGTGGGTGCTGGGAGTACCGAGTTTCACCGTGCGACTCGTTAAATATGGAAATTTGAAAAACAAAGAAAAAAATGAACAGGGAGATCAAATCCAATGCTGGTTGGACGGATGGTAGAGGAAATTTTTCACGTTTTGGGCGGATTCCATATGCGGTTATTGTTTTGGCTGGAAATACAAACGAATGAAGGAGTAAATTGTAATTACATTAACAAATTGCGAGATATTGTGCGTGCAGCTTCGATTACGTTTATTCGAAAATTGCAGTGTTGGTTTTCTACCGTTAGACTAAAGAGTTATTTTCTATTACTCTCTAGAGTAGGCTGGACTCTAGAGTGTTACATACATGCACGAACGCGCGGGATTTAAGACTGCTATGCAAAGTTAGCGGCAAGCTATTCTGGCCCGCCGGGACGTGCGACAGACAAATTTATAGCGTTGAAGCGATGCGACGTCAGCCACGGAGCACAGAGCGCGAATGTTTGTACTTGTACAATTTTAAAAGAGTAATCCACTTCCCTCGTCGTCTCGACCCGAGATGCGGCAGTGTCTTCTGAATTCTGTAGAGTGATAAAAATAGAGAAAATACAACAAGTCTCGAGTAGTCCGTCCGTCCGTCCCGTACCTACGTACAATGCCGGAATTCCACCTCTCGCATGCTCGGCTCTTTTGCATCCGGAAAGCAGAGGACATGTACCTACGTACATCAACGGTGAGTGCGAGTTGGGGTGAGCAATATGCAAGGGTGTAACATGCGTACATATCCTATGAGCATATCTTCCCTGTCAGATTCAAGGTGGAGTGTGAAAACGAGCATATCCGTAAAGTCTTGCGGCATGGAGGAAATTGCGAACGCCGAGCTATGGGGACGAGTAAACACGCTGTCGGTCATTCGCGGCGAACTCGCTGCCGATGGTGAGTGTTGCGAATTGAAATCGATATCTCAATTCCGCCGGGGAATCGCTTCCCACTTCACTCCTTCACGACTTGGACAACCGACCGCGCTTTCCATTTATCCCTTTTAGTACTTCCCTTCCGTCGGCGTACTCCACACCCTCTGACAACTAACGTTTCGGGAAACGGAGAAGAAAAATAAAACCGAGAAAACGGTGACGACAAAACCAACGGATACTGTACAGGTTGCGAATAAAATAGTTGATTTCAAACACTGCTAGATGGAACAGACATGATTCCAACAAGGTCAGGCTGATTAACACTTTATAAAAGTGTTTTCTTTTCCAAGGTACTGTACTGATCCAGGATTTTCTCATGTTTGGAATGGCAATCGTACGACAATATTTGACTTCCAAACTCTTCGGCCTGAGTATTTGAAACTACGATTATACGCACTGTAACCAACGGTGGTGTTAAAATTAACCAAGATTGACCGATGTGGACTACTATAGAACAATTTTTGTACTCCGTTTGGAAATTCAAGATTAGATAGTGTTAAATCGATACCAAATTATTGTCTATAGAAGTTCACGTTGTTAAATTAAGGTAGAATATCTTTTATTATCGACTTAATTTATCTGAATCCTATATTATCGCTCTTACGAACTGTTTGTATATTCTTCCTTAATCCTTACTTGAAGTCCGTTACTCTTTGTATACAACAGAGCATGACCTGTAGGTTTGTGGTATGAGTTTTCCTTTGAATTCCAAAATTGTTCTCACATCCGACTATGTATTTTGAAAGAAGTGATAGGTGGTTACACGATGCAGACATATTCACGGCTACACTAAGAGTATTCGGACATTTTAGAGTGCAGTAAAGGTAAAGCAGCGGAAGAAAGTGTATCTCGAGAACGATTTCGATGGGTAATCCGTTGGATTAGAAGTGCGATGGTACCGTACTGCAGGTCGTAATGGGGGATGAAATTTTCCGAAATTTCACCAGGATACTTGACGATGCATACAAATGACGTTGATTTGCAATTCAAGGAGATTTTCTTATTTCGGGACGAAGTGATGCGCCGCATGGGTCTGCGGAGTATATTGGATTTCGATGTAAAATAAAGGTGTAGCGAAGAGAGTTTCGTTTCAAAGAGTGGGCGAAATTAATCGTGGAGTAGGTAGACATCCGCTATATGCCACTCGTGTAGGTACCGCCTTGCCTACATCACCGTCGGCATTGGTCTCCGCGGAAACAAACTCTGAAGTGGATTAATTCAGCCATTTGTTCACTGGTCGCTCCGATCGGTTGTCTACCTTCAACAGTTATCCGATACACCAAGATCATGCGGCTTCGCACGCGCTACAAATGCACGGACTCTCGTGTTTCAACAAAAATAAACTCATGATATCTATAGCCAAAAAGAAGCAAGACCAACTGAATACCCGATGCCAGTACATGATGGGTTGTCCATTTCCTTATGTTGCTCATTCAACTTTTGAAAGAGTATGTGTGTAAGTAGAAACGTATCTGTGGGGATCAGACTTTACATCGACATTGGAATCCATTGGCAAAATTTGTTACAAATGTACAAATCATATTGATAAAAATGACAGTTTTATTGTTAACTAATCGTGAATGAATAGCAGGAGTTTTAATTTTTGATGTTAGTGATATATGCTCAAGATTTGAAGAGTAGAATCTATTTACTGGTTTATGAAGACGAAAATGATGTTAACTAACAATAAAAATTTCAGTAATTATAATTATGTGTCGAAATGAAAGAGCAAAGATGCGTAACTCTGGAGGTTTCATCGAATGATTTTAAGTGAGTCCAAAAACACTTCCTACTTGGTGAAAACTTGACTTCGAGCACGGTTAATCATTCGCGTTCAATGCTAGGCACAATCAGTTCTCTCCAATAAACCGACGATAATTAAACACCGCACCGTAAGAAAAATTGAATTCTCGTTGGTGGGTCCGAAAATTGACAGCACAGCTTTATTTGGTTTGAAAGGTACCCAGCGATTATATCATATTTCGAGTTTGGTACGCGGCAGGAGATCAGCTTCGGTTATGGCATAAGTAAAAGAATAGACGTTGAGTATAATAAGTAAGATGAGTGCATAACTGGTAAGTAAATAAGACACTGAATAAAATATCCGCGGGGGGCAACAAATCAATCGAACTATAATGCTGAGGTATAGCAGACACATTAGAGTTATGTAATTTCATACTTACGCTGGGGCTCCGTCTATTTGTTCAAAGGTATTATATGTCTAGAAATACTGCGGACTAAGCGGCGTACGGAGCCCCGGGAAGTACTTCAAGGCGGCGGTGAAACGTGTACTCATACACACGTAAGTATTACACTGCACCGTTCCTGCGTACACCAGACAGAGATTTACGAAGGTGCGATCGAGGACCAATTTGTTAATGGTTGCCCGCGCGACTTCAGCCGGGCAAAGGTTATTTCTCGGGTCAGTCCTGTGCTGTTCGAAGATGAGGGGTGGAAACCCCGGGATATGAAACGCTGGTGTACGTCGGTGTGTGTAGACGAGATACGCGATCGGTAATCACGGTTTGATTCACCCCATCCCCAAATCGCGATCGCCTGAGTTACGGTTGACGTCGATCGTCAATCATAAGAAGCCATTATTAACAATTTATTAGAAGTTTTATGGCTCTCAGGAAGACGCGCGGCTCTCCTATGCCACAAATGTGTGTGTGCGTGTGCGTGTGTTAAGGAACTTCTACACGAGCATATATCGAGCAAAATTCTTTCACCGATCCGCGGAGCAGCAAAATCGATCGGTTGCATCGCAGTCGGTGCCGATTTTCTTTATTTACCCATTTTATTGTTCGGTTATTCTTTTTGGTTAAGAGCAGCTGTAATATTATGCGAACGTAGAAGTTCGTTTCAATCGTTGATTTATTGATGCTGAAAGCGTAATTAATCGACTGCACCGCGGTGAAACTCTTGTGAACGAACACGAAGCGAGTTAAAATTCCAATACCTGGGTACTTGACTTCTCAACTGATCGACGGACAGGCTATAATACATCGTATTGCTTCTCGGTGCTCACATACAATCCAATCTGGATTCACTTGATCGAACCAATCTTTCGTAAAGTGTTTTTTTTTCGAAGCAGCTTGAAAATTCATGTAAAATTCCACCAACATACTTTTCGAGCTACTATTTTGGAAATTATGGTAAGTTTATCGTAGGTTTTGTACACTTAAAATGATGAGTTACCAGAGAGTTGAAATCACGTAGATTTTTACAAATTTGATCAGCTTCATTATTATTCATTCAACCATACCGTAGTTTAATTTTCATATTTGAAGTGAACTTTGGTGTGATGGTTCGAATTGAAAAAGGTGAAAGAACCTTACGCATTGATTTGTGAATATCTTTAATTATTCAGCTTGAATGAATCAAATATAAAAACGCAAGGCGTATAAAATGTCATGTATTATTTAAAATCACACGGATCATCTGCATTATACATTTTCGAATCACGGATGATTTATGTACAGGCATAAATCATGATTTGGTTGGCGTGTCGCCGTATCTGCGTAGGCTGTTCCAAATCCGAAAATATAATCGAAGAATCGTGGGAAATATTATATCCTTTACACAAACATCGCGTCGTCACATAAAAGCTGTTCCACGGGCTGCCTCTCCAAGGTAATCTGGATATTTACGCAACGGTGGGAAATTCACTTTTATTGAATTATCGCCTGGCATCGGATATTCGACGACGGATGAAAGATAATCGCAGATTTGACTCGCGATCAACCATCTTTGATAAGAGGTATTACAGATACGCGTACCAAAATTTGCAAATTCAAAGCAGCCAAATCCTCTGTGGGACAGTTTTAAACGCGCTCAGCGACTTAGCTAACTTCCATATATACCTTCGCAAAATTGGTGATGCGGAAATCCTCTCTCAAAAAAACCTTCCTTCATTGCTTTGCACAAAAGAAAGTTGATACTAAAGTTTCATAAATTTTAAGGAGTTCGTCTGCGAGTAGATTCAATAAAAATCTGGCTATGCCGCGGTAGAAAATTCTCTTTCCTCATAAAAATATGCACAATATTTTGAAAGTTTCATGATTTCGACAAGAGTTTACTAATTTTTTTGAAATTCTCGCAGTGAATTCATCAATATTATAGATACTAGTTATACTTTCTTTGATTATTACAAGAATTTTACCACCATTTCTTAGTAATTAAGTTCATTTTTCATTCAGACCGATCAGTTTAATTGATTTTCTGAACTGAAAATCCTGACTCCTTGGTTCTCGAGATAAATTTCAGTCTTCTCAGATTGAATTTTTCTTTCAGTCCGACCGCTTTGCGGATGAGGAACCTCCTCAAAAGACAAGAGCATAACTATTGCAACGGTGCAATTCCGCGGCGAACCTCAACGTGGCTGCTCAATTATGCTTATTTACGTTTCGCGTTAGCGGTTGCCTGGGCCAATTGGATTGAAGGATGCACCGAGGTGCATCCTGCGGTGATGAATATCCCCTTCAGCGTGACACGTATAATGCGCGTAGTTCATTAGGGTGGTGAGTTTGTTAGATAGAGTATATACATATGTACGTATGTATGGCGTCTAATCCTAGCCGGATTGCAAGACTTGCTGCAGCTGGCGAAGAATCAAGCACGAGTTTAATTAAATTCGCTGTTAATTCAGAATGCGGGGCCGGAACGTACATCGAATTTTAAATGAATTATCATTTATCGACTGTGCAATAATATGCAAATAACGATCACATAATTCAACCATACAGCCGTTATACCGACGTTCAACCTAGGATTACACCCGGCGCCACCGTCCGCTTCTATGCAAATCGAAGACACAATCAACCGGCGGCTTATAGACCCTCAAATCACTTCGATCGTCCAACGATTTATCAAAGAGGTGTTACTGCTAATGTTAATTACGTTCGTGCAGATCCTTTTGCGGAGTCGTTAGCTTACAATCAGCCTCAAAGCCAAATGTTTTTTCACAAATTACGAGTATATCCTGTCAGAGATTGAAATCTGAATGCGCTTACCCATTTCATTATTACCGGGTGTTCTACGCGGAATGGGTTATTAACTTGCGATTGTATTCACCAAGGCTTCACTACGTCTTCCTTCTCTCAAATATTCGACAAGACTGACGAACTCAGGCGCTGAACGAGAATCAGTTATTGGCTATCGCTCTGGACACATAAGAGCGTAATGTAAACATAAACAGTCTAGGTTTGACACATTGGCCTTTTATACAATAGAAATTAGTTTTTGCACATAGACCTTTGTATATATATATACAAAGTATAATATATATATACATGTATATATGAAACAAGATTTTGATGTGTTGCGGGTCTTCCTACGTTGAACGGAGAATTAGTGGTACTGTCTGACCGCAAGTCACTTGTTTCGCGTTAAAATCAAACAAGAGCTGTTACTTATACAGTTTATTAATTCAAAATAAACGACAGATTCCTGGCACTGATATTATATTTTCAGGCTTTGATGTTCGGGTTTGAAAATCCAATAAAGAGGTGACCGTGGATTGACAATGACATTTTTTTTCCTCCAACATACCGCCATATATTCAACCTGGTGTTCTGACCGCAAGGTTAACACCGAACTATGCGATAAATTTTTCTCATCATAAAGGGCAAAAAATTCCACAGAGCTTACGTAAAACCGTGGTAAAGGATTACGCGCGATGGCGTGGGGTGAGCTGAATTTTTTGCACCGAGTTTAGCAATTTATTTCACCCTTAAAATTGTAATTGTCAAATTTTCCGTTGTCACACAGGTAAGGATAGCGATGAATGCAGGGCCACGTATTTTGCCGGCGGGCGAACCGTTGTCTGCATATTAATAACGACAGGTTTTGTTATGCACTCACTTTTAGCAGTAAGAAACTAAGACCATTAGCAAAAGTTGTTATTTTTCAACGTTTACATTTTTTCCTCTCTCCTCACCCCGCAAAGTGCAGATTCTCTGGCGAGAACGATGCGGCGAGACTGAACAAACGAATATAAAAATGCATAAACATGATCCTCGAGCGTGTATTTTTCGTTATCCGACTCCTGGCTATTTGAATAACAAATAAATTCTCAGGGCAGGAGTTATCAGTTCCGGTAGAAATCACCAGTCAAAAGAGTATCTCGTGTCTTCGTCTCGGTCTCCCATAAACGTGAAACGCCGTCTGGCCGTGTGGGCGTAAGTATCAGCTACGTGTAACATCTAGGCTTGATATTGCGTGCCAGGATCTCGTATCACGCCGTGTTAACGGAAGCGCACACCCAATGAAACACAACGCGCAATCTAATTTGTCAATCTGCTCGTAATTGCCTGTAGATCTTAATTCCGATTACCATCAAGGTGAGGATGATTTCTACGCTCCTTGTTCCGCAAGCTCTACTAGAACACCTGCGATATGTTTCAATGTTGCCGAAGGGTTGGTTGTTAAAAACGACAAGTTACAACTTACAAGGAAAGTATCCAAGGTCGATCTCTCCGATTTGATTTCTTTTGTAATATGTTTTCGTAGAGTATCGATTAGGCGTTTTTTTTTTTTTTTTTTTTTTCTTACCTGCCATTAACATTTTAAGGGGGTGAAACCACCCTCCCAAGTAAGGCATGTGAAGGGGCGATTTGGCAGTTTTTTTTTTTTTAACTGAGAGAATTAGATTTTTCATCACTCGTTATAGGAAAACTTTTCCAGTTGGATTGGTTAAAAAATATTACGTTTCTGCGAGTGAAACTGCCAAATCACCCCTTGACATTCCTTACTTTGGAGGGTGGTTCACCCCCTTAAAGTGTTGAACGGCCGATAAAAAAATACATGTCACTTAGTTTTTAGTCTACTATAACGTATTACTAAAGAAATCAACGCGGAGAGATCGACCTGGGATACTATCGTTGTTAGTGAACCGCTATTATTTTGAGAGCTACTGTTTTATGAAGGAAGAAAAACATCACAATGGAATCGAATTTAATATTACATCAGATCGGTGGTCTCATGCACAGAAAGAAAAAAAAAAACATCATGACGAAGTATGCGCGACTTTACTGAACTTGGCGCAAAATATGTATGCATTAATCAAAAAGGGTACACTTAACTTTTTGCAAAAGATAAAGAGTGCAAATCTCTCTGATCGTCGGTGGGCTGGACACTTGGTCAGAAAAAAAGGGGTAATCACTCAGAAAAGGGTGGGAAGGAATTTTATAAAATGTTAGGCAACGTTGCTGTAAAATTTCCCAGTCACGCTTGTCATCGTGTAACGGTCTTTGTCATCACGCCATTTTGGTTACTCGTTTCGCACTTTTTACTTTCAAAAGCAGCTTCCTTGTTCAACGTGGATTTTAATTAATATACTTTTTTGGGGTTTCGAGGACGGTTCGAAAAATTGCTCAATGTCAAACAGCCGCAGATTTATTAATTACGACAAAATCGCAGTGAGCTGTGTCCCTATTTTGCTGCTCAGTTACGAGCTTAAACTGTGCCATTTGTGAATTTATTGTGAATTTGCTAGCACGTTGTTGATGTAATAAAATGTATAACGTTATTTTCGCAACTTTGTAGCAAATGCAGTTTTTTTGCCTCAACGTTATCGTTAGTACCAAGTACACAGTATGAATTACACCCGGTACACAATCGATTTTTATTATACCTGAATGATATCCAATCGATTGAACGCGATGAAGAAAGAATAATGATACTCTTCAACGTCGTTCGGACCTTGATAAATTTGAATTCCCTTTTATTTTTTCAATATTTCCATTGAACAAGCGGATCTCAATACATATGTATTGTGTAACTGTTACACCCAAATTCACACTAATACGGTGTGACGGACTGACACAGATTTGCAGAAAACGAAATCTTCACCCTGCTTGATGGTATTATGTCCCTGTTTGGTATTATATCAGCTCGTGCAACCAGCGAGAAGTTTTATTTGATCCCGAGGCATTGCGGAATTCTGGTTAGGGCGAACGTCGATCGGTAACCCTCCTCAAAGCGGCGTCAGTGTCAGAAGTGCAACAATGCGAACAATGCAGCAACGGACATCCATCCCTTTGGCCCTCCGACGCGGAATGACAGACGTGCCCTTAGCTTCCCCCGACGTTATACCGAGTTACCCATATCACTGGAAATTCTGGCCGTATTTGATTTATAGGGAGGCAGACGCTTCGCGTCGTCTGGTATTTTCTAATTATTTGATTTCACGCTTATAGGGGAACAGAATTTGAAAAGCCGGCATGGGGGAGTCGGGTGTTATAAACCGGCTCAAAAGATTTTCCACCAAAATTCCTAACTGATGTACGAAAGTGGAAAATTCTGCTTCTCGACTCCGATTCAAACCCCTTTTGATTCTCCGTCTTCCCCATTCCTCTCCAAGCTGAAGGAGTAATTATTCGTGTCGGAGGTGATAATTGATGAGATACTTAATTTGTTGTTTTCAAGCCTTTGTTAATTGTTATCCTGCCGCCCGAGGCGGTGACGCGAGGTTCGTTAGTAATCGTCAGCTCCTCAATTTCCGCTCATTCCACTCAACCAAAGCTCCTGGCTTGTGTTTACACGCAACGTAATTCAACCGTCCGTGCAAAAAGAATTTTTCGGAAAAAAATCCAACGATGGGAACTCAGCGACTTCAAGTATCGACTAACCATAACCAACATTAGCTGTAGCTTATCGGTAGCCCAACAGTACCCATAAAAAATGTTGTATCTACACTGATGTTGCGATGAGATAATTAACTCATGGCTACATTACGGAATTATGTTTAGGAATAAAATCAAAATCCACACTGTCTGTGTCGCGCCTTGTCGATTTGGAAAAATCTATAGCCCTTGTCATAACAGAACGCGAATCTGGTTTCATAAGAAGGATCCACGTCTAGTATAACTCCCAGAAATTCTGCAACCTAATTACGGTCAAGTCCTATGCAATTTACGTTTACATTCTTTTTCGCACGCTTACTCTGCTCAAGGTTTATTATTTTCCCTCAGCTTCCGAGAGAATTTCAGTAAAGGTGTTCTGGCTCTTTAACGATGATTCTCCTACCTCGCGCGTCCGGGTTCAGAGGACAATTTGCCGCTCCTCTATACGTGTGGCTACGTGTCAAATGGTTGTATGACATTACGGTTTAAGTATGGTTGCAATTTCCCGTGCATACGGCTCCTGCAGATCCTGGTCAACGAGTACCGTACCTTAGAATTACCTGAAGCTTCTGTGATTAAACGGTAGGTTGTCCTTATTTCGCCCCGGTCTGTGTACGCGAGCAACGAGCATGGCACCACCTTGATGGCGGCATTCGTGGGCACAACACAGGCAAGAGATGTACATACGAGGACGTCTATGTACCGGATCAAACTAACCAAGCCAAGGCGAAGCGAACCGAGTCGCATCTGACATATACAAATAGACATAGAGTACAGTTATATCTCTACCTGTTACAGTATGCCGGTTGTGCAGCAGAGCACTACACTAGTGGTGCGATAGCTCGGAGATCGTCCACCACCTATGGAACCCTCGGTCGTGAACCTGAACCCCGATACCACACCAGACATAATACCCATTGTTGGAGAGATCCTTGTGTCTTGATACATGACCCGATGCTTAGTTTGCAGTGGTATGTATACTATGTGCTAATGTCTGTCTGTTAATAGCATTTAAGTGCATTCAATTGCAAATGCGGGGCGAGGCGAGAGAGAGAGAGAGAGAGGGAGAGAAACCCACGTGCGTTGGCCCGTGAATCTCGACGGAATCTCTCGTATATTGTAATAGCCCTGAATCCGCGGTCACATGCTGCACGGAGCAAATATTCTCTTAATTCTCAGCCTTTGTTCTCGGACTTATCAGCATGCGGAATGCTGTCTGGTTTGTACAACTATGTTGGCGGTAATCTTAGCGATAAATCATTGCCCCCTTTCAACGTGAATAAATTATCCATATCACTATATGTATTGGTGATGTGAAACTGCATATATGTATACTGGTTTTTTCAGGCATCATGTTTTATCAGACAGACGTGGTCATATTAATAAATGTACTTTATTCCGTCGATCCCTACCTCAAATATTCTACAATATTTGCGGTATTAATTTTTATTTACAAAATATCAATATCGTTCATTATATGATTTGTACAGCCTTGCATTCAATGCAACATTATAATTAATATAGTTGTACAGCTACTGTTTAATTGTATAATATATATATATATATATGATTCTATTTTTTTTTCATCTGTTTTATTCATGCAACGAACCTAAACTAATTAGATTCGTCTTAAAATATATTGTTTCTGACAGCATTAATGATAATCATTAAAAGTGTATGTGCACACTGATTAAAAAAAAAACGTACGAAAAGTAACATTAACGTTAATAATAGTAATAATAATAATAATAATAGTAGGAGTTGTGTCAACGATAATTATTATTACATACAAATGCAGTCAAACGGTAAATTGGTTTTTTCAATACCGAGCTTTTCGAGCCTCTCCATATAGTATTTGCAGTCTTCTTATTGAACAGAGATTACTCGGTCGAGGTAACAGTGACAGCGATTAATCAATCAAATAAATGGACGAAACTTTCACCTTCTCCGCGAGCGGGAAAATTAAACGTACACGAAGCACCTGTCTGTTCCCCGTTCAACAACGAAGATGGACGGGTCAAGGTATGATTCCCACGTTGAAAAGAGTAAAAATTCGAAACTACGTTAATACATTTCCATTTTCACGCTGTTATTCTTCGCTTACGGTTTGGGTTCAGAAATTGCGAACAATTTACAAAAAATATTAAAGAAAAAATAATAATATCATAATACCAATTACCCCGAAATTATTGCAGTTGACATCGATGCTTCAATCAAGTTCAATGTTGCTGTGGGTTATATGACACCTTTCGTTGCAAAACACAATCTAATCCCATTCTTGCTAAACACGTAGTTCTCGATTAGGTAACTCCTTGATCTACCACAGGAAACATGTGTTGTCCAACAGTGGTTAAGGACTTCATGCCCATTTTTGGGCACGTACTTGTAGCTACGAAGTAATCGTTGAACTTTCATATCCAGGGTCCTAGGTGACTTTCGAGAACGCTGGCAGCATCTATACGCCCCATCAGTCTCAGGTGATTTAGCAAATCCGTGACAGCTGTTGCCTCGCGGTGTCTAGCCTCCCATAGATCAAGAATATGCTCGGTAGGACTCGCCTTCGTTGCGAAGTAGTTTATGTACCTGGTGGATGTTTTTTTTCGTGGGGAACGGGGAATGAGTGGGTTCAGAAAAGTAAATATTGAAATCATTTGTGTGCGTGAATGCGAATCTGATGAACTTTGACTTATAAATTCTGGTGTGACTATAAGTTAGACTGCTTAATTATTGGTAAAAAGGTGGCGCTTATAGTACCAGAATTTACTTCAGTCACCGTAATAGATTCGCGAAGGTAGATTTGAACAGCTCAACTAACCGGTCAACTTGCAACCTCTGAGCCAACATGCGCCAATCGTTGCCCCTCCCGTTCGGCGGATCCAAGTATTGGCATAACTGTTTTCTTAAGGTTTTAGAGAACCTAAAAGTTCAATAAACTTGCTGACGTATTGTTGGATATCAAATTTCAATGATACTGACCTTTAATTGAGTTGAAGCTGAAGATTAAATAAATATCTTCGAGAAAGTACACCTCTCATGCATCATACAATGGTCAATGAGGCCCTGGAGAGCCCAGAAACGATTTCTTGAAAAGAATTAACTAAATGACACCAAGTCTCACCTGAAAGTTCTTATAGTTGATTCGGTGGATCGGCTAGTCCCGTGGCTGATGACAGTCATGTCGGGTTTCCTGCTCTTCTTGGCGCTTCCGAAGACAACACTCTGTTTAGAAACGTCAAAGTCAATTCTTAGAATGACGCCGTGACTGTCGAAGCCACGTTGGTAGGCGTGGAGTTTGAAGCTAAGCTCAACGTCACGGTCTATTTTTTCGATCTTGAAAGAACAGTGAAGGGTGTTCTTCGACGAGGACCAAATATGCTGAAACGGAACTTCCTGTCTGTCGGTAAATCCGCTCTCAAGGTCCTCCAAGTAGACGCAGAGCGGTGCACCACTGTCTTGGAAACAGAAAGTGCGCTTCTCGACAAGACTGCCACCCAAACGGTATTCGAGGTCTGAGACTATCTTCAGCGTTGCTTTGGTATCCTCAACGGCGTAACACCTGATGTAGTCGCAATTCTGCGCCGCGTAGACGACCAGCCGTAGCCTCTTGACGGCGACCCCAGGTGCGATGGACGAGCTTTCTCCGGCCAAAACGTATCCTCTCAGTTCCTCAGTGACGATGAAAACCTCACCGTGGTCAAGCTGTGTGAATAGTGGTGTGTTGATGGACTCATTTCCTAGGGTGAGGACTTTCGTCCATTTCGGAAGGTTCGCCGACCTCAGTCCAGTTGGTGAAAAGCTGTTGGCTGTTGAGAGGAAGGAACTTTCCTCGGAGTCTATTGTCGCAGACCAAACACTCAGTTCCCAGTTGTTGGCTTTAAGTTCGGCGCAGTGTTCAAACTGCAGGATGACTGGCTTGTTGAAGGCAACGGTATTCGGGCCGCAAGTTATGACCCCGGAAAGCAAGGTCAAGTTTTGGGGCAGGTTCGGCCGGAATTTGTCGTCCCTTAGAACGGCGAGATAGAGATCTTCCTTCTCGCCCCGACAGACTGACGCGTCCGGTACTGACATCGACACACCGGCCTCTGAAACGACCAGAAGAGCTCCCTGCGTGCTCACCGATGCTCTGGCGATAAAATCGTTTTCGTAGTTCTGAAAGGCTGGCAGTGCCACGGTGTCCGTTGCCACGTTGTAAGTGGAATCTGCGCAGAGCATTACAGACGAAGGAATAACGATCTGCTGTGGATGAGGATTCGCGACAATTTTTGTGACTTTCTTACAGGAAGAGTAGCTGTTGATGCTGTTTTCACTGTCTGAAAAGGCCTGCTTGTCCCCTCCATCCTTCATCGATACCGAACGATTTTCCGTCGAGGCAGTGGGGGTTGGGGTCAACGACGATTTGGTCGAGGGTAGGGACATGTGTGGCACGTCATAGTGGTGCTCGGAACAGGACCTGGTCAACGACAAAGTAGGATCTAGTGGCTGGCCTCGAATTAAAGCGAAATGATATTCAGGGGAATAAATCGACGATGCTGAAGGGTGTACTTAGATCGGATATCTAAGATTGACGTCTGACCGCATGCGAATAACTTTAACCGTCAACAGGCTACTCTCGTCTATGGTTATTTCGCGAAGAAACTATATGTAACCGTACGTTCTTTACCTTTGCATTGAGAAATTCTGCTTGTTTAACGAATAATCGTAGCATCCATGCCCGCTGCCAGTCATGTTTGTGTGTCCGTTAATCATGGACTTCTTATCTTGTTCCGGAAAAAATTCCGGCTGAAAATCTGACCTCGCCATGCTGTACAATGAATTGTCTCTTTCTTTACGCTTCAGAAATCGAACGATAAAGATCGTTGTCAGTAGCAAGAATATCGTTGCTACGCTTAGGGATATCCAAAGTGCTATAGAAGTCTGCTGTTCGGCCCTGGTGGCTGAAAAAAATAAATTCCCATTGCCTACTCCAGATTTATTCCCCATTGGTGATCATGACAGTGTTCGACTTGACACATCCATTTATTCTCACCTTCTTTAAGAACTTGAGTACCACCGTATCCAACCGCTGCGTGCGTCACAATATGATTGATAATGGACAAGGTAAAAAAAAATTTCAACTCCTACAACATACCTATTTCGAAAGATGACTCACCGTTGTTGCATTGTTCACCGGAACAAACGTCCACTGTGATGTCCCTGCCTTGGCAAATTCGGCCCCCGTGACTCGGAGGCGGATTGTCGCAGGCCCTTCGTCTTATTCGAGAACAATCGGATCCACACATAGACCAAGAGGACCACGCTGACCACCTGCCATCCACCGCTGGAACAAGGTGTTCCCGTTTGAGACTCCGTTTCAATACAGAAAACGCAAAGTGGTACAGGAAGCGATAACTTTCTTCGCTTGGAATAATCGCAGAGTCGTTTTTGAACAGGATTGTTGTTACGTACAACCAAATAGAACTTTGTTTACGTTAGGAAATGATATTTATAAAAATGGTTCGTGGACGTTGTCGTTTTGGTAGTACTGATGGAGCGAATCAAATGCTGCAAGTTCAAATGAGTTCAGTGAAGGTTAAAGACATCACGCAGTTCTATCATCAAACGCGTTATCGATCTTTGATAAATATCTACCGGGACACGGTGAGTTGCAATCCGTTCTCTGCAAAGATGGACCAAGACATGGTTGGCCGCCGTTGATAGGCAACGGATTTGAACAGGATCTCGTCCTTTTCTGCGCTCCTCTGCCGCACCTGGTACTGCACTCTGACCATCCAGACCAGGTTGTCCATCCCCCATTGACTGCAATCAAGAGAACTTCGTTGACTTGACTTTTCCGAAAATCGCACTGGCAGACACGACTCTCACTGTAGCGTCGTACCGTATACAGTCAAGCTGGCCGAATCACTGATCCTTTTTGCCGCTATATTTTCAGCAACACAAGTGTAGTTCGCCTGGTGCTGCAGTCCCGCCTGTCCCAGGAGAAGATGGCCTTCACTGGACACCAACAGGGTGTCCGCGTTTGGAGATGCTGGCGTTATTTCAAGTGGCGCACCATTTCTGAACCAGTAAACTTGGGGATAAGGCACTCCGGATGGTGGAATGCATCTCAACTCAGTTCCATGTCCAACTTCCACCGAGACGGAGTATGGTGGTGATTCAAACTGTTTTTTTAAGTCTGTAATATTTCATTTTTAAATACAAATCCCGCATTAGTCGTGGAGACCTCAATAAAGTTCTAATTCTTTTGGCCTAGAGTAGTCGAATAATTAATCTATTGTTCAGTTCAACGCAAGCCTCCGTAAGTACAAGTGTAAGTAGGTCACATACTATTTTACTTCTTTTCAAGGAGTTGAAGAATCCCAAAAGATCATTGACTCAATTTTGTATCCTATAAGTCAATTACTGGATGAATATAAAAGGAAAAAATTAAAAAACAATTCCGTATCAATTATTTGTTAATTGCGAGGCATAAACATACTTTTTCACTTTTCTTTAGGTAATTTTCAATTAATTTTTAACAGATTAAATTTTCATGGTGGGGTATGACGTTTAACGAATTTTTAAGCTATGTTTAGTTTGAGTTGATTTTGAAGAAGTTCTGAGGTTCCTAGACTAATCAGATCCAATGACGACTTCAGGTGTGTGAATAGCGTCTCGCGCGAATCCACTTAATTATTGTGGAACCAAATCTATTTCAAGAGCCGCGTATTTCGACTAAGTCGTAAAACAATGCCAAACAATGAAGCCGAGCAGTAATTCGTCCACATGGCGGACTATTCATTCTACAACAAAACTCAGAGCTTTTGCGTTACATTCGACTAATTCGGTAAGTGAGCTTGCCAAGTTCCACAAAACGAATAGTGGTATAAAAGGTGTTGTGCATTAAGAGAATTCGAAACAAAATGGGTATAAAAAAAAAGAGAAAGAAGAAAACGACACTAGGGAACAGACAGACGCGGGAAGACAAGCATGCGTCCGTGGTGAGAGAAAAGACTTGAAGGGGTTAAAAGGCGTGACAATGTCGTTTTTCTCCTGACACGTCATTCGCAGTTTGCAGTCGAGGACTAAAGCGAGAGAAAAATCTTCTATACAGAATCACCGTCTGCAGGTTGGCTTCGTCTACGCAATTTTCGTGTCACTCTAGCCGTGACTAAATAAAAGACGTTCTCTTGTACCGAAGTACCTACACACACAGAGACACGAAGCACGTACCTAGCTGCATATCCTTACAGGATATGCGCCTGAGCACAAGCACATAATGAATACATGTCCTGGAAGCTTATAAAGGGCATTCGCTTATTGTACATTTCACTGTCCTTCGCATTGTTCGGTATATTCTGTTTTGTTTTTTTTTCTATTTTTTCTTTTTCTTTTCCTCCAACCAATCGTGGGGCGCTTTTTAATATTCGCTAAACATGAGTTACGGGCTGCAACGAGGGGTTGCCCAGCTACTGCACGCCGTCGACTTTGGCCACCGTTGACTAGCAGCGGCCAAGCACTCAGCGATATTAGGGCTACGGTAAATGGGAGCCGGTTTTTATGGAGAAAAGAGAAAAATATACCTCGGCAATCGCGTTGCCGGGGTTCTGCAGGCTCGTGACGTTCATGGCGTTCATACCCCCAACGTTCGCGTACACATACAGTCCTATAGTCGAGTATTGACTGCCTACCGTTCTGCAGTCTACATGCTCCTTTCCATATATGCTCAGCAGGTAATGCCCTGCACCAGGGATTTATGCATGAATAACGCATTATTTACTCAACGAAATCGTCCAAGAGTTATAGATATTGAGTATACATCATTTTTGCGAATATTTTAAAGCCTCTGCGTCGAAACCAGATACACTATTTGCAGTTTCGGAACTCATTCAGTGCAGTGAATAAGAGCCATGGGATTTGATCGAATACCGCCTACGAAAAATGACGAATTCCCTTTAAACTGAACAGCCCTATTTGGAGGGAAAAGCTTTAAAATGAGGTATCGGTTCGGCGGAGAGATCGTGGGATAGTGGATACGCGAGTTACTCGAAGGGCTGGGGAGATGGAAGAAGAAGCTATGGGTGATTCGAAGGAGGGAAAGGAGGGAGGGAAGGAAATAGCGGGGATTCCTGCATGTCGAAATGTGTAGCTAGGTAAATGGACGTCGTGACGATGAGGAGGGGATTTGTCTACTACCCTCCTAGAGTGAATGGGATGCGTTGATATACGCAGCTCTTTGTGCCTGAGATACTTTCTTCTCTTTTATGGAAATGAATACTATTTTTGGACTCGTATTCTTCTTCTCTTTGCCTTCTTCTTTATTTTCATATTTTTCTTTTCGGCTTACATTGGATGGATATGAAGATGACATTCTTTTAAAATTCTTACCTGCGAATAACGCTCGTGATGAAGTCACACGGATTTCACGGGATATGTGCCTCTACCTCATTCGCAGAAAGTAACACCAACATAGCCAAATGTACTTAGTCACGCTCAATTTAATTCCAACGATTGTTGCGTATCCAAGTGGTACTTAATGCGATTTAGAAGAATAGAATTACCAAATCGATTTATTCCCAAGTCGTCCCTAGAACCCTGGCAAAGCCAGGGTAAATAGCATTAGTAACGTGAGATGAAACGAACGCCTTTTAGTCTGTGTGGGATACCGAGGAACGAGTGTAGCGATAGATAGGTATACGTATAAGGCACAGTGTGTAAGTATAGATGGAAAGAAACAAACATGAAAAGAGCATGGGAGGAAATGGAAATGGACAAAGAAGGGGAAGTCCACCACGAATCTGTTTGCTTTGGATTTTCAGCTATACGGCAAATAGTTTAGAGTTCAAGTAGATACGGAGCATTTCATACCAATTCAATTAACGGCTGGCTTACAATGGCCGCCAAATTTAATCCATATTTTTGTATGTATCAGTGTCTGGACACTGGAATAAAATTGCATTTTTGAGAGCAGGATTTTTGAAATATTCATTGAATAGCTAACCAATGAAGTTTTATTGGGAATGTACCTAAATCAATTTAGGAATAAGATTCATCGACCCGTCTTTAAAAAATCGCGAGATCAATCCTCAGATCAGTCAGTATCATGATAGTCGAATAAAAGCTTGAGGAAGCGAATGAAGTGGAATGACAATTAATTTGACTTTAAAGGAAAATTTGCAAGCATGTTACCGAATTTTACTGTCGTTGGACAATATTAATATGAAAAATAAACAATAACTAGATTACGGTTAGCCCATATTGAACGTCAGCTACGCCGGCATGGAATGCCATGTATCGATGAAGTTGATGGCGTGGGATATTGGCTATGCAGTAACCTTGGACATATTTATTTTCATCATGCCTGAAGCCATGCATTGAAATGAAATTAAGAAAAGCAGCGAGATAAAGTAAGAAAACGAAAAGCGGTGAAGGTTGAAAAATTTTACTGAACGTTACGGATTACTCTAACGTCACGTATCCAATTTTCATTTTGCAATATCGTTGAGCATTGGCGTTGTACAACCGGATGTTTACATTTAAATGCAAATTCAATTTCGTTTAATGTTTACAGGTAGATACGGTATTTGAATTTCAAACTGGAAAGAGAAATATTGAATTAATTTCAATTAAAATTTCTCACGGGGCTGTATGTATATATCTGCTTAACCATAAATCCGCGCTTTCAAGAAGTTATCATTGAACGCGTCGACGAATTCCGAGTTCTGGGTACCTACCCGTGTTATTTTTATTTTATTTTTTTTACCTCATCGATAACAAAGTTATACCGTTTCAAGGAGGGTCCTGGGTTGCCCCTCGGAGGGCAGTTCAACCGCAAAACGCGACGGTTGTTAGTTTGGTACTTTTTAAACGAGTCTCAATTAAAGGGCGAGCGAAGGTATAAGGTTCAAATAAAGTTTCTCGGTTGTCAAGGAGCGGATATCACGTCATTAATAAAACATGAACTCGAGCTGATTCATTATAAGATCACAAAATATATCTACCTACCGACCGTATGAATTTCCTTGCTTTTTTGTCTTTCCTTACAACTTGTACGTATATATATACGATTCAAGGAAGAACTCTCGCTCTGCGGGACAACGGTACATGCGAATTACTTGTCAAATTACAAAAGAACAATAGTAGGTTTGTATTGAAAAGTTGTTTCTTCCAACAAGTTTTACACCGATACTCGAACGTGTTGTATTCGGTTGGGCGTAAGTAGATGTATTCAAATACTGCAGGAACCTTGTATAACGAACGGAGGAACCGAGATGTTAATTTAAGATACTACCAGGATATACGCTGCCGCGGCAACCGGCCTCATTGCGTATTCATTGCAGCCCAAGAATCGATATCTTCGCGATGGACTTTAAATTGAACTCATGCACCACATTAAAATGCGCTACTTGTAACGCTACAGTCTGTACAGAAATTGTGTCAAGTTCAGAGCGCGTTTCTCTAAAATTTTTATCTCGACTCAAGCAGCTTGTCACATTTACGTCTAAAACAAGAGCTTAAGGAAAATATACAAGGTTTCATTTGTTTGCCATTTATAAACTGAATTACAGTAATTTTCTACGTCATTTTTGTCATCAAAATTTTTTGCAAACACATTAGACACTTGGTGACCAATTTTGGAACATTTCAATATGCGCGAGTCCGTATATGGTTTTTACAAACACAACCAACTTTTTAAAGTCTCTTAAATAATCAAAGTTTGCGAGAGATACGTCGAATTGTTTTCTGCACAAGGTTTCCGATATTTTATTGTTGTTAAGTAAAAATTCGGCGATTCAAGGTGTGATGTACTCACAGGCAACGTCGACAGTGGCGCTTTGGCTTTTGATCTCTCCCGGTCCAGACCAGGCGACGCACTCGCACTTGAACTTCTCCTTGCCAAAGTATTCTTCAACCTGGTTTCTGGTTACGTTCAGCTCCGCCTCGACGATGCGGGTGCCGGTATGAGGATCGACGAACCCCTGGTGCTGGGAGCCATCGATTCGAACACCGTTGCACCGGAAATATACCTGCAGCCAGAAAGTGTGTTTGCGAAAAGCTCAGCAAAGCTGATCCCGCGAACGTGACGATATAAAGTTAGCGGGAAATGCTACGTTGACATTGGAATGCGCCCAACAGCGATGCACTCCACGTTTCTACATGGTTCCAGGTTACACGGAGAATCCTGGATATCTCGGAAAAATCTCCGATATTTTTAGCGATCGTAAAATTTCAGCCGCTGAGTTGACAACGGTTTTTTATTGGCTTTGAAGCAGTTGCTGTCAATCCCGTTACAGAGGGACTTTGAAGCGAATTACTAAATATTGCGTGAATACGTTCTGCACAATTTTACAACGCCTCTGAACGATACTGTTTCTGGTTTTGTTGATAAAATTGTAATGTCTAGGAAGCCGGATGTAAAACCGGTGGATAAATGTTTGGTAAAGTATTGAATATGGAATGTCGTAAAAATGTTAGACAAGGAGACGATTCAATTCGTATTAACAACGCTTGGAATTACGATTTGAAAAAATACTGAATCTTAATTAAATATTTCGCACAGTAAATTTCACCGATCCGGAGAACGACAGGTGACTTTTTGATTTTAATATCCATGCTGGATTTTTGATATTACAGTTTTTGTTTTCATGGTGGAAGATTTCACAACGCATCTCGATTATAGCATTCTCAATTTAGCACAGTATTGTGTATATTCAGTTCGACGTGATGTTGGAGTGAGTTATCCGGCTTAGATTATCACAGTCCGAACTAATGAGAAATTCATCCGTTCGTAAACAGAAGAAAAGTGGGTCCATACAAATGGAACATTGCCGCGGTAAGACACTCGGGAATCACAAAGGAAATTGGGATATCTACTAATTTCCTATGCCCATCACGATCAAAGAAACAGCACTCATTACGGCTCTCAAGGTCTCTTCTTGGAAATTGCAGACTCTGCCTGAAGTGAACGGTCGTTAATTAACGCGATGGTTTATTTTTGAACACTGAACGGACGGTTGGGATTATTTTTCTCTTCTTGCTTATCTCGGTTATTTTGTCGGTTTTTTTGCAAGGGTGAAACGGTGAAATGTCACTGACAAGTTTTCGCCCAGAGAAAACTAGGAAGTTGGAAAAAATCGCAAGATTTATTTTCATCTTACACAGATAAGCGACATTAAAATGAGCGATAATTAAACGACAAGAAAATACACGCAGGCTGCACGAGGCTTCGTGGTTATAATGGAAGTTAAGGAATTCGCCTGGCGTTGTCGGATTTCGTGGCAAAAATTTTGAAGGTCCTGAACGCGTTGCCTTGCAGCTTACTCTGAAAACAAGCCAGACCGCAAAAACCGCGAGCATCAAAGCCCTACAAAAGCTCGCAAACCCGTTATTACCGAAACTATGCCTCAAGGTTTATTACCTTGCCCATATTTTATATCCTGCGTGCCGAAATTGATGTCTCCTGCTGCGTCGCATGTCAGCCGCAAGTGGTAAGCAATATCGGGGAAGCACCCCTTGCCCCTCACTGGATATTGTCATTTACATACTGTGAAGCGGAATCGATATTGCCCAAATAATAGCCATAACAAACCGGAATACAATTGGAAAACGATAAAATTTTTCGCTTCACAAAATTTTCCCTTATCGATTTGCGAATAAAGACGGCAGTCAAATGAAAAAGAGGTTGAGTCAATATTTTAAAAAATTATAATTTTAATTCTTAGCACATCATTACAGAGCACCGTAAGACTTGAGTTTCTCAAGAAATGAATTCAATTTACGTGGATTAGAGTCAGTCGATTTCATTCAATAAAAAATTGATAAAAATTGGATTAGAGTTTCTGGTAAGGGCACATCCATAAAGGACGTCGGCAAATTTTTGCGAATTTTTGGCCCACCCCCCCCCCCCCCCCCGGCCTTGTCGCAGTTGGTCACAATATTCGAACCCCTCCCCCCTACGAAATGTCCGATGGTCACAATAGTAGACCCCCCCTTAATTCTTTAAAGTCGCAAGTGACGTGAAAAAAATACTATGAAAATTATGTCTCAAAAATTCTTTTATGTAAATATGAAAAATTATTCCATGAGAAGAAAGAACAAAATTCTTCATACGATTTAAGGGGGGGGGGGGGGGAGGGGCTCCACGCTTCATTTCAACTTGGTGAAAATAAAATCGCATCGAGCGATTGTTGGTAATGTTTCAATAATCATATTGACGAATGTTCAGGTCAGAATATAAGAAATTATAGGAGAAGTTGCATTTTTTCGGAATAAGACAAATATTTTTAAAACAGCACTTCTTCCACAATTTTTTATACACCGATCTAAATATTTTTTTATACAACGAGAAAAGCATTTTGAACAATCTCTCGTTTGTGATTGTTGATACGATTTTCTTTCGCTCAATAAAAAAATAAAACGTGTTTTTCCCTCTTTTAAGCGAGGAGCCCCCCCCCTTAAGGTGAAGAAGTACTTTGAGGTCTTTCTAACCACCCGGCAGACTCTTGAAGAAATCTATTAAAGAGTATTCAAAGAACTTACCTTTCTTACTAGTGCAGTTGAATGAAAAATAATGTTCAAATTATTTATCTACCCATTTTCAATAAAATATGCTAAAAAACAATTGTGAAAAAATATCACAACAAAATTAAAGCATCGTTTTATGTTCAAATATGGAAAACGGGTTTTTTGTTGGTCGGGTTGGTCGCAAATAGTCACATTTCGTGAACCCCTCCTCCCCCTATAAGCGCGGACATCCTTTATGGATGCCCCCTAAGGGCCTGCAGGTTTTACTACACTGAGAGAAATTTTTAATTCCGGTTACCGCTCAGTTTTTGACTATTTTTATTTTTTATCACGATCGAAAAATTTAGTTCTAGATACAAAATGAAAAATAGTTTTCTAGCTGTTACCAGAAAGTCTAATACCCATTAGTATTTTTTCTCATTACGATCACTGTTACTATATTTTCTTGTAACTGTTGCGAAAATTTAATGCTTGTGCAACAATAAATTGATGTTGAAGCCTTACTTAACTAAAAAAGTACAGTAAACCTCACAAACTGATTTTGCGTTGCAATTACCAAAAACGGATCGACAATAACGCAAAATGATTATGTGTACCTAATTTTTCGGAATTCCAACAATATTCAAACAGTTTTTTTAACGATACCTGTTTTACTGAATTTTTCTAGTTACTGTAACAAACGAAATTTTTCTCAGTGTAAGACTTCTATCGGACTTTAAGTTCGTTAATACATATATATACGTGTCGAGAAACGATTTCCATATATAAATATACACATGAGAATCGCACTGACCTGAAGCGCATTCGCAGCTTGACATTTTAGGGTTGCTGGTTTTCCTTTAACGACGTAGGAATCCAAAGGTTCGATAAGAAATACGGGAAGCGATGCACCGGGAATCAATTCCGTGTCAGTGGCTATCGTCGCTGGATTCTCATAATCCTCAAGTGGATAATTATCCTCGTCGTCCTCCTCGGCGTCGTCATCTTCCTTGGAACCTGAAACAAACCGTAACGAACGATTTAAAATACCGGTTTGTACTCTGGTTATGATTCCCAGAAGCAAATACATGTGCGAGTCTCAAGTCCCTAGAAATCTGACCTCAAAGCTCGAGTCTTAGATTTTGAATTACGTTTTACCATAAAAATAGAAGCTAACTAAGCTTGATCGACTCGTCCAATTGTCTATATTAGAAGTTTTTCATGCTGAATACCAATTTGGTAAGAAAAATCTCTGCACTTTAATAAAATAATATTTTTGAAAGAAGTTGTTCTTAAGCGAATGAAAAATTTCGGAAAAATCTAAAGCCTAATTGAATTTGGATTTGGCGTTAAGAATCTCGTCTAGTAAAAGTAGGATTGCTTAATATTAATTTGTTTATATTCAATTCAGACGAAAATGCGAATTGGTTCAAAGATTCTTTTCCTGCAGATTTGCATAAGACATTAAATGAAAAGGTCTACGAATCAATGTATATTCTATACAAGATCCGCGAAAAGCGGTTTAAAATGATCATACTGAAATTAGTAACGTTATCGTGACGACTTACGCTGAGGAAATACTGTTATTTCACGATTCTGGAATTGTCTGAAATTCAGTAAACCGTAATAAAAACAAGACACGCTCATATTTCGAAATGCTCGTTCCTTAAAAATGATTGGAAAATTAAAAAAATAGTGGTTTTTTCTCCAATGTATCGTTACGATAACGTTGCTAACTTCAACCTTGTATAAAATTCGTCTGTCTCTTAGGCGAAAAATAACCGAGCCGAAGTCAAAGTTAGTTGGAATAATTCTCTCGCACGAACAGGTTTAACTAGTACGAATCGAGCGGATCGAGGGTTTACTTTGCAGACTAACGTAAGACGTAACACCGGGAGCTTAGCGAGTCTGAAAGCATCGTTAGCTCGAGGGAAAGTTGCATCAGTCGTCACGTAGGTAATTCCGTTCATCATTCGAATATATTTAGGCGCCAGAAATGAGCAGTTGGAAAATGACACACCGAGGCCATAAACTCTGTTCAACGACGAGGAAGCTGTACTTTATGTCAGGAATCCATCAGCGCAGCGATGCACTCAGGATTCCATTTCCGACCGGCTCGACGCAACGCGTCGCTTCTCGTTTGGAAATCCGCTCAGTTTTACCCACGGGCTTAAAGCCCATCCCTGGTCAATGTCGGCTTGCGGACAACCGCTTGCAGGACTGCTTTAATTCCGAGCCCGCAATCGTCCCTCACCTATATTTCGGAAATCCCGTTGCCGTGCAGGTGTTCAATTACGTTGGGCGATCCCAGCTTGCGGGCAAAGCTCAGAGGCTACGTGCGACAAATAACGATTGCAGCAGGGAGGGAAAAATCGCTACATATGCTTGAAAAATAACAAGCGTCCTCAGGCTGAAGAAAAATCGAAGATGAGATGAAAGTTTGCGACGTTTTGCACCGCTACACCAGCTGTCACTAATCTTCAGTGAAATCGATACAGTGCACCTACAGGAAAGTTTCGATAAAGAATATTATCTCACTATGATTCCGAAGTTTTGAAATGAAATATATGATGTTTTTGAAAATTGGTCTTGATTATCTTAAGGCGAGAAAATTCGCTGAAACTGAAAAAAATAAGTTAGATTCGAATGATAAAATCAATTTTATAACCATCGATGGTGTTTCAACCTAATATTTTACACGAAAATCCTTAATTGTGAATACAACTTCATTGTAATTTAGTTGCTACTCTGTGTTTAAAGTTTTTTCGAAATCCAGCTGGTATTTGAGAAATTTTGATTTGATCCTCGGGGGGTAATTAAAAACTCAATTCGAAAACTCCTGACATTAACTTTTTTTCTCGACGAAAAGAACGTAACGGCCACGGCTTTGCTCTTTCCTGTGAAAGAGGAAGTAAAGATTCGAAGCTAATAACACGTTTTCTTGCCCGATGTTAATTGCGGCGTGATCCCTTAGCCCTATAATTACGTATATCGGATGCATGCATGTACAACACAACCGCCTGGACTGCGGTGTCAGTTAACCCTGCGTATTTTTGTCCTAACTAAAAATACTTCCCCACCTCACTACCGCGGTAAAAGGTAGGGGTTAAAGGGTGGAGGGCAAAGGGTGGAGAGTGAGTGAAGAACGAAGGGTGAATGCAGCGGCGTTCGTTGCTAGCCGTCTCTCTGATATTTGGCAATTATTTTCGAATTAGTGGCTCGTACGTCACGGTTTTAAACCCCGAGCAAGCCTAGGTAAGATCATTAATTTATTTAAGTAGGAGTTAAAAGAAGCCACCCGTCAGTCATGCCTCGATTATCGTTCTGATATTTCGAAGGGGTTTAACATCTTCGCTCAAGCTCCTCATGCACTTCCTTACTCCTCGCTAAGTGATCATTTGATTAATGTTCTTCAACCCCTGACCCGAACGCTCTCAGGGTTATTCAAAGAGATGGAAAGCAGGCCAAAAATAAGAGGGAAATAACCAGTGCTAATTTCTGACCCCTGTAAGTGTCAATATTAGTTCTTTTATTCTTCGTTCGGGATCTCTAAAAATTTCTAAACGAATTCCGCAGGTTAGTTTGAATTTTGACCTCTCTTTGAAATTCAAATCATGACGCGAATTTTTGTATCCCATCTATAACGTCAGAGGCTTTCAGCGTGTAGCGCCGCGTCAAGACGTGAAAAAAGAAAGAACATAACGGTGCGTAAATTCGCGTGAGCGGCTTACGGAGATTTTCTCTTGACGTTTTGAGGTCGTGTTTTCTTAAACGTGGCTGTACACAAGCGATCGGATATTCGCAGCCGTCAAAAATGTTGACATTTTGTCACGTTAACCGTGTATAAGAGCTTATTGCGAAAGCTCAGAGGCTCACTGAAAGCGTGACAAGAATTATGGTAATTGTGCGGAATTATGTGGTATATAGGTATGTACATTATGTATAACACCGCTTACTTTCGAGAGTGAAGGCAATTTGAAGGAGTGCCAACAGCACGATGCTTATTTTCAACTCCATCACTTCATGGCATTTTTAATTTATTATTATCATTATTAATCTTATTATTCTTGTTATTATTACTATAACTCAGATGTATTTCACATATAAAACTGTTGGTAACGAAACCACCACGCGACAACCGTAACGTCGCGTGTCGGGTAGTAGCATGCGGTGCTACGATACCGAGGTGTTAATTAACACGGTAGTTAAGATCGCGGAGTCGACGGAATTAAAGCTCGACCCAACATCGAGTGTCGAGATCAATCATGGCATGGAATTTTTTTCTCGTTGAGAGATGAAAAAAACTATAATAAAAACGACAAAATTCTGTTAAAATCAGTATCGGCCGATCTTCCCGGAGGCGTATATTTCGTCACGCAAGCTCATAGCTTATCCGTATTTCACAGTGCAGCGGAAGCGCCAACATCAATTCGTTCCGGGACGTCACATTCGGGGTATCGCCCGAGCTTTCGTTTTGACGAATTTAGCGAAGCTCCCTTGACGGGGAAACGCCGGACCACCAAAGACGCGAGAGAACGAAGCGGCGAAGCTCGCGGGTCGGCACGCGGTGAGCGACTGAGCTGCGCTGCTGCCCGCTTCGCTATAGATGCACGACTCACCCCTTGAGAGGTGATACGGTGGTGGGTATGTGTGTATACGTTTGCTCGCGTACGAATGCGCCAGCATTTGGTTTGCACTTCCGTCGATCGGGGATGAATGAGCCAATAAAAATCTCCCCGGGAGAATTTCGTTTCCTTGCGAATCCGAAATTTTAGCAGATTTTTGATTTGTCGTAATTTCGTGCGCGGTCTTAAGTGGGATTTCCATCCTGTGGGTCTGGTTCAGCATTTTCTGAGTCATTTGGTTCGTCACGCGAATATTTGTGACTCATTTTGCCTAACGAAGAAAGTGTTTTTATTCCCGACTCAACCCGAATGTTCACTTTTTTTACCTGACAAGTGGGACGAAAGCAGCATATTATTCCCTCTTAAATTTTTTCGCTAATCTGAGAGAAATATGAGATTTACGAAAAATTTGAGATAATCTTTCGCTGATTACTTTTTCAGTTGTCTCGATTTTCGTTTTTATAATGAGTGCCGACGGTTCGCCGGCTCGCTTCGCCCGGGCAGTAAACCTATTCGTGGGAATAGTCTCCGACTTTATTCCCTTGTGACATAATATACTATTTCCATCAAACGTTGCAGTAATTTGTCGTTGAAAAACTTTGATTTTCAGTACAATGACACGATCCGTGGTTTGAATAAAAGGGACAGCCATCTTGATCAAGTTGGTTGAATAGAAATCGAAACACACTTTTTTTTTATCTTATTACGCATTAGTCATGCATTACGTATCTATTAAGATATTATATTTGTTACAAGCTGTGAATATTTCTTTGAAAATACAAAAATACATAAGGCTAGAATTGTGAACAAGTACTCAGGCGCCGATGCTTCGTTTCGAGTAGCCTAAGAATGCTTGGAAATCAGATTCAAAATCAGCATAGTAGATCTTGTCAATTTTCCTCCACGATAACTCATTTGAATTACAAGCGTCGTTCTATATTTAATTTTATAACATTGCTGAAAAGAAAATTGTGAATTTGTAAAAATTGGTCTTCTAATTGTAAATGAAATTATCCATTGCAGCGTGAATCGAATATAGCTGATAGATCTTTAACCATCTGAAAGCTATTTGAACTGTAGCATCGCTATCCTTAGGATTTTTCTATAATTCTAATATTTTCATATTTATATTTTTAAAGACATTTTTGCAGCTTACGAATATATGTATAATTTCATACATACTCAGTGCACTACTACGTTGTATTAAAAATGGTAAATAGTATTGATTTCCAACCGACTAACCTTATTTTGGATTTTTGAAGTTATACTTCTTTAGGCGCGTTATGAAAAACTGATGAGAGTGAAATTTCAGGATGCGCGCGCATCACTGTAATACAAAACTGTAACACAAAATTAACAGGATGAAGCTGCCCACTCAACCGAATTCATGCGCGCGCATCACTGCAACACACAATTAACAGGATGAAGTTGCCCACTCAACCGAATTCATTAAGTCTCGAAAAAAAGCTAAATATTTATCCATATGGTTTTAGTTTTTACAGTCATAACACGTGTTTTATTTTCATACAAGTGCGAATTATATATGTGGCAATAAAATATATTCAGTAGTGATTTAAATTGAATATTTGGATTAATATTATTTACTATTTGTGAATATTAGTGAAAAAATTGTGCTAAAATACTTTTTCAAGTGCTCCAATATAATTGAGGTTAGTTATCCGTATGTATTATTTATTGATATAAATTAAAATATCATTATTTAATATAATTAATACTAAATATTATTAAATTATCAATGTTGAATATTTATTATTGGTTTTTTAATATTTACAAAATAAAGAAATAAATTTAATAGAACATTTAATAAAAAGTTCGTGACAAAAATTTAATAGATTATTTAAATATAATGTAAGACATCCGTTATTTGTTTTATTGTTTTTAATGATGCCAAAGAAGTATAACTTCTCACGCGCGTACATAAGTACACGCACCCATTTTTTTTTTCTCTTACCCGCGGCGGCTTTTGCGGGCTTATTAAGAGGTCGGACTGTATTAGGGCGGCGTTTTTTTTTTTGACAGGGCTATTTCTGTACTGATGCAGGTGATTATTACCGCGCTAAGTTATCAACTTCATTAACGACATGATGCAAAAAAAAAAAATTATCGCTCAATCATGAATTTATTTTAAATATTTCTTTCCATTCCTTGAACAAAAATTATGATCCTTTCGACCCAATTCCCAATTCCACCAATTCTACCTATACCTGTTTCTTTTACAGGATTCCCAATTCTATTCAATTGATCCTGATTTTTTTTAATTCTTTTGCAAAAGAATTCGAGAGGTCTATGGAATCACTTTCTGTGCCAAAATAGTGAAAACACAATGCCACGATTAAACACAGATGAAAAATCTCGTAACACTCGATGAATTCAGGAGAAAAGCATGTTCTTAAGCGTGATGCATAATTTCCGATCCCACAACGGTGGGAAATGTTCGAGTCATCGAAACCTCGAAACGGATGTGCTGCATCTAGTAAACTAAGTGGGTACTACTGTTTCAAGATAATAAAATATTCAATCGAAATATTCGAAGGCGAGGGTTTGTTATCGTGCAAAAAAAAAAAAAAGAAAAAACTCAAGTGCGGTACAAGAGGAGAGAGTTGTATATGTTCGGAGGCAATAAAGAAGTCTTAATGGCCAAGATGTACAAGCGAATGCACTTAGACTTACCCTTGCTTAGTGCAAAAAAGACAGATCCGAGTTGCGTTTCACATGCCGGGAATCTTGAGCCGAGTCTCAAGGTTCACGGTTCGGTTTACCTGCGGCCTGTTATGCACTCGGTGGCGAAGTGTTTAATCCAAGCTGTTTACCTGGCGGGTGAAATAGCCGGAAATTTAAGATAACGTCGACGCGCCTGCAAAGTGCGATGCACCTGTCGTTATTAGAATCCTGCGGGAATTCGTTTAAGTGCAATCCGGATATTCGGGGACAGGCTGCAAGGATCGACGACTGTGTATCTGTAATGAAAGCTGTCCATTATCGCGGGGGAGGATTTTCTATTGCCGGTTTAACTCAAGGAATCTTGTAATTTCGAGAAATTCAATTCTACAGTTTAATTAGGGACGCTAGATCCTATATATTTTCTCTGGCCATTGTTTCTCAGCAGTGATGTAGCCTGCGGGATAAGGAGGTAAAACATTTTTACGCATTCTTGGAATAGTTGGTTCTTACATCGGGGATTGGTTAACAGTTAAATGCTGAATACAAAGTACGGGCAAACTTTTTGTCTCATAACCGCCGAGAGAATGAAAGCGGCATTCGAACCTTCGTACCTTAGGATGTTTAATAATATACGAAAGGAAAGATAAAAAAGGTTGAGAGGGTTACTACTTTTTCGAAAATATGGACTCGATCCAAGCCGACCCAACGTCCCCGTCCATCCTCCCGGACCGGAAACCCAATAATATCAAACGAATCACAGATTTGATATGCTGCCTTTTGTTTTATTCTATCCTGTTCTGGAATTCATGGGGTAATATTAGGAATCTGTTACCCTTGAAATTGAAAAAAGGCAACAAACGAAATCGTATGATATGTACAATATTCATCGCCAATTTTGGGACTACTTTCATTACAGGATATGTTCGTAATTATACCAAAGTATTCCTAACGTATTCCTTTGTTCAAATTTCCATGTCTGTGTGCTCTCATTGATGCATAAAATTTTTTAACATGAAATTCATTGAAGAATCAGTTTTTTACTTACGGAAAATCTGATAGTGACTTTCAATGCCGAAATTATTCTTCCCAATCACATTTTTTTCTAATTTTCCTTGCATCGTGAAATCGAAAATTGCGAAATCTAAGAACTTCACGAGATTACAAAATGAAATGTGTGGTTGTGTCGAAAAATTTAAATTGAATATAGTATATATTCGACATTACTATCAATGCATCAGTTAATGAAATCAAAATGAATATTTGTCAACCAGTTCGATCGCACAAAAAAAAAAATCACACACACTGGCAGCTTTAATTATTTACAATTTTTACAAAATACGAGTATAATTTTATAAAATAGGTAATCAATTACCGAATTACTAGTACGACCAACGAAAATATAAATTGCTTTAGTTCCAGGAAGTTTTACTCCAATAAGGTGAAGAGTTGATATAAACCATTGATATTGTTTATTCAAGAAAATTTGTCGATGGTTGAACTAAGTTAAAATTTTATCCTACGAGTTTATACGTGGAATTTATTGTGTCACACTTTAGGAACAATTGGCATTAGGTACGAAATGTGAAATAAAGTAAAAGTAATACGTTCACACTAAAAAATTTGTACAATTGCTGCTGATGTTTTTAACATCTTTGCGTGCAACTACGCTGCATCGTGTAAGTTATTACTATAAGGGTTCTCACGGATGCCGCGCTAATGGAAGCTGACAAGATGGTCGGGACCGGAAATAACCCCTTGAATTGGTTTGCAAGGACTGGCGGTCTCCACCTGGAGTTCGGTTGATGGAAGAAAAAAGAACTGGCTAAATAGTATCGAATTTCAGGTACGGAGGCTGGTTTGTTTATGTACAAAAGAGACCGTGTGGGAATTTATTAAGTTTCTATGAACTAATCTGTGACCCATTTAATGGGTAACTTGATACCCGGTTGGGTGGAGGGGTTCGATTTAGGCAGGCATATTTCCATTATAAACGAGCTCCAACGTTACGCAATAAGGGCTGTACACCTTTTCTCGTACTTCCGAACTGGCCGCATTATTTGACTTCTGATTTTAGTTGAATTATGGTTCGTCGAATATTACGATACTTCTACCCACACAATTTTTTGAAAATCAAATTTCTAGAGGCAAGGTAACAAATTCGAATAGGGGTCATATTTTTGACCAAACAAAAGGTATAATAAAACTATTGAATGTACGAATAGAAAGTTATTGCAACTTGAAATGTGAAAAATAATCAAGTACGAAATATTGTTGTAATGATTCTGGAATTTATAAGATCTATTTCTTAAATTAACACAGAATTAAAATTTTTTAGAATACAGAAACAGTAAATTAGGTTACGTTCACAAAGAATTATAGTAGTCAAAATCGAATTCATGATGAACGTTAAATGAAAACTTATGTACGTCAATAACAGAAGTACCAAACAATAAAATTCCGATGAAAGATGAAAATTGCAGAACATTCCAGAAAAGTCTTGACAAAATTATCATATTCAGTTATCTACAACGGTAAAGAATTGTACACATGCATTTCACCTAACAGTACTCATTTGATAAACGTTGAAATTTGTCAGTTCTCGCGTAAATGGATCACATTTTTTTTTAAATTTTCGCAATTTATCAAATAATGCGACTTTGTAGCTTCTTTGTAGCGACTTTGCTTCTGTTTTTTTGGTGTTGAAGTTTCCGTCTTTTTACTTATTCGGACGGAATTTTATTTCCCTAGTTTCTACCACTTTCAGATATAATCTATTCACAATATTTCAAAGTCTCCAATAAACGTCCAAATACATGTTAAAATTTGTCTAATCTACAGTTTCCAAACTTGTTACTTCCGCGTGATAGAGCCATTCAATGAATCGTAATCAAAATCATAAGCCTTCGCCATTTTGCTACGTTGAAATTTGAATAATCAGTAAAATTCGTAACGCGATAAAACCGCGGCGTCGTTAAGCTCGTTGTGCATTATTGCCCGTGCATATAAAGAGATAACGATCACTTTAACACGATTCCGGATCGAGCATCGAATCGTTATGCCGTTGTCGAATATACGACTGGTAGATTCACCCGTCAATGCAGCATGGATATAAATTGTGTAACTAATGATAAGCGGGATTGCGTTTCAGCCAGATAAATGGATCGTGAATAAATTAACAGGCTGCGATGACTCAACAACGTCACCTTCGGAAACACGTGAATTTGCTATTTGTCAACACTTTCATTGTGTCCGGACGAAGCCTGAAGTACCGTGGTCCGAGCGAAAGAATCGGGAGGCTCTTACAGGTACATTCAATTTGTAAAAGGTGTGCATCATTTGGGTGTCCGTTCAGGGGTAGCTGGGAAAGCATCAACCTCCAAGATCGGGACAATAAGATGATTTGTGCATCCCCAGTACGCCGAGACAACTGGCACAAATGGAAGGCTGTAAAGCATATATACGGAGATCTTAATCTGGATATATTGTTGGGAGCATCGGTCCATCGAACATTGATTTATGCCGATAGCGAGGCATCGCAGATGTTATCTTGTTCCGTTATGGGCCGAAGCCCCGGGACTCGGGCTTAAAAGCTTCGTTGTAAACACACACCTTTCTGTTTCGCAGCGCGGGTCTTGTGTTACCGACGAAAGCGTGTCAGTTAGGCCCACGCTTTCTGGATCTCGAGGCACTTCGTCGACGTTTCTCTCATGGCTATTCCCTCCTTCTTTAATCTTCCTCCCGTTACTATACCACAAATATTTATTCGAGGTAACCTTTGCACTTAAATTCTTGACCCCTTCAAGTATTGTTATAGGACTCAGTTCCTTCGCCTTAAATTCGCGCCCCAAAACTAATGCCACAACCACTCAATGTTCTGGGATAGCTAACCCGATTCTGAGATGCCTGTTCGATCCTCGATTCATCCAATGCTTGGATTTTCAATACAGAGTCAGAAAAAATCTACAAAATCTAAAAATAGGAGAAGCTTAGTTGATCAATGGAACCCGCTCATCATAACGAATCCGTTGTCAAACATGACTTACTCCGAATGCCGGCTGGTGTCTAGAAGACTTCTGATTTCACTTTTCTACACAATGAAACGCTTCTTACTTTTCCGGGAAATCGTGAATACCAATATCTGATTGTGGCAACCTTGGCTTCGATATCAATATCGACGTTGCTTCAATGTGGTCCGCATGATCACTTGACTGATTCTCTAATGGGCGTCGCCTCTAGTTCAACCAAGCTCCACCTATTCTCGGAGTTCGTACTGAATCACCTTTACACGACGAGTATATCTCTGGATTATCTTTCACATCTAAATTTCCGTCCGTCAATGCGGTTTTCAAGGTTTGGAAGAGCATAATAAATTCCCGTTTGACGTGGATGGTGTTTGTACACAGTTTGACGCCTGGATCCTCCCAGCTGTTGCGATGATCGGTGCAAGTCAATAAAATCTCCGAAGTGACCGGAGTCCACTTTCACTTTCTCATCTTTTCTTTATGGCTATTCCTCGGCGACTTCTTAGGTTTGAACCGAACAAAAATGCAATCAAATTCTCCGACTGAATTCGAGTGTGAGAATTGCTCAGCGGCATTCCACTTATGCTGAGCTCGCGGTGATCCTGATAAGATTGTACGTGAGTGTCACGTAGACTGGGTCAAGTGATCACCGGGCGTGGAATAAGAAAACAACGAAAGGTGATCGGGGGATGAGCCTGGAAGAAAAATGTGTTGGTTTGTTGGTTTGAAATTTCGAAAATTAAAAAATTCCTTCTCCCTGGCTCTCAGAGTCAGGCATCTTGGTCCTTTTACTTTAGTTTCTCTCATTCCTCGAGTGAAAATTGTCCGCTTCTATCCTTCTACGTTACTCAACATTCCGATCAACTCTGCGGTCTGGCTCGTGGCCAGCGGGTGAGCCGCGATACAGAGCCTGAAACGTGAACTTTGATAGAAGTTAACAAGCCAGAGATAGCCGGAGATACTGCGGAAAAAGAGCAGCAAATAAAACGACACTCATTGACAGCGTAAATTATAGAGGCACGCGAGAGTGGGTTGAGATTGTTTTTTATTATTTTTATTTTTTCTGAGGAGTTAGTGATCGGGAGGTAAGCAGAGAGTCGAGAAACGCGAGAGAAATAATGGCGTAATGACCTAAGAGCAAATCAATGGGTAGGCACGGAAAATGTAGCGTGTCAAGCGGGTATAAAGCCGGTGTCTTACTATTGTGCGTTCTCTTATATTCCGTGAGAGTCTGAAGAAAATCCGTTTTCTTTGAGAAGACAAGAGCTCTAATTGCCGTAACTTGGCGTGAAACTGAAGCTTGCCGGCAATCTACACCCGATGTTGGTTTCTCGGACCATTAGCCACGAACGCTAACCGCCCAACTCGCCTTTCCATTGTTCCTGGAACAAATTAGTCGACGGGAAGAGCTGGTGACTGTTGTTCAGATTTCCGACAACTCCTTCTGAACACCCGACAGAATTATACCGTTGCGCCCAATGAGCTAGGTGCACGCAAAAGTCACCTGAACAAGCAGTATACACGTAGAACTTCGCTAATCCCCCAGCGGAAATTGTGCACTTGAACGGCGTGTGCAAATTGATGTATGCTTATTATCATCAGCCGGAGTTTTTCAAACAAGTGAGAAGAAGCAGATTCAACACTTGTCCGACTTGTCACCCAGTCGTTGGATTCAAGATGGCTTTGGTGAAGATCAAGTCACAGTCTACAGGCGAAGTGTAGTTCAACTTTTCTCTGGACGACCCTCTAGGATGAAATTAGAAGATTAAGATTTGCGTCCTCGTCTAAGTTTAACCCAGCAAACTCAACTCGTTCTCACTTTTGTCCAGAGACTTATACACGACGCTATGTCACAACTTATTCAGACTTTCGTTAGTATTCTAGAACCTTTCTCGGACTGAGTTACTAACGGGTAGAGTTGGTCCCCTGGTGCCTTGCAGACTTTATACTTGTCATGCACAGAGATTATATTTGAATGTAATGAATCTGTATCAAGCATACTCATGCAAGAAGAATGAACTGCAAATCGTTAGTGAGGATTTTCGTGTCGTGATGAATTCACATACGCAGGATTAGAATGTGTATACGTACAACAAAACTGGCAAACGTCGATAATGTTTTCGAGTTTCTTTATAATTTCAGAAGTATCGACAGAAAGCATCCAATGTGAAGAAGGTTATATTGACCCAATTTATGGCACGTAAAATGCCGAGTGGCTTAAAGACATCATTCCTAGATTTATTATTTTTCGAAATCAAATGGGATCGAATAAAGGTACCACCGAAATTATTCTCAGTGAGGGAAGAAGCGTACGATGCCCGATATCCGAGGATCCGAATAGTGAAAGGATTGTGTCGAACCCATCAATTCAGCCTCCACTAAACCGAAATATATAGCTGTTAAATATTCTACCGGCAGGTACGCAGCTGTTGTTTTCGTTGACGAGAGGCGCAGCGGTAACTCAGCATTTACGGTATATCTTCCACCGAGCGTCTGGTCTCTTTATCACGGGAAATTTGCCGTTTTCCCCGAATGTTCCCCGAGCCTCGGCTCTGTCACTCGATTCCGAAATGCGATGAGGATTATTAATTCAAGCGGCACTAAGAGTTCCTGCAGGGGAAGCGAGCGTTCCTACAGTGCCGCGAGCCCTTCATCTTCCAAGGGTCCCAAACGGCGTCGGGACGCCCACGAGGCGTCGTCGTGTTCCGTATGGATGGATCTTGGAACGCCACGGATTGCCAACACCACGCCGCTCTGAAAATATGCAATAAGCAAGTTTTCGTCGATAGGTATCAGCCGCCCTTTTATTCACCGGGCCGATAAAGTTGCCTCCTGCATTATTCATCGCCGGTACGTATATCATAGAGACAAATTTTTCAAACAAACCGAAATACGAGAGCCCAAGATACCGCCGTTGGAACCACGATAGTGTCGTTTGATCAACGCTTTGTCTACTTCTCGAGTACTTTGGATGCGCGAGCCGAGCTATTCTCAAAAGAAAGAAAACAACGACGAAAGTGTTTATCGCAAGCAATACCCACCGGACAAATGGTCTGAAGGGGCTCTAGATAACTCCTCGAATGGACAGGACTATCTCTTAGCGAGGCGCCTGCCTCGAGTCTCGAAGGATTGTCCGAGAACCCCCAAAATAGGAGGGTAGTGAAATTTGAAAGAGTTTAGTTCACCACCAGAATCTCCGTCTATTTACTTGCTTCGCAAAAGTAATCGGTGCGGCAATTTAGCGCCTTAGCATCAATGCATGATATATGTTGGGTAGAACGGAAAAGGGTGGTTCTACCCAGGCTTGTGAGAGCCGTTCGGTACCAACGTTCTCGCTCTCCTCCCTTCTACTCCCTCTTCCCGTTTTCTCACGTTGGGATTAAGGAAATCGAAGAGGATTTCTGTTTCCGTCTGTTATCTCTTCTTACAGTAAGAATCGCGGGAAGTAAGAAGGATCAGGAGAAAAGGTACAACGCGCCAACGTGTGTTTTCAAACTTCTTTTGGCATGCTCGGAACTTCTTACGCTAAACTCTTTATGTTTGATGCTTACGAAGGAGACTTACTAATATTAAGTTGCGATACTTAAGTAAGCCTTGAACTTTTTCCTTGATGAAAAATTTGATTATTTTGTTACGGATTAGAGGGAAGGTATTGACAAGCGGCTGTCAATATATTTTTACACCCACCCGAGGTGTCGTTTCGGGTACTTTGGCGTCCGGTCATTGCTCTCGAGTCAAGGAATGGAGGAAGGAGTAAGAACTAATCTAAGGACGGCTTACGATCGAGTGTATAAGTGCTTTATTAGAATAGTGACGAATTTAAATGTATAGTTGAACGAAGTGAATTCTTTGAATCTTGGAATTTGGGTATATTTGATGGAGGATGGAATAGAAGTTGAGTAGACGGACGTTGGAATAGCAGTAAGCTTGAAACAAAGAATACGAGTGCATGAAAGGTGCGAGAATCCGGAATAGTGGGGAATAGAATTAGCGGAGTGAGGGTGAAAGCAGGTGACGTGCGGCTGGATAGAAATAGGAGGACAGGATGGAGAGTATAATGTTACTGTAAGGAATGTGGAATAGTTAGCAGGTAGAGTCAAGAGATGGTCGAAGAAGATGGGGAAGTCGTTTAGCGGAACGCTGGACATAACAACTGAATTCTGAAATTTGTCGTTGGAAATTTGAATGAAATGAGATCGCGGAACACAGACTCTGCATTATATGAAGGGTTCACTGCCAGAGTAGCTTAATCCAAATTGTTGATAAGGCTCACTTTAACTATCCTAAGTCATTTAAAATATGCCTTATCGGCAATGCTGGTTAGGCTACTCTGGCACAGAATCTTTCATATGAGTATAACATGTTGTGTCAGATAGTTATTAAAGCACACGATGTGCGGAAATACAAAAAATTTGTATGAAATCCAATTTTCAGGGTCTTTTGCGTATGTATCTTATTACCAAGTTGGTCTGTGAAATAGATGATTTGTAGTAACAGATTCAAGGCGGCTGACTAAACTTCAACAGAAGAAGCAGTTTGATAAAAATGTGAATTCCCAAAATTCCCGTATGAATTATATACCACCTGCTACTTTGAGTTCGCAGATTCAAGCTCAGATATGATGTCATCAAAAACTCCAGAAACTTGTAACAACAGATTTCTATAAAAATATCACTCTACAACTCACTGATTTCGTAACTACGATTTTTCACACGCAATCTCAAATTCCGTAATTTCATCGTCAGTATCAAAATTTTCAGCGATCATAAAAACTTCGAGGAATCGATCGTTCTCGTAAAAATTTCAAAATTCTTCGAAATTCCTAGTACAATATTGAATACCCTGTGTTTATGTTCTAATTTCAAGCTTGAATTCATAAGCAACGATACAAAAAACCTTTAGATCAACGAATGGAATATTCTCTTCAATACTTTGCATGATATAAAAAAAAGGCGAAACAATGGCTTTGAAGTATATAACTGAAGCTTTCACTTTTGGTGAGGTTCTCTTCTCTTCCCTCAGCAGTGCCTTTGCTTATATATTCTCTGACACCCCGTGGCTATACGTGTATAAATTCACTTCCTGAACCTGGCCAATTCCTTTATCGACCTCTCGCCGAGTCTCCGACGGTGTTACAGGCGCGCGGTTGATTTGGCGGCGGCATGGCGGCATCAGAAATATCTCTGCGGGTTGAATTTTCGCGATGCGCCAAACCCCGGCGGGCTTTGCCCAAAGAGACCTGACAATACGTCGTTACGGGAGGCAAGCTGGCGTCGGCCTGATTCCTCCCACTCTGGAACGAGAAACCCTGGAGTGGATAATCGTTTTAGGGTTCCAGGGCGCAGGGCATTACCGCTTTTGTGGACGAGCCGATGTTTGAGCGTTCATCACGTCTCTCGGGCAATCAGCTCGATTCATAATCAACGTTTATATACTTCGGGATCAATTATTAAGGCTGCATTGTTTCCATAGGGATCATTCCGACGCACTCGGTCTGCTTCATCCCTATCCCTGCATAGCGTGCAACCTCCGACGACCTGAAACCTCGCCGAGCGATGGAAGCCATAACGGAGCTGAAGTGCGTCTTGATATAAATTGGATCACGCGACGAAGACACCGTCCTGGTTCACGCCTCTTACTTTTTTCCGTAAGTATGCACGAGCCTCCTGATGGATGCACCTGGTTTATATGGACGTACGAATCGAAGACACCGATGATTTGACATTTCGATTGGGGCGACAATCACCGAAACGATATCGTTTGTCACATAGGATAGATTCTTGTGTGGTAAACAAGATATTTACATGGGGGAAAACCCGGTGCGAGATGTAGAATATTTATCCGCCAAACCGTGGCGGGCTAAGTAATTACAGAACCGTTTGAGGTGCGGCAACTGAATACAGATATTATGCAGATGTCGGAATAATATTCGCCACACGTTCGCTCGGGTCAATATTGAGCTAAGCCGGATCGTAATTCATGCGAAAGACGATCCGCTGCAGGCGCTAGACGCCAGGCAAAACCGGAAACGTTACAGAAATTCGATTTCGTCAAAAACTGAAGTCGCATATGTTGTTCCAGCAGTTTTGCCGAGAATTTCAAGCTTCGGAAAATTACTGTGTAGAAAATAACGAAGAATATTTATATCTATGGAGAACGTGAAATGTTACATGTTCGTTTAATGTTTGAGGAGGAGAAGCACAAATTAGCAGGGCAAGTTCGAAGAAAAATTATTTTGAATTAAGGTGGTTGGTTGCTCAAAAATAAATGTATAACTTTAACTAAGAGACTGTCATATATTGACTATTTATCAAATTCGCGAGTTACGAGAATCTCTGAAAACTGAAGGATATAAAATAAAATCATAATAAATGCTTAGTTTTCATGTTCTATTCCAAATTTTCTAAAGTGATTCGAAATCAAGTATACTCGTTTGATTTTATTGTATGATGGATCGAAGTTTTATTATGAACACTAGTTTCTAAAAATCAATTAAATAAATGTCCGTCATTATGCATACTGTATCGTTAAATATCAAATTTCACGACATGGCACCGATATTAATTATGATCAACAAATGACAATAGTCAATTGACTATTGAAAAAATATCCATTTCAGTGACTAACAATTAGTAAAAAATGGCCTCCTGAGTAAGATGAGCAATCGCAGACTGAAATCGAAAGAATGAAGGTACTGGATTTGTAACCTGTATTTTGAAGTGATTTGAAACGAAGAATCAATCCAAGCAATCTTTTATAATTAGTGTTTCATATTTTTATATTTTTAACGGTATCTGCGTAGCTCACGAATACAAGACGCGATAAATGGTCAATGGCTGATGATTTTTTTCTAAAATTGGCAAAATGGCCTGATTTTTGGCCAACTATCCTCCTCAAAGGGATTAACCGCAGCACGGTGAAGAATTTCGTGGAGAAAAAAATGCTCTCTCCGTTTTTCCAATTAACGAATAACAGCGCCGTATGCAAATTCCGACTTTCCATTTTGTGTTTCAAGTGGAATAAAACGCAGGCATTGTCTCGAGCGGCCGGTGCGGCGTCGTTAAGCTCCCTCTCAACGTTCGAGTCCGCCACACGTATGAGCAAGAGACACATTAGTCGCCCTGCAGCACGAAGGCAATGCCAAGGTCTATTGAAAATTAGGATATAAATCACCGGTTACACCGAGAGTCAATTGAGATGTCGAAAGCACTCTTTGCGCCTGCGGGTGTGTTTTTGTTGCCCGGGCGGGATAACCAAGGTGGGAATAGGGACCCGGATAGGGATAGGGATAGGGATGGTGGTCGTTAAACGCAGGCATGCCACTCGAGTGTGTTGAGGTAATGATATGCCGAGGGACGAGGACTCCCTCCTCCTCAATCGCCGTGATAAACGATGAATATTTTTTCACCATCTTATTTCAATTTTTAACCAACAACGCGTTTCATGCTCCGAAATATCTGCTCAGAAACCGTTTCCACTCTTCAAAATTACGCGACATCTTCTGAAACTCGGATGGGGGTCAAGTGTTTTTTTCCGTCATCTTATAATGAGCTCATGTTTCAACGTGTGTCACGTACAGGCGCGGGGACGAAATGATAGAGATCTTCGAAAGGAGTCTGTGAAGTTTGCTGGCCGAGTATGTATAGTGCAGCTGCTGGCAGAGAGCAGAGTACGATGTCCCGCCACGTGAAATTTAATCATACAAATGGACAAGCGGCCGCGCAGCTCGGGCTCTCGCAGTAATAAAAGTTTCGTCAGTTAGAACTTTCCAATCGAATTAACTCCTGTGAAACCTGTCGTAGAATATTCCGGGGGTAAAAATAAAAAGCCAATTTGGCGAGCGTCTAACGAGTTCCGGGGTGCAATGCTCGACGTATCCGTATAACGATCGTGACCTGATAAAGGGAGATTTTCTTCAAGGACGCGATTTCCTCGGGTGAGGTTTAAACTGGGTCGACTGTGATCGCAGGAAGATCGAAGCCACTGGATGAGACTCGACCAGAATTTGTGATATAAATTTTCAGCCGATCCCCGTTGAAGTTCACCGTCGTTGCTGGGAACGGCATATTAATTTCGATAAGCATACAAGAGGCTGGAAGAAAGGGCAAGCGACGGGGAAAGAGGAAATTACGTTCCTCATATTCGGGGGATTATCGGGAAACAGGGAAAGCTGCGAAGCAAATATCAATTTACGATGAAACGAGCAAATATACGGCCAAATACCACCCTTCGCATACCCGATGCAGTTCCCTTTTTTCCTTCGACCTTCTTTCCGACAACTGAACGGATATACATATATTTTCGACACAGATTGAAGGATACATTCTTGATCGATGTACAAGTTTTCCAAATGAACTGAAAGACTTTGCAACAAGAGTATTGCAATTCAGCCGGAAGATAGGGAAAAGTGAAACAAGTAACTGGTTTCGCTTGGTAATAAGCCCTTCAAGCGGACAGCAGGAAATTGGCCGTACAGATCCGCAGGGTTCTTTCATTCTTGATCGATCGATTCGGTTAAGAGTAATCGTTCCGGCAATATCTATGCTCGCGACTGCAGAGCGAGACGTGGCGTCGCGACGCTGGTTGAATCTTAATTCCATAACTTACAGGGACAGTCAGGCGTCTGGAGGCACAAGGTGGAAAATGAAGTCTTACCTAGCCTCGAGAGATCGACTCGGAACGGTTTTATTCGCTCCGAATTATCCGGTACCCAACGTCGCCTCGAGCCAGACTCCGGATTACCTGAAGCAGTCAACGACTCTATGAAAGGCGCGGCGAGACGAGACGAGACGGCTTGGGATTTGCGGAACGAGGCGTCGACGGAGTAGGCGGAAATCGAAAAATCTGATACGACATTTGAAGGCGGGAAAACAATCGAACGACTATTGTCAATGATTCATCGCGATTAACGACTTTCCAGATAACCTCTAATTCTAAAGCTCACTCACAATTTGAGATGATGGCGTGTGATAAGAAGCTACACCAAAGTAAGTCTGTGAACTTTACACTCGACATGTTCGATGGTTCTTTTACGAGCTCCATCGGTACCGGAAAATGTTCAGCGAATTTTTTTGCAAAATTTTAGGAAATGTGCTGCTTTGAGCATCCGTACGTGGGGATTTTTGAAAGCGAGGTTATCCGACGGGTGACATACGTCGGTACAGCAGCCATCGAAATTCTAGACCGAATCTGCATGTGCGGATTATCGAGCTTGGAATTCTCGTAAGTTTCATGGTAAACAGGAAAGTTTTATTTTTCCTCACCTTCGTTTACACCCGTCATGCAATAGACTGAAATCAAATGCTTAACCAATTAGTGACAATAATACGAGTTAATTATTTACTCCGTGTTGCAGCACGACTGTGAGGAACTCTCTGCGAAACCATCTTTGGTTGATTGGGGTATTTATGTAAGTAAGACGATGACACCTCGCAGTGCGCGTGTTTTTAAAAGATTACGTTTCACAACACCAGTTATATGACTTCTCAGAATTTTTATCGTACTCTTCGGATTACTCCACTGCGCCATGTTCAGAGGACCCGCTGCACTCCCTGCCCAAATTATCATCAAATGTTTTATCGTGAGTAACGTTAACTTGTATTTTTATCTTCGGATGGAATTTACTTACACGCTATTTACGTGTGAATTACCACCAAGCTGTGCAAGCGTTTCAATAAACATCGATGTGACACTTTTACAGAGTTCCTGTACAATCGGTCTTCTGCTAACTTTAGTCTCAATTCCTGATTTTGAATCATGGCCCCAAGGGATGTTGTCAATTTGCTTCCTCGTCATGGCGGCAATAAAGCTCATCGGCATATTTTTCACCTGTATTGATGCGGTGAGTCGTTTTTCCATAGGCACCATATCTTTCATTGTTTCAGTCTCATGCCCACAATTTATCCTGGGATTCTCGATCCTTGTTAACAAACTGTTATTTGACATAAATTTCTGTGACAGGTGGATATGACTTCTGACTGGGGGTACTTGGTGGAGTTCGTTTTCGGAGTCTTCATAGTCGCAGCCGGAGTTTCGATATCGATATTAATTTTCAACAGCGCCTTTTTCATATCGGTGGTTGTCGGCGGTTCACTTTCCGTGGTTTTCAGCATGGTGAGTTTTCGAATTACCCATCCCCGGTATCACAGATGGAAAATAATGAAATTGACTTGCAAAGAATCTTCTTCAAAGATTGTGGTAGTGGAAGTAGGTGATGTTGGAAATTGTCTCCGCAAAATTCATCATATTCTCAGTGCCATTTTATCATAATAAGAACTTACATAGGTAGAAAAAGGTAAGGCAATTTCAGTGTCTAGTGGTGGAAGACGTGGTGGTAAGCCGGCAACCTCTGCACCTTCCAAGATGCAGTTCGCGTCTTCTCAAAGCTTTTCCGAAGCGGCAGCATTGGTATAAAGTAGCCGCGACGATGAAAAATACGTGTGCTCGTGGTCCAAAAACTATAAGGAAATATCCCGTACTTAATTCGGCAAATTCGAATCTGAGTTAGCGTAAAATTTGCCTAAACTCGAGATGTATATGGACTGAAGAATAATCCGAGTATTATTGGCTTTTCTCGCCAATTCACAACGCCTCGGGTTTGAATAATACCTTCTTGACTTTCAAATTGCACAGAATTGAAGGAAATTGATTTTCAGACCCAGGCGTACCACTTGAACTCTCAGTCCTGCGGGACTCTCATCCTGCTTTTCAATGATAGTACAATTCGTCGTAATGATTTCGTGTATATTTAACACTTGATCGCGAAACAGAGATCATTATTAAATTTTGCTTGCCGCACGTGTACCGTTTAGGTGTCCTTGCTGGATCTTCATCAGAACATGAGCATCAATTCATGGTGGTGGGAAGACGGAATATTGAACGGCTGTGTCTACCAAGTGGTGAGACAACTAGTTTTGACGTGCTGCGTTCGCGTGGAAGACCCTCCCTCTATCGTCGTGACGGAAGATGAACCCTCGGAAGAGGCTTCGGGACGAGCAGTTGAAATAGTCGAGACCACTAGAAGATGAAAATGAAGACGCGGAGGTTGTTGAATTGATGAAACTGTAACCACAACGCGCGTAGATCCTGTGAACATCGGCAGTGATTGCTTTTTATACTTATATACACGTCCGCATGTACACACTGGTATCAGCAATCTATTCTAAACCGATCAAGCGAGTTTCAATCACGGCTACTTTGTAGGCTCAAGATTACCCACTCCGTCTGTTAATGGAAATTCCAAACTAGGTGCTTACAATGGTATAGGAAATATCTTTCATCCGGGATGCAATCTCGAACTGCTCAGATTAACGTTAGGCAACATCGATGGAAAGCCAATCGTAATGGTTTCATCTCAACCAATTTCTACTCTCTGCTCGAGTCTGCAATGTACATACTTACACAGGTGTATATAAAGTGAAACATGTATCCGAACTACACCCCGTTTACTTCATTTACATTTCATTCTCATGGAGAAAATCCCGTCCTTGTTTTGTCAACTTTTGGTTTTTGACCATTGAGAACTTTGTTTTATATTCTAGAACATCACGGTGATTGGTAGATATCGTACGTACTACAAGAATTGCCGTGCCTTAAAAATGAGCCAACTTCGAGTCGAAGGTGTGACAAGATTGGACTATTTGATGTGGAATGACTGTTGATTAGTCAAAACCTACCCCGTTCAGTTGTACTCTCCTCTTTCCATACTGACATAATAGTTCTAGTCAAGTAATTATTCCGGATCATTGTCGAACACCTTCGTGCAGTTTATCGGAATTGAAATGGGGATATGTGGTGCTAGTGGATGTAGCTGGAAGACGAAGGAGCTGTTCTCCTTTCTGAATCACTGGCAACCTCCTCGTCCGAGTGAGGGAGGTATGTGTGGTGTGGGCGATCAGGACGTTTCTTTCGGTATTGTGTGCGCCCGTGGGAACTCGTGGGATTACACAGTCGAGGTAGACATAATTATTGTATTTCTCGAGCCTTTGGCCCAGGAATGCCAGGCAGCTTCCACCACTCGGGTTCCGAGTGCTCCACCTGCGGGCCAGCGAGTATATTTTTCACGTCGAGACATCGGTGTAGGTGCTTTTTTACGTCTATGGCTCACGTGAGCAATCACACGTACGTGCGCCATGGTAGCAAAGGCAGGGCAAGTTCCTTCACTGGGGCCCTCGAAGGTGAAAGGCTGCTGGGATCGATAATTCAATTTAATCTTGAGAGATTCTTTCAGAGAATATGATAAAAGGACGAAGCATGCCACCGCTGATTGCGTGATGTTCGAGGTTCGTGCTCGCGTGTTTAAATCTTGATTATCATACCTGCGCAGAAGTCTTTCGACGAAATGATTTCACCCGCATCTACTATTGCAGGTGCAATAAGAAACCGGATCACAGGCGTTAAGAACAGACAGATTTTCCAATAAATAAAGACGCCAAACATCAATCTAGTTATTGCGGGATTCAAGACAAAGCTGCGGTCCACGGTTCTTCTGTCTCTTTGCCGATCGAGGTACTGTGCCAAGCACTCAGTAGAACAAACACCGGCCAGACAAACTGTGAAAAGTACAAATGCGGCTTGGAAAAACCACACACGCTGTCGAGTTCCCACGAGATTTCCTCGGCAAAAACAGTATCGGTAATTGAATGCCGAGGTAGTTGAGATCTGGAAAACGATGGCTGTCTGCAGGGTGGCTCTAAATTAAAGCTCTAATCGCGCCCGATTTACGTTTTTATGATCAGAAGCGGAGCGGGATTCAAGATTCTATGTTCGGCAGTCGACTCGAGGATTGTTCGGTGCTTGCCTAAACAGTCTCGTTATTCTTTACAGTAATTGTTCGATCCCTCCGTTCTATTGTTGATGAAAGAATCCGCAATTCGCTACGGCGTATACCAATCAGAGTTTCCAATGAATCATCGTAACAAATGGCTAATGGTTCCCCGCTCCAGTTATATATTTCACTTTGTGGACGCATGGGTATTCATGAGCCAAACGTTATTAATTGCTCGACGCATTGTTTTCGACGCTGAGAGATGAATTCGGGTCTGCACACGGCGGCAATTGTAGTCTGTGCGATCCGTTTTGGTTGCAGAAAAATTTGTTCAGCAAACAGGTATTTTCTCTACACCTTAATTCGTTCCGTTCAAATTGGGTCCTAAATAATTGCTTACGGGTAATTAACTTCACGATATTCGATGCCACAATTTTTATGGCGTCATCGAACTCGTCTGCATCCATGTAAAACATCATCAGGTCACCTCTGAGTATCACTTATGTAATTGATGCAACTGGTGGCAGAATCCTAAATTCATTGCAATTCATCTTCCACGATCACTCAGGGGCTACCCGTCTGCCCATTTTTTATTCTTGGAAATCGACGTTTGATAGCTGATAACTGGCTCTGGGGTGAGATAAATGTCACCGTGTTAAAAAAAGGGAGAGCGGTAAGGGTCTCGGATTCGTACTTAAATCATTGCCCTTTGACGCTAACCCTTTATGGCTTGTTTCCGATCGGACCAAGCCGGCTAGAAGAGCTTATCCAATTACCGGTAGTCCGAGCCGTCGGAACTCGACTCCCGAGTTTCAGAGCGGTGGCTTACTCCAGACAATTTTGTACTATATTGGTATTGAGCTACGGTTGTACGGCCAGGAACGTATTGGCAAGTATTTATCGGTGGAATGCGATTGAAATACGAACATGAGCAAACTTTTTTGAAACAGATTCTTGACTCTTGGACAAGTTATTTCATCAGCGGAATCGGAAACTCGACCACAATTCACTGGCAAACAACTGGATAATGAGAAATTGAGAATTATATTTTAAGCTATTGTGATGGTTTTCTATTTGCTATTATAATATTAAAATGATAGGATGAGTAATTCTTGTGAAAAATGTAATACAAGAACTATAAATTATACTCTGGCATAGAAATTTAGTTCACTGAAAAGATCTGTCATTAATTGGTGACTTAAAATTTTTTTTTTCAAACAATAGAATTAATATTGAATGTGAGTAACAATAAGTAAAATTTTATATTCATACATTAATTATAGTTACACATTCGTCAACACTTTTACACTGATAACATGGACTAATCTCTTTTCGTAACTACGGAATTTGATCTCCCATTCATTGTTTTGATGATCTAAATTATTTCATAAAGTTATGACTTATCGTTTATTCGAGGCCCATCAGGTTTCGCAGATTGTGTAAAGAGGAGGTCGATCAAATAACGGTGACAGGAAACCAGATTTCTTCAGATCACGTTGCTCGCTTAGTTTCTTGTTTCTCGTGGATGAATAACTTATGATTGTTACTCTTACGCTATTCTGCAAAATATAGCTTTTTCTTTTACTTTTCATCACTATTTAAAACGATGTAAAATTCGAAATACACACTTGTATCTATACGTAATCAAAGTATTGCGATTAAAATGACGATTTATTGTCCCTTGGTGCGGTCATGCTTGGATCTCACACTATTCGCAGACTGGTGGAATGGCTGGAAATAACTATAGGAAATCGAAACAACCGGTTTTTTTCAAATCCCGGTGGAGGTAGTTTTAGAAAAGTAAATCTTCAAACGTAGGTGTAACGTAGGAACAACACGTTGGGGGCAGATGAGGCTGAGGGATCGAATCGTTCGTCACCTCAAAATCCCTTTTATCATCCGACATGAATCTTTTAGCCCGACTTCTTTACTGTCTCCCCATCGCTATTTCATCTCCATCATAAGCAGATGGCTTTTTACGAAACTGGCGTTGCAACCACCCCTCGTCTGCCTTCAACGGCACGGTAAAGTCTTTTGTCAGGGCAGAAATATGGCGTGCTCGCTTCTTAAAACTTTCTCATTCGTCAAATTAGAATCCGCCTTTTTGCCGGGGCAACGACAATCCCCGAAGGGATTCTCGTCTTCCTCAACAAAACAATAGATCAAAGAGTTTAACTGTTGCCTTTTACTGCCCCCCCCCCCCCCCCACCCCCTTGTGAGAGGGGTGGACAAGAAGCATGCTAGGAAATAGGAGGCAAAGCGATGTCGCATGTCACGTGGACTAAGAAGACACGCTATTTTCGCGAAATCTTATCGCGCGAAGAAAGCCTTCACGGCAGTCGAGCAGTATTTAGCCCTCGGGTTACGGGAATGATCAAAAGTCGTGGTAAACAAAGAAACCCTGATTTCCATTTCACTTCTACAAAACAGTGTTTCTTCGGCATTTTATTCAGCTCACCCTCGTTATAGTATCATTGTTTCGTCAAGAAGAGAAAAGTAGCCTAGATTACTACGATCAGCATTATGCGGGAACATATTTTACCGTAATCAAGTTTTAAATTCGCGAGAATGATGAAAGGCAGCTTAAAACGCAGCGTGCCCAAAATCTTACACCGCTTTTTGCGAACCTCGTTTCTTACCACTTTCAGAGCTATAATTGAACCATACTTTAATATATTATCCGAGATAAATTTGTACAGAGGTTCTTTCGCCGCCTTGGTTTTGATTTTTGCGGTATACATAGATTTCGGAGTAGCAATTGAATTTAGAAAATAATTTAGGCGAATGTAGATATTTTTATAATGCGTATCAGAATCTTGAGTCTTTTTTGGAAACGAGTTTATTACGGTTTCCAATTCCATATGCGGTAGAAAAGAAAGAATCCTGAGCGAAGCGAAGCGTCAATTTGTTTGTCGATACTTGCGATTCTGGACCAATATCATAAGATTCTCTCCGTGGTAACTTATAAGGCAACTCAATTAGGATTAAGCGGAGACGGCGAACGTGAGAGATTAATACCAGATGATCTCCAAGCGCGTTATATAGGCTTATACGTCTCGATATAATCTTATTGGTTTCGGTACATCAATTCTCGATTATGCTCGACTGTACCACGATATTATATATATTTTATTCGAAAAACGCGCCCACCTCTCGTCGTCAATAAAGTACGTTTACATTCTCTCAAAAATATAGATCATTCTTACTCAATTGACTGGCCGTAATGGATTTTACAAAAAACAACTTTGTCAATTTTTCTCTCCGATTTCCGAAGTCAACCATTTCACAAACACATTTTCCCGAAGTTCAGTGTAATATTCAATAACATTTTGGCTTCAATTGGCTTACCATAGATCTTTCAAATCGTTTTCTTTTTTATGCTGCTGATGAAGAACACCACAATGCTTCTTCAACTTTTGCAACATTTTCAGTAATGTGTGCAGAACACTGAACACGTGCAAAGGCATGTACACGAAAATTTTTCATCGATTGAAAACTCGATAATAAACGGTAAAGGCCGATCGATATTGGCAAAATAAATCAGATCGTTTGACTCTAACACAGAATGGATGATTCAAAGCATTGCATTGCCAGTAGAGATTTAATATAAAATGACTATTTTTAATGGGCTCTTGCGTTGCTTCGAGTCAAATCATTGATTTGTTAGAATGTTGGTATAACAAAAGCGGTATAATCTGATAAGAACTCGAAAGATTACATCGTCAATCTATTGAATTAAAGCAAGAGAAGATTGTAATCTAATCAGTTTGAATTATTATTCATTACCTGTGCGATTGATTTGGATGAAACAATCATGAGACTCATGTCAGCTGATTTATTCAGAAACACCAATACGAATTACGAAGTAATATTAAGTAGATCAAACTACGTAAGTCATTAAAAAGATTGACTAAAAAAAAATTGTTCTAATCGGCAGAGAATGCCCGCTATAGACGAAAAGACCTGCAGATATATGGATGAGGGAGAGAGTGGCAAGTTTTCGGTTAAGTCAAGCGTGAAATACAAGTCCGGACGTAGCAGTACGGGCGACAGCTTGGCCGACAAGGAGTTTGGCTACGGTCAACTTAGCGTTGGAATACACTGGGTGTCTGTACCTTCGAAATGGCATATCTACCAACCTCCGGTTCGAAATGGTTCAATGGCTTGGCCAATCTTCTGAAGCACGTGTCCGAGCGGTGGTCCAGTGCTAATAGACCGGCAGTGCCATTCCATCCGATAAATTGATTGGCCCTTATGTCGCCGGTCAAGAGACGGACTTCAAAGGAGCAACAGTGGTCGACTGGCGTCTATTAGATGGGTGAAGCTTCGCGTCTAGAAGGCGAGTAAGACGGTGAAAAGGAATCCTCTCCCGGATATTCCGCCCCGTCGGTTTTCGCCACAGTGGTATCACTGACTCTTCGAAGTAGGCGTCCAGGACGCAACCCCAACGTCTGCGGGGCTGGAATAGCTTCCTTGGCTTTGTGCCGTTTGAGCAAAATCGTTTTTCACCTAATCGTCGGGCGAAACCCGGCTCTAACCACCCTCTCTGGACTTATCTCTCTCTTCGCAGCAGAGTGCCGAGAAACTTCCTTGACGCGTACGCGTGTGCAAACTTTCGCCATAAATCTGCCTGGTGTAGCCTATTTTCTAACAAACTTTTCATACGTCAATGTTCCACGGTTTTGCGTTCGCCTGTCAACCCCATGACTCACGTGCGGCTCAGGTGTTTGTGCCTAACAATTCACCGCTTATATCGCGCTTGCCTTTCATAACCGACGTAAGAACGGAAAAGCTCCGTTTTCCCCAAACACCTACGCAACGCAGACTGACATGTGTCGGTTCTCACTATCGATCTGCTTTTGGAGAAAGCTTGGAGAATTTATAAAGTAGTTACCCGAATTGTAGTTTGATCCGAAAATGGTTCCGTCAGATTTTTCAATCATCATTGCAGTCTATAAAAGATTTCATTACCGAGTAATTCATTCATTATTTCCCAGTTTATTCACCTCAAGTAAATGAATTGATTGGCTACAAATCCTTTTTCCGCGAAAAACAGAGTATATATATTGGATCGAAATCTTCTCAGGCTTCGTGAAATTTTTCTACATGATGTAAACTTGTTTGCAGCATTGATATCGATTTAGTGTAAACTATAATATGCCAAACAATAGCTCAGCTGATGTGTGCTTACAGTGTGGCTGCGGAAATTTGCAAGGGGCACGCTTCCGTGAATCCAAAGTTTAGTTGAGGAGGGTTCAGATGCCCGGAGGTCAAAATCGAAGAAGTTAACAAGGACGGCTTTGTCAGAGCATTGTTAGCCTCGTGCTAAACGCTAAACGCCAAACGTTGTACATATTACGATCTATTAACACCTTAACAAGGTCCAGGTAATGAAGCTTCCCGCAATTATAAATTATTCTGAACAATATTCAACAGAAATTCAGGTGATCGGAAAAATTCATAAGACCTTACCCGCGATATTTAAATACAGAACTTAGAATTACATATTGTGTCCATTACTTAGAACGCAGGAATGACTTTTGAGTTGCCGCCATCTGGCAGAGAGTTTCGAATTAATGCGCGCCAACCGTAGAACGCCTTTAATCATTCCTAAGCTGTTGAAAACTAGTCCCATCTCTTTTTTCTCGGCTTTTTGATGATGGTGCGTCCACATTGAGACTCGTGAACGTCGATGTTAACGCGACGCGTACGTTTTGACGTCACATACAAACTATCGCGAACTTTGGTCACGCGAATTGTCGTTCCGTTGGCTTAAACAATACATCTAAGGAATATTGGCAATCGCCCGTATATGTGACGTCAACGTTCTTGACTTCCTATGTAGACGCACCGCGATCGGACAATTTTAGTTCATACCTCCTGTGATACTTCAGAGATAGTGCGAAAGCTACTGGTCAAATTTAATAAAATTCGGCCAAGTAGTTTCTCAGATCATCGATAACAAACAAGCGAATGCACTCTCTCCATCTCTCTCTGTCTCTCTTTCTCTCTATATATATGTATATATATAACTGTAGTTGATAAATGTAGAAGTAGATGTCTTTCTTTGTAGCCTGAGATTCAAACAGCACATAGTTCGATGGGTGAATTTCTCTGGTGGTGATCCAATTACCACGTTGGTTCTGTAGTTGGTCGGGTTGTTCCTTATCCGAGGCAAGTTAAGCCGGGGCTTACCCCAAAGTCCTAAGACTTCCTCACTCTCAGCTTCTCGCCTACGCCCAGCGAGCACGATCTCCGGTTACTTGAGGTTACTCGCCAGACACCAAACACAACCGTATTACGTCGTGGGTCTTCCTGAGCAGATATGAGCCCCGTTTTCTTTTGTTTATACGCGTTCACGCCCCGCCGGAGAAGCCGACTTACCCACGATTGGCACTGCGGATGTATTTCACCGACTCGCCGCCGCTCATGCTGCCGACCGAAATTCGAACGTCTTCGCTCCTTCGATCTTCGGTTTCCTGTTCCCATTCGGACATCTACCTGCTCACCATTTTTACGCCAACTTTATGGAAATCCAATGCAAACGCCCTGGCTCGTTTCATGCATATACTGGCGCAAAACTCATTCCTGAATCCATGCCGAGTATCTTCTGCTGGATAGAATAAATGAGCAGTCACTGATTCAATTATCGACATTGTTTGGAAGTGGTTGGAAGTTAGGTAACTTTCGGTACAAGAAACCATGCTTCTGTTGCGGGTGTTCAGACTTTGATGAATACTCAAGATCTGAGACATGGTAACGAATTGCAGTTAGACGCAATTTCAATTTTTGTTCAGTAGCAACATTTTTCATCTGTTTGTTATTTAGCAAATTTAGTGGGTTCGTAAATCCTATCCGTTGAAGCGAACGTTGTTCCATTCGGAATTATTTGTTCGTCATTTCATTCATAATTAATCTCTTAATGCAATGCTCTGATTATCCAACGATCAGCAAGCAGTTCTTTTCTAAATCATTTGCCAACTGAAGACGAGAAATCTTCAATCGATAAAGTTGATGTTTAGGAATAATAATAGACTTGAAAAGTTTATGCTCAATCCATTAAGTTAGTTTTATTCCATGAAAAAATCACTTTAGAACAAAACAATCTGATATTTTCAGATTCCACGGAACGAAAATTCATATACATTTTTCTTTTTGAAAGTTCGTGTTTTTATTTAAGTAAACTTCTGATATAATCACTAGAAATCATTCGTCGCGAGGTACTAACCCATAAGATTCTACAGTTAACAAAACTAAAATATACAGAAGGAGACAGGCTCTAAAAATTGCTTCAAATGCTGTTTTATGACCAAGAATATAGTATTAGTGTAACGTTCAAACTCACTGAACCTCCTAAACTTGGCGCGCGGCAAAACCATCCACTAATTATCACATATCCTTTCCTCGTCAAGTAACGTATTTGATTCTTCGTTGGTATGGTACAAACCATTTCTGAATTCATCAGCATGAAGTGGGTGGTGAAGAACAGATAGAAAACAGAGAATGTTGAGGATGAAAAATTTCAGCCGTAAGGCAGACGATGCTCCATCTTTCGCTGGGCGTGGAATGGCCGCGGGATCGAGAAACTATTAGTCAAGTTCAATGGAGCTTCTCGTTTTGTTTCAGCGCTTTCAATTACCATCGAGTCATCCTGCAATGGCCCGAAGCGCGACTTTTTTGACGCTCGGCTTGGCCGTGCAATTTTGTGGCCATCTCAGTAACGCTTAAGTAGTAACGCGGCTTTCAACGGTGAGACGCTATCTCACCGGCGGCTGGAATGGTTGGTCCATCCGACATGGCACCCGGGGATATAAGAAAGCGAGAGAATTCCTCGGCGATAAATTAAACGGCTGTTATTCCCGCATAAATGTTGGTGGCACGCACGACGAGCGCTTTCTCTCCCGGCTTATACACCCTGCACCATCGCCTTTCAAGACTCTCGGAGAAGAGAAGCCGACTTGCCACCGCGGGGCCTCCAGCGTCGTCGTCGCGCGATTATTTATCGTCCGTGCAAATAATCAATTTCCATTCCCCGGGGATCGTTTGTCGTTCTTAACTCCGAGGCGTCGACGCAAATCCGTCTCCTTCCCTTTTTCCCTTGATCTCTCTCTCTCCCCCTCTCATCACGATTCTCTTCTCGATGATGAAGCGGTATTTAGGAGATGGGTAATTTCACGGCACAAGACGCGAGGAGCCGGCCGCCGATCCAGTCACCCGAAAATTATTCCGGATGATGCTCGGTGCGCCGTTATTTACTTTGTTAATTATACACCGGCCGACCCGCGCTGCCCTTTAATTACTGGGCTAACCCCGAGTGAGGATGATTCTCAAATTTAGAATACAATTTTTTGTGCTTATCCTGCGGCTGATAGATGTTGGAGCTTTCTCGTTCGATGTGGGTCTCGTTATTTCATCTCAAATTTTGTTTGTGTCAAACTTGCCGCAGGTACTGCGTTCAACTTGATGTTGGAAGTGATTTCTTCACGATCTTCGCGGCAGAAGTCGACTCTTTTCCAACAAATTTTGGTCCATTCTTCAGAAGGAATAGTTCGATGGCGAATACGAACGAAACGTGATAGCACGAAAACTAAAACTTAGAATTTCGCGAAGTTTACGTGCAATATGAGCCCGCGAGTTTTCGAATACCCACTACAATTAAGCTACTAGATCATCCACTGACATTCTCCACACCAAGTTTAAAGATAAATATTTTTATTTGAACCCATTTCGAAAGTATTCAAAGCTGCATCGACAAATTGCATGACTTGATCAGAGCTTATACACCCTGTATCAAATTTCTTTCACATTGTACGATATTTGACAAGTATCTTGGAACACAAAAAAAAAAATTAAAGAAATAAGTAAATAACACAAATGTTTTTTATTTCAAGATCTAATTATTCTGAACAATACTGCAGCTTTAACCCTTCAGGACATGGGTTATGAGATTTTCTCTCATGCTCAACGTAGATCTCAAATATCTTTTAAAATTCAAATGGAAAGACTACTTGAAAATTTTTGTATCTTCCTATAATTTAGTTTTCTAGATACACATTCACTAAAAACTGTTTTTTTTTAAATCAAAATTGCGAAAAAAAATAATTTTTTGGAGAACATGAGATTTTTTCTCATGGCCAGAGTATTAAAGGGTGAGAGATTTTAGCTTTCGTTTCTTTTCGGCCTAGTTCGGGTCGTTCCGTAGTATGCTTCCGCCATACTTGTTTACATGATACATGTACCTAAAGAATAATTGTGCAATGTTGTGCTGTGTTATCTGCTTTTAAAAATGTAAAATTTATTATTTAATTGTTGATATTCATTAAATGAATATTATTAAGAGGACTGTTAATCTTGAAAAATAAAATAACTACTACTTTTAATTTCAAGTAACACAACAAAATGATAATTATTAATAACATTTGTTTCTATTATTTTTTTTTTTAATTGATATTACTTTAATAATAAATTTGAGCAATTATTTTACCTTAAAAAACATTGAAAATTATAAATAAATGATATTTTCTTAAGAAAGCTGTATTTAAAATATACTGAGCGCATGCGCAGAAGCCATGAGATTTTTTCTCATGGCCAGAGTAAATAATGGCAGTCAAAACACCCATGTCCTGAAGGGTTAAGTAGTTTTTCTCGAATCGAAAGACTTTAAGTGTGCTCGAGTTTGGTTGAAATAGATTTCTATGCATGAAGCAAAAACGCGAGAAGCTTCACATGTGTTTCGGATTCTTGTTAATACCTTTAGGCCGATGGAAGCGGCACGTATACAATCGAGACTCGACGTCATGAAATTGTTAGTCGGGTTAAACGAACGTGAAAAGACGAAAAGCGTTTTTCACGAGATGAAAAAATAATCATGTCTCGCTCCCCGAACCGGGCCAAGTTAAATAAACTTTCTGGATCCTAGCTGCTGCGGGAGAGGAGCAATAGTGGACTGAGTAATAAATGAGGGTCGGCTAGTCTAACGAATGGGGGTAACTCTCTCGAGTTACATAGTTTTGTATCTAGTTTAATTTTGGTCCTAATTTTCAACGAGATGTTTCATCCAAGCTGGGCATTCTTATACAGGTATCTATGACTGCACTTGGAATTGGAAGTTGGCTTAGGATTCGAACTCACAAAATCAGCTCACGGCACTTTCATTATCTTCAGTAACTCGAAGCCGCAAGCTCTTTCACCGGATAATTATCAATTATTATTCATCAAAAATCGTTAATTATATGCTTACGTATCCTCTTGTTGTAGTAGCTGAAAGTAACGAATTTCATAATTCGTCACCCCTGTCACTAGACCACTGTTGGAAGCACAATAAATTTCGAGAAAGCTTTATTGTACATTGTTGTTATTATTTCTATCATTCATTTCAATGTTAAATTTGAAAGTTTCTGTGTGTTATGGAGGCTGGTTGGCCAAAAATGAATACTTTTGAACAACCTTATTCCAAGTTGATCGTATATTGAGTATTCATAAAATTATTATATTCTTAAGCTGAGAAGATTCCTTCGAAAACACAAAAACTGGAAATTGGAGGCTTAGGTATAGATGGTTTGTTTCAAATCGCTCAAAAATGGTTAATAAGCCATTAGATTCGTCCAACTTTGCTCTACGAAGACTCATTTTATTGAGAAAATTATATTGAAAAATTCGAGTAATTTCTATTTTTGTAATTTTAAATAGAAATCCAGAAATAATTAATAATTTGATCAATACTCAACGCACGACTATCTTGTGACAAAAATTGATCAAACGCATCTATTTTTGGTTAACCAGGTTCCGTAAGACTCGATCTTACACCGCGGTAGGTGTGACGGTGAAAAAAAAAATTGCCAAATAAAAAATGCAGAAGCCGAGAATGAAGCGGCAATTAGCCGAATGAAAATGTAACACAAGACCCGCACGAGCCGCCACCGACATGCCACGTGACTTTGAGCCCCCTCAACAGGGCCTCGAGGCAGCGGCCCAGTAATTGTCACTTTGTCAACGAACCCCCAGAGAGCCGGCTCTAAGCGTGAGACCCTTTTTGTAATTGCCGCGCGCACAGTCCTCAGTATAAAATGATAGAAACTAGGAAAAAAAAAAAAATAAAAATGAAGCTCAAATTCAAAAAAACGATGCGTCCACACGTGATCGCTGGATCTTTGAGACCCGGGCGTTCCTCCGTCTCTCCCTCTTCCCTCCCTTCCCGATAGGGATGTCTGCGCTGGGTACTTAGCGCATGAAATCGGGCGTGAGCATCCCCTTGTCGCGGGGTGAGGGTGACGACAAAAGCTCTCCTAACTATGCCGGAGTCGTTACCATTTCTCCTTCCGCCCGCGCAGTGCAACGTCTAACGATGTATTTCCCGCTATTGGTTTCCCGAAGGAACAAAGGAAACGTGGGGGCCAAAGGAGCCGGGTTCTTCGCGGATCGGCGAGGAGGAGGATCTCCGACCGGGGAACGGATGAACTTATGTCTTTTCAATGAGCGCAGGGACCGCTTAATTCAGGAAGCTACTTACGCATCACCGAACCATTTTTATATGCGGTGAACCACCGTGCGCGTCATATGACGACTTATTGCCTTTTTGTGTTACACCGCAAGAAAGATGAAAGTTGACGTGGATGAAGAAAATCACCCGATTCAGCTTCCACTGACCTGATCAGAGAGCGGCATACAGTGTACGAATACTTTTGTTCTTGCCATAATGACGACTTATCTACGCAACATAAGATAACAAGCCTGATTCTATATGCACGTTTGAACGAATTAATTTATTTAAAACTTATTCCTCATTTTATTTCAATTTATTTACTCTACGAATACTTTAGTCCCTCACTGTATTGACATTCATTTGTAACAAATTAAATAAAAAGCCTGGTATTTCACTCGCTGTATCTGTTTTTGCAAATGCTTCTACGAAGTTTTTTTTGTTGATTGTCAGTAATTGAGTAGCGTTATGTAGTAATGAGGCAAGTTGATCTGCTCAAATAATACAACTCTGGGTACAAAATGAAAATAAGATTTGTAACTTCAACCAGAAAATCTAGTCTCTGTGATTATTTTTTTAATTCGATGTTAGTGCACCAATCAAATGATACTCAGACCTTATTTAACTAAAAAAAATGAGCAAACCAAACAAATTGCCTACACGTTGAAGTTAACAGAAACTATAGTATCGACAACTATAATCGCACAAAATGTGTAATTGTACCTAAGTTTATGTAGTTTCAATAATATTCAAACACCCGTTGTAACGGTAAGCATTTCACAAAAATGTTCTAGTGACTGTAAAGAATGAAATTTTTCTCAGTGGAAATGATTCCAGCAGGAATTTCAATCCATCCATCAATCAGTTAAATTGTGTGAGCTGTAACCCTGAGCTTTACAGAGTCAACAATTCCCTCTCCTTCGCAGTGATCTGATCGGTGAGAGACGATAATTCATCCTCCTGGCCGGCGGCGAATCATTTAATGTGGGTCGGATTCAATTTTTTCCTTTGGGTCGGGTCGTTAGTGATTTTATTACATCTCCCTCTCTCTCTCTCTCTCTCTCTCTTTCTCCTCGCCACACCGTTGCCTCGCGTGTTCGGCACCGTGATTCGCTCGTCCTCTCCATGGTTTCGATTAAGCTTGTTGGACGTGAAGGTGAGTGTACGATATATGGCTCTGTTTGCATAATTACGTCAATACGATAGATAGGATCACGTAGTCTCTACCTGTCCGTCTATCCGCACTCCGGACTTGTTTAAGCTCAAGCTGTGCACGAGTACGTGGGTAATAGTATTTAATCCAGTGGCGAATGCAGTTCACTCGCACCTACACCACCGGACTCTGATGCCTTTCGCATAAAGCGTCGCTCCCCGTACGTGGACTGTGAAGAATACCTTTCAGTGGCGACAATTATAGCATTGCTTCACGCTTCGTTGAGCGCTTGGATCTGAATAAGCATCGCAATCGTTCAACACTTTATTCACGTTCAAGTTTAGGACTCTGTCAATTGCTCGTCGAAGCTCCAGTTTTGATTATCAGGATGGTTCCGACAACGTACGGTACTTACCATCACTCCAAAGTCGACGCGGATAGTTCATAAAATAATTGTGGTAGTAAAAGCAGATCGCAATAACTGCAGGTTGTTGAAATTTGTTGAGTAGAAATTATTATAAATCAATTACCGTCTGGGATGATGGATTTTTGCATTTGCCAGTTGAGAATCGTACCACCTTGTTTTAAATATATCATGAGATTCTGAATAATTTGGAAGTCGTGGATGAAATCAACTTATTTGTCGAGCAAGATTGTGGATCGGAATTCTAAAAATTTTTAATAAGACAACAAAGTCTTCAGCATACTTCCAACGGCTGGCGTAGAATTTTATTTCTCCGAAGTTACAAACATGTCAAGTGTAGGTATTAATTTCGACACGATGGAACGAGGATCAGTGTCACACCAACGATATCCATTAACAGAAAATTTTACCGTGTCATTTATAGCCTGGCCGCAGCACGATATATAGATTGTTAAACCAGAGAGCCGACTATCGGGTTCTGTCATCCGGTTTTACATCCGTCAATTCGGGTGTTTATATCCCTCACGGTTCGGAGTTGCATACACGTTCACACAACGGATGCTCAGAGCACAGCAGCCGGTCTGGAACCTGCATCGGTGCATCGGCAAGGTAGCTGGTATAACCGTGTAAAATAAAATGCAAAAAGAGGATGGGAATGGAACGGGGGAAAACGAAAAGCGGGCATGGGAGGAGAAGGAAAAGGAGAAAGAGGAAGAGGAAGAGGAAGAGGGGCGAGAGCGGATCAATTGAAGATAATCCCTGGAGTGGCGTCTGCCGCTCCACAGAGCGTGAAATGCTTCCTGCCTCGTTCGGAGAGCGCGGGAGAGAGACGGAGGCATTCAGGGAACGGGAGAGACGCCAGGGAAGCGGGGAGGAGCGTACATATTCCTCTGTTCCCTTCCCTTCTCCCTTCCCCTTGCCTCCCGACCATCCTGGCATCCTAATCATTCCTTATCCCTCCAGCGAGTACGTGCCTTGATTTGAGCCAATTACAAGGATGGATCACAATTGAATTTTACTTCACTCAACCGATTTGCTTGTTAAGTTCGAACAAATTATTTCCTCGCAAGCTTCCGTCGCTCTTCGTTTCCCGAATTCTCATATTTTACTACGTTATAAGATTTTTTCAAAACCGGCACAACGAAAACGTAAAGCTCACGTTTGTGTAAGGACGAGCCCGAAACATTAAAGGTTCCTGAATTTTTATCATACTTTATTACGGACCCGTCATCTTTTGTAGTTTCGATTGAATTCTCCACAGCTAGGTGATGTAAGAATGAAAAACGAACGAACGAAATGGAATGTTTTCGAAATTTTTTTAATACATACGCAAGAAATTTGATAAAAGGTCTAGTAAAGATTTTCGTTTCGAATTTCGACAGTCATTGCGGACTTTTCAACTCCGCGAAAGTGGAAGTGCCTTTTTATCTCTCCAACTTGGCGTAACTTCTTCTTACTTTAGAGCCCGCACGACAGAAAACTTACTCTCTTTTACAAGAATTCCCCGGTTATCGACACTTATTGGAGGGTATTACGCCAGTTGGGTCGATCGTTTTGTAATTTGGACGGATTGGATAAGTATGCAATAAATTTATATTCTCACGCCAACAGCTGTGAAGCTTTAAAAATAATGACAAACGGCTACAGCCGCATTTTTTTACACCAAAATTTGACTGCAACACTTTGGTTCGTTCAAGTATACGGTGTAATGGTCTGAAGATAGGCATAAATATCTATATGTCAAGGTGTCAGACGTGGCTTGGAATGTGAATCCACCATGGTAGCGATAAATTACAGCTGAAAATAGCCGAGAGAGTGGGAGTGCAGCAAAATTTGACTTTGGAATGCGTTTGGTCACCGTTAGTTTGGGCGATAGTTTTCGACGAGAAATTCAATCCTATTTCTACTTGCATTTCTCCGTTCAAATTCACGTGGAGGAGTTCATTTGATCGTAATATGCCGTAGTCTCTTGGACACGTGCTTCTATCGGCCGGTCGGAACCTCAGTTTTAATCATCACCCCAGTCACGGTCTCTGAATGTGACAATGGATTTTAATAAAGGAGAACCCGAACACTTCCTACAGCTTTTACGAAAAATAAATCACAAGTACCTACACCACGCGATGACCCCCACGGAGCAGGCAACGAACGTCACGCCAACAACAATTTTCGGCCACACAGTCACTTACTCATTTCGTAGGATATCCACACTTCGTTGACTCGTTTCTCCTCTGCGTGCCGAACGAGCTCGTAATTATACATTCCGGGTTGATAGCTTCAACGACTTTGGCTCACGATGCGTATCTGCTGGAGGCGTTGAAGAAATATTAGATATAATACTAGATTATTTAACGTATTTGATGCTCGATTAAGCTAACTGAATTATTAGGGAGGTCAATTGACCGAGAATCGATACTTTTTGATAATTTCATTACGATATGGTTGTAAATTGAATATTCATTCAGCACATTTTATGGTGGTTTCAAGTAAATAAAATCGTTCTCGTTTCTTTGAAAGTGTCAATTAAATTCTCTAATAATTTGCTGTCTTCCACTAATTGACGGAAAGAAAACTTACGTCCTTGATTATACTCTACATCACTCTATTTCGCCTATTAAGCTTATTACGGTTAACTTGCACATGCCAAATTCTGGAAAGTCATGATTACCAGCACAATTAAAGATCTCTGACAGTGAGTTTTTTCTTTTCTCTCCAAACTTCAGAACACAACCTTGCATCCATTGACGTTACCAGAAACTACCTCGTTCACCATTATACTTTTCAGGAAGTAATTTCATCTGTGCTTCACGGAGTTAATTGCTTCTTCTTATTAAACCTTTGATCCAAATTCGGAGCGACGACGATAACGTGCAAGGCCACCACTCGACGCAAAGCTCGCTGTGTCTCTCTCTCTCTGTCTCTCTATCTTTCTCTCTCTGCGAGAGGGTCGTAGCGACGCTGAAAATTCTCGGTACACCGAGACCATCTAGACATTCCCTTGAAGAAAACGTGTGGTATCAGTTAGTTCGGAGTTCGACCCGTCAGCGTGGACTTCCGCCTGGGTCGGACCGCCACCGAGGATCCCGAGACCCTTGGAGGTTCCCTCTCGTTCCCTCCGATCCCCATCACTCTCCATTTCTCTCTTTCCTCTGGCTGGCGCCACGGTAGATACCATCGGAATACTGCCATGCGGCTGCAGTCACACACGTGTTTCCACTTTATGCACGATGCGCGTTCGCGGCGCAAAGCCAATGCGGTTTCACCGCAGTGCGCGCTAAGAATATAATTACAGGCGGACAGTGATGGGACCCCGGCTGTTCCAGCCGGCTGGAAGACTTGGCTAGCCAAGTTATTCCTGACAAGGAAAGTCTTCTGCCCGAGGTGTGCTTCATCGATTTTATTTATTCTGCGACGTGTTGTGGAACATCGAAAAATATTAGCCACGAGTCTTCTTCGCGTGCTGAATCGGCCGCGTGAGGGGCAAGAACTACCCCTGAGGTCCACTCCCCGGAAATAAGCAACGCAAACTCCGAAGTTACGAACACTAAGCGCATATCCCAGTAAACAACGTCCGTATGGTTTGATCAAAAAATTCGACGTCATTATCGAGAAATTCTCAGTGTTGAAGGTCAAAGGAATAGAAAGTCAAGATTTGGCTTTTCGGCCCTTAGGGGGATCCTACTTAGAAAAATTTAATTACCTGTAAAACCTCGTATCAGAGGTGAAACTTTCAGAATGAAAGAAAAACACAAAAAAAAAAAAAGAAAAGAAAAACACTCAGCAATGGTAGAAATTTACTTAATAATCCACAGCGAAGGGAATTATCCATTAAACATCGATCAATCCAAGCGATAGCCCAGTTATCATCAAGATGATTCTTAAGTAAACTTCTACGACGGTTGGGTGTGTGTTTTTTTTTTCTTTTTTTTCATTATGAAAGTTTCACCTCTGTTACGAGATTTTCCAAGTATTTGAATTTTTAAAAGTGATTTTCACCCCAATCGGCCAAATTGGTACATAAGAAAATACCTGTCCAATGTTTTTTTATACATTGCAGTGTATCGCGGAATGAAGAAAATCGGTGAGGTACTTTCCTTGTGAGTCCGCTGTTTCTCGATGTGCTGATGAAACTGGTTAGTAAGTAATTTGCTTTGTTATCTATGCCTTAATGGCTCGACATTTTAGTTGTGTCAATGATTCCTGGCTCACTTTTTCAATCAGGACGGTGCCCATCTAATAAAGAATTTTCGTTCCTAGACGAGAGTTTCTCGCTGGCAAAATCGCCGCGGCAGTGGAGCGTTGTAGGAACCAATCGAAGTTAGCCAGGGGTATCGAGAAAATTACGCCCAGTTTCCAATTACCCAAGAAACCATCGTTATGATCGGAAAGTAGTGATATTGACCGTGCTTTTACGACGGCACTGACCTATAGCTCACGATTTCATCGGGAGTCCAATCAGCCTTGCTAGGGACCTTATTTCCCCCTGTTCAGCTCCCGGGAATGCCGCAGATATCCATTAAGTCAAGAGACTGTATTACACAGCGTCTCATGGTGAAATTCGAGCCGACGGCGTTATCTACGTGTCTGTTCGTCTTTCGAGGGCCCAATCACATTACCATACATAACTCTAATTTTTAACAAGACATGTACAGAGTGTAGAATTTGGAGCACGTTGAAAAACCGAAATCATTTACCCAACGGCATCCGTTAGTCATTTCCGTTACGAAATTCAAACCACTCATGTGCTACGATTCGTGGAAAAGGATGTAGGGTAATATCCATTGAGATCTGAAGCTACATTTCCAAGGGAAGAAGGAAAATTGGATTTCCTGTATTAAGAATAACAGCAGATCAAGCCAAATCAGATAGTGCAGTTTTAACCGTGCTTGCGTCTTTTGTCTCAAAACATTCATGCTTGGAGTGCCGGAACTACGATATAGTAATGAATAATGAATTCCAATGATGATGTCAAGTGTATGCCATATTGCCATGTGTTCGGATATGTAGATGAACGTGCCGGACGTTGAAATATTTTCTTGATTGCAAAGTCACTTGCTTCGAGTAAATCATGTAAAGTGGTTCGGATTCCAAATGCCCCCTTGAATGAATCATCCATCCGTTTAACTTGGATCCTTCGACGCCCTTGCGGCCTGTTAGGTAACCGTGTCCTGTTCAGTCAGGGTTTACATATGTACATACAAATGTATCTAGGCATGTTTTCCCCTTACGTCAAGGTTATCGAGTTTAACCTCTGCCCGGCAACATATACCTACATCCATCGATAAGCATCCGACCTCTTGAAGAGGTCGGTTGGTCGGCCACACGAACGCTTCGTCAGAGGTGCAAGTGCAGCTGGGTGTATTTTATTTTCAGGAATCTCGAGGGCGAAATTAAATTCGAAAGGAAGAGCCCGATTCCTCGATATTCAGATTCGGACGTCGACGTGGATCTTGAATATGGTGATCTTCGACTGCCGACTTCTCTTTGGACTAAACGACGCATTCAGTCTCTGTCACCGTTGTCATGGAGATAGGCGCGAGGCCTTCAATCGAACCCCATTCAATGACTTGATACATGGATGCAGGAACTTGTGATTCGCGCTTCACTTCTGATCCTCGATGCTCCTGCGAATCTCGAATCGTCGATACTCGATCCGGGAATCGAACTCGAGGATTCGGGGAAGCAGCCAGGTGCTGGATTCTCTCGATGAGAAGATCAGCGATCCATGTTAAAGGCGTCGAAATATTCAATCTGTGCTTGAACGACTAATGAATGAGTTTCGTGTTTAAGGATGAATTGGTTTTACCGTAAAAAAGTGAAAACAGTCGAAAAATCCCGGAGAATGTTACTTGCGCCATGAATGATGTTATAGAAATGATTCTGAGCAAATTAGAATAACACGAGCTGATTAATATCGAGAATTTCGAAAAATGGCTTAATATTTAAGCGTTCAAAATGATGGGATTCTAGTCTTTTTATTCAATGACAATATTTTTGAGCTCATTCCGCGAGTTGATAAGACCCCTTGTCAAATTGACAAACATTCGAATTATCTTACAATTTACATTATAGTATATTTATATCACATGATAAATGTAACTTTCGACGAACATCTCTTGTACCGTGCTTATAAAAACCTTGTTTTACCCAAACTGGAGATAACTATTTGTCGAATAACTTACAGTCAATCATTGGAGATCTCTATGACGAAGAAAATAAGCGCGAAACTATTAAAATCGATTCAAAAAAATTAGAGTGTAGTGGTTACGAACGCTTGAATTCTCAAATCGATGATATCTTAGTTTATATTGTTCAAGTTTGTTCAAAATCGTTTCTAAAAGATAGTAGATATGTTGCTTTATTTTTGTGCACTAACATTCTCGCAAGTAACACCACTGGGTATTTTTTAAACCGTTTCTTCTTCCTAATTTTTTATTCAGAGGGCACAGGCTATGCATCCGTATAAAAGTCGAGCCACGCGTTCGTTGCTGAGGAACCAACGGCCCTCAGAAATTATGGAGCACAAAGTGAAGCACATTTTGCGAAAATCCCGTTTGCAATCAAGTCCGGGAGAGTGTAAGGTGGGTGTATCAAAAAGGTTCACGCGTGAACGGCTCGGTGAGCAATTATATTTCTGTCCGTGCGGCCTGCAGGACCTTCTATTTTCTCTTACTCTACTCTCGCTTCTCGTTCCTACAGATGGTCTTCCAGACGTCTCCGCCGGTTTCGCGACTCAGCCAAAACGTATTTGAAATAGGATATTGCTGATTATTCGGCTGTATTTCTTCGGATTAAATTCTACGGTGGTGCCCCTATGGGGGTTCGATGATTAAATATTGACTCGACCCACCGCCCGGCTGATCGCTACGAGTCCAATGAAGCGAACAAAGGAAAGGACGACGCGTGTTCCTCACCGTCAGACGATTCGATCTCCGCAATTTTTTACGATTGAATTGACGCGCGCTAGATTTCTCCCTTTTTCACGCTCTTCGGAATTTGCAAAATCTCGGGGCTTCTGACTTCCGGTGCAACTTGCTCGCTATGGTCAGTTGAAGTGAAATCCTCACTCGAACAGAAGTATGTTTGGTCAATTAAATGATCAGTTCACCCGATGGGTTCATAATAAAAGATTGGTTTCCAAAAAAACACCGACAAGATTCTCTAAAATCTCTCATCTCTCAGAGAAACTGAAATTTTGTGTCACACAACAAGTTATGGCATACAGTGATGATGGATCATTGGGTGGAAGTTTCCTTCGAATTTTGTCACGATATTTATGAAAAATGCCGGAACTCTTGCCTGCGGGAGTAGTTTTACGTTAAAAACTTGACTTGGTCCTTAAATTCGTATTCAACCGGGAAAATTGTGACTTTCCCGAGTCATCGCTGCCTTGCAAGGGAGATTCGTTACTACAAACGGGGAAAGTCAGGGCCGTTTGCATGGTTGTCGAGGGGTGCGGAGCTTAACGGGCTTGACAATAACCAATGACAGTTTACGAGTTTCGAAGACGAGTTTCGGAGAGCGTCTGCGGGGTTCTGACGTGTCCAGAAATTCGGTTGGTCCGTTGGCAGTTTGTCTGGAAAGGCGGGTGAGCATTGGTTTCATGGATATATCGCCGAGTCATTGTTAGGGATAGTAATTTTCTTCGTTAATGGTATATTTTCATGTGTTTCAGCGATTTTCCGGGGCGAGAATACGGTGCAAAAAACGATATTTACTTCGCGGACGAAAAGGGATCCTGGAAATTGCGTCTTTCGCCGGCAGTCCCGAGGGAGACTTGTCTCTTTCGGAAACAAATCCCCGGGCGTAATAAACGCGTTAGCGTTTTTCTCAGTGAATCAATATAACCCTGGAAGCCACCCTCGGTCCTCGTTAACCAACCACTAACAAGTGTTCCTGCAATCCAGCATAATGGGTGAACTTGTTAATTGCGAATATAAACAGGATGGCTTCCGCCGTGACGCCAGAGGTTCTATACGCAACCCTCTCTCTGCGCTTTTCCTGCAACTTTCATCCCCAATACCGCCTCACACTGATTCTCCCGACTCTCTCGATGGATTTTCCTTTTATAACGCCAATACGGTGATTTTACAACATTCTCGTCAAAAGCACACCGCCGAAAGTTACAACAACTGTATATACGTATATATATGTCATACGCTGTAGCGCCATCAATGCCACCCTTAAATTTTTAACCTCTCCGATATTCATTTGCACAGACTGCCCGATGGCTCGATACAATTTACCCACACATCGGATCAGCCTGGAACCAAATTCTCCTCTTTGGCGCCAATACGTTGCGCAGCTTTCAGTGTGTAACGAATTTCATAGAACTATATTCATTTTTATGAAAATAAAAATAATTGCATAAATATTAAACGGGATCATTGGCCAGCTATTTAAGTTTCTTCGGTTGAAACATTGAATTGGAGAGTTGGTTAGCTAAATTGAATTCATTCTCGTCATGAGATTGGTTGAAGAAACTGTCAAAATGACGTAAAATAGTCGGATAAAAAGAAATGTTGTTGATAATAAACAAATGTAATGCTTAACTTCAAAAGCGTTGTATGTTGAAGATATATTTTTATTACGTTAACGTTGAATCGTCATTATTTCTGATATATTGTCAGTCTTCAAAATTTATAATTGCGAGGAGCATATGTAAATAAATCTCCCAACAGGGTTAAAGGATCAAGAAGATCAAACGACGTGATGAAATAACATATTAAATAATACTATCTAATTTTTTAAAGAATTTGAACATCGTGCGTGTGCGTTCAAATTTTTGTGTTCAATGTTCAACTACGATGTTCAAATTCTTGCAAGTGCTACTATTTTCCAATAATTAACTAACCAGTAGTTTTTAATTGAAGAAAACTGTTTCACTGTTAAGAAATGCGTGAATTAGTTACAATATCCATTCGCAAGATAATTATAGGCAGGGTAATTTCATCCGTTAAACTATATCCGCGTGATATACTTTCAACGGGGCAAAACTATTTAGCGAAACAGGTTACAGAATGTAGTGCGTACAAGGTGAGTGCGGTGTAATTCGAATTTCAAACAGTCTAGCGAATTTCCATTGTATCCACGACGATGCAGCTCTGAACAGTAGGCGGGCAGGCAGGTATATATATAATTGTACCGGGTGCATGCAGCGGAGCTGGATGTGGTGTCATGTCGCTGCAGGGTTCGGGGGTGTGAACACACAGCGAGGAGTGCGATGCAGCGGCGCATCTGCGGCCGAAATTCCTGCACGCAATGTACGATTACGCACCGACAACCGATTCTGCATGCCGTGAGTTCTGCAAGTGTTCGACGTATCCACTGATTGGCTTTTCCTCACATTTTCGAATCACTATGGTGAGGGGTGTTTCACTGAGAAGAAAAGTGACGATGTAATTACAATATTTCACGATTACTTACATTTGATAGAGTGATTACGAGGCATTACTCGACAAATAATTTCACTTTGATCAGGTGATTTTACTCGATTTCTAAAGTTTCATGTGATTTCGGATGATTTATAATATTTCGTCGAATTCGCAAGATTACAAAGAGATTTCTGTAATCCTAAATGATTTCTTATGGATAATAATGATTCCTAACGCAGAATTTTATTTGAATAGTGTGATTGCGGAGATTACGAAATCATTTCGGATGATATTGACACCGTGGTTCTTTGACTGAAACACCCTTTGCACTTTGGCCTCGACGAAGTCAAGCGGTGATATTGCGGGTGTATTTCAAAGGGTAAGAATTCTCGAAATCTTTGTCTCGTGTCGGTGCTGCGCTCCCTCGACGTCGATTGATGGAGCCCGTAGGACTCGGGTGGGTCCCCCCCCTCCCCCCCCCCCCCAAATTTGTCAAAAGTTTCATTCCGCCGGGCTCGTGAAGGTCTCCTGAGGGAAACCGAGCGCAAAAATTTTTCCAGACTCTGCAGCGTAGGTGAAAAAGGTGGGATTTCTCTGGTTTTCAGCTGTATGCGCGTTTATATCCCAGACCTGGGACTGAAACTTTATAAAAGAAGTTTATAAAAGAAGATAGGTTGTATATATAAAACGTGGGCTCCACGGTTGCCTGGAATTGAAACGCTGAATAAGTGATTAGACGCCGAAGAAATATCCGCTGAAGGAATCGAGGAGGAGCTTTTCCGTTTGTCTTCCAAACTTCGTCCTACAGCCGAGTTATATTAAAAAAATTTCTAAGATTCCACCCCGCGTTTTTTGCTGCAGTTACAAACGGACAAAGAAATAATTTCGATACATCGACGAGTGCAAAATAAATATTTACAATCACAGATTATCGATGGTATATGAAACTAACCATTGCCGCGGGAAAACCGTACCGGAAACCGATAATAGATAAGATGAGAATATTTTTTGTGCTTTTCTCTGCGTTACGAGCTTTCATTTCACGCGTCTATAATGAGTATTCTGTGTAATTGACGAGCATTGGAGTTTTCCTAGCAGAATTTAAATTAAGGAATTATCCAAGTTATCGGATACTAGTGCTTGCCAACTTTGACGGAGAATTATTATCAGTCGCGAAGTAAGAACTTCTTTCGACGAATCGCAGCTGAAGAGAAACTATCGGCTTAGCCGGAATTGAAAATTATAATCGATAATCGGGGATGAATTCGTATCTCGTTCACACTTGGTCGATTATCCCGAAGCCGTACCTATCCACGGAGTAAAGTTTCCTCGACGGTTTCTACTCACGGAACTTTCAGACAACTGTGGCAGACCGTGAAATCCGTCATCGGGACTCACAATTTAACGGATATATTCCCATCCGGATCCTCGTCCGGTCGCTTCGGGTATACGTTCGATTATATTGTGCCGTTTCATCGAGGTCAGCGGCTCGGCAGGATCACCTGGGTAAAATCGCGTACATGTATTATACTCTGGGCAAAGCGGGCGGCGAAGTTATATCGACGTTGTATATCAAGTGTACCTACCTACCTTCTATTCTTGTATAGCCGAAAGGCGGCGCGGAGACTTGTTTGCGGCGGGAATAAAGAGCCATAATTCGTTTTCGTCGGACTACGCGCAGGCCAATATAACTTTATGCTACAAGCTAGCTGCAAGCTCGCCTTGCAAGTCCATACTTTTGTCCGTACGGATCGCCGGGCTGACAACCACGATGCTCTGCTGACCGTAGCACCGTTTATAACCCTTTTCGATGGTCCAGGACGCTATCTTAACGTCGATTTTATGGGCTCTGGAGGGTCAGCGTTCGCGCGTAGTAAAGATAAAAATCTTGCACGAGCTTGGAAATATGTTTCCCCGTGTTCTTTCGCCTCCGACGATCCATTCGGACTACTCTCACCGTGTTAGCGTGGGTTGCCAGGAGTCCGGGGAACCCGTACTTAAGCCTGGTAAATGTTCCCTGTAGCTTCGTATACCCATTGAACAGTCCACCGATCAAGCGATCGCACCCATCGCCGATGCTCATCAGAGGGATCTCGACACGTTTATTGGGATACGTCGATGACTACCGATAAATAAAATTATCATCCTTTTAGTTTCGCCTTTTGTTTCACCCTGCCTCACAGCTTCCGATTATAAGTATCTACCTAATCCGACGACTCTGTCACTCAAAGTATCCTTTGTAAATTTTTTAAAGTCATGTAACGGATTCCAAAGACCCTTAAAGCTATCGGTGGATAACATACATATGTCGTCACGAGCTTTCACCTCTTCTTTGTACGGTCTGTATTTGAGCCGCACGCTGTATACCGCATCTTCACTGCACGTTTCGCAAAGAATATTTAGTCTCGAATGTAAGTTTCTGAATCGTCTCTATTTCATGATTGCAATATTTTAATCTTTGCGTGAATTCGAATTGAAGCTTATAAAATTGTTGAAGGCTGTGAGCCACTATATTGCATAGTAATTTCACCTATTTCTGTATCTGTAATTCCTGTTTCGTATTTATACAATTTTCTTTTTCTATACATTTCGGTTCGTATCTTTGTACAATTTCTTCTCTTTACACTGAGCTCTCCTTGTATAATTTTTTATCGTTATACACATTTGACTTTATACTATTTTCGTACTAATGCGTTGTAACGTGATCTCTCTTTTTTTGTACACATTTCCAATTATACAAACGCCTCGCTATTGTACTGTTGGTTGTGAAAAATACCTACCATTTCTTCATTTCTTATATGTACGCTAGAAATCTTATTCACTAAGTCGTTTCTCTTTTGGTTACCCCGCTTCTGACGAGTCGATTCTAATAAATGTAATCTCGTTCTATAATTATTACTTTACTCACCTTAATTACAAATCACCTTATCTTTCCAATTGATTAACTAAATAAAACATTAAAGTAATTTTTTCAAGCGAACCGCAATAGTTGTAACTTTTCACCACCTTTGGCAACGCTTGAAGTTCACCTGAAATTGTGACGAACGTTATATTAGACTGAAGATTAGTTCTCGTCGTGAAATATTTTACAAAAATATTTCTCATACTTTTACAGATTTTTCTATGAACTCGGAGATACTCATTTGGAAATTGAATTTGGATCATTCCCTCGGAAGCCGCGGTATCGAAGGTATTTTTCAACTCTCTTTTTTCACGAGAAATTCAGCGGTAGGTTACACGCACTTTTGGACTGGTGGGTTTCGTATATATTTCGACCTGTTCCCGAAGGAGTCAGCTGTTGTATAAATACGGCGAGGCCTTGTGATGCCCTGTTTTCGTTCCTGTGGGAGCTTTGATTGAATGATCCTGCCGTTCTGCGGTTGTCGGATTCCCTGGGGACGATATAACTGAAAAAATACAGAAATAAGAAGAAGAAGAAGAAGAAGAAGAAGAAGGGAGGGAAAGCGAGAGACGGAAAAAACTAGCGGAAAAACCGGGGGCTAAGAGGACTTGAATTTTATGCTAAGACGTAGCACCCGTATTATAGGTATATACCGCCTGCACCGGGGTTGAAAGATAGCGTGCTAAGAATTCAACAAAGAGGAAAACCGTGTTTCATTTCAAAGCGTGTACATCTATACACACACGTATAAATTCGCAGTTACCTTATCCTTCCCCCTTTCTTTTAACAGTAAAGAAAGAAATTTTCGTCATTCGTGTAGGAGAGCAGACGCTGAGGTAAGTAAATCAAAACCTTGCAGCCATTATACACGAGAATTAAATGCGATCCCACCTTCTTTGTACACCCATAACTAGTAATAACTATGTCACTGTACAGTTCTTGTCTAAATTTTATTATTTACCGTTACCGAAAAATAAACTACACGGTACAAAATTGATTTTTGATCTCACTATCAGCTGCTTATATTCAAATACGTGTTCCATGTGTAAAATCAAACGTTGCGCACGTCCAAAATCTCTGAATGGGAGAACGCCACGAGTCGGCCCATATAAGCATAGTTTTTCCCCCTTGAAACGCTAAAAGTTTTGTATGAGTCTTTTTCTTGTATCTCTTCTAGTCTTTGAAATGTTCACATAGGGCTACTAAAACCGGCCACCTTGTCTATTACAATTTTGTTTCTTAATTTTTTTTTTATTATTCTTACTATGCTTTCCGATTATTCCATAACTATTCCAGAGATTTGGTAATAATAAAATAACAAATTAATGTCATAGCCTCGTCGAACTGAAAAGATAGAGTAAATTAAAAAAGCAGTTTCAACGTTGCAATGAAAAAAATTTCAAATAGTTACTTGTCCCAGACTTTTTTGCAATACGAACAATATGAATGTCCAAACTGTTATTCCAACAATTATCACCTGCTTTGCTAGAATTTTCTAGTAACCGTAATGAATGAAAATTTTCTTAACGTCAGTGTAACGTATTACGTGTATAACCCGAATGCGATTCCAACTTCCGACTCTCATCGTACATCACAATAAGCCGCGACAAGTTACAGCAATTGAAAATCCGAAAGTCAAGTTTGCGACAATCCGTTCCGTTCGCCTCTGCGCGAAGCCCGGCCAAACGATTGAAACTCGTAGAGGCGAGGCGGATAATGAAATCGAACAGCGGCCGACCCGCGGTGACATTTGATTAGGCAATCGAGGACGGACCGGTGGTGAAGAGCGAAGAAGAGAGTGAATTTCATCGACGCAACCGCGGCATCTGTCCAATATCGTGACGTTTAGGCGTGTATGGTCAGACGCAGAGGCCTGCAACACCCGTGAACCGGCGGAAATATTTGAATAATTAACATGCCACACCGGGACTCTTGTAACCGAGCCGAGTATCAGGCTTGTACAACACATGGGCCATTACAAATTAATGTAGCATTTCACGGTGAATTAATTACAGACCGAAGAGTCTTGAGGGCTCTCTGTAACAGCCTATTGCTGAGTCACCCAGAGGCGAGGACACACGCGAGCTGAGGGAACAGAGTGCTAAAGCGTTTAACGAAACAACTGTTACCTCTCAAGGCACCCTGCAGCACCCCGTTTCCAATCCTCATTCCGTTCGAACTCGTGCTCAGGTTTTTAAGCTGATCCGATTAATACTGTGTGGCACCTCATCTGGCGAGGCTTTTGCGATTTGTATATACAGTATCTTGACCCCGTGAATAAGCTTCGGATAAAAAAGATATTACTGGTGTGCCTAGTTACTACTTTGGGGTTACTGGCGAGTGTTTGTTGTTAACCGTGCTGAAATTATTTTTGACTAAGTAGATTCAACTATCGATATAGTGAGTTGCAGAATTGTTACAGTTACTTTAACAGAAAATCGTGCCGGAGTTGTAGTAAATACAACAACAATTTTTTTTTTCGTCGTGACTTGATGATTTCTGACTAATTAAAAATATAGTATAGGGGAACCTGGGGCACAACGGACCCCATGATAGATTTGTTCAATAGTTCTATAATTGAGAGTTTACTAGCGGTTTATGAACAAAATATAGTATTTCGGTTGAAATGGAATAGTACAGAAGTTTTTTTTTTAATTATGGCAATATAATGATGAATTTGTTCGAGATACGTCAACACAACTTGTGCCCAGTGCTCAAAAGTCACAACAAATCATTAGCGGCTCAGGGACTCCGTCCTGACCCACGTTCCCCTATATGTATAATAAGATAAAACGAGTGCTGCTGGTATTGTTGAATTGGTACATTTTTACTACATTTATTCACTGATGCAGAAAAAATTCACTGTCGAGAGGCGAGTGGAGATTAGTAGTTTAAAATCGAATTAGGAATTTAAATAACTGAAGTATTCTTTAAAATGACGAGGAAGTAATCAAGATAACTGAAATCACTGCCATAGTCAATCAGTTGATTTCGCATGATAGCGTGAAAAAAATCGAGCGGCTTGCTTTGAAAATCATGAGAATCGTTGCAAGTGAATCACGGTCATTGGTTCTAATTCAATAACATTATATTGAATTCTATTATAACTTGTCATTTACTTTCGTTGATTTCCAGCTCACCAAGTGATTTGCATTGATTTGCTGGCGTCCTGGGCGATTTTCGGTGATTTCTTTTTGATGATTGGTTTCGTGTGATTATATTCAATCCAGAAAGCATTGAAGATCGCCTAAAGCGCTCGGAAATGATTGGAAATCGGGAGTCACATTAGAAACAAATTGGTACACTATAAATCAATGAAAATTACTCTGTACGGTAGAAATCGATAAAAATCACTCGAAATCAAGGCTAATGAATAAAAATAACTCATTTGATTTTCAAGTGAATGATTCTTCGATCACTTTTTCAAAACATCGGTTAAGAAGTAATTGAAACAATTGTGTAAAAACCTAATTTATGTCGTTCATATTTTATTTTTAACGCATTTTTGCACCCATCAGTTCACTTCGAAAATGTATTAAACAAGCTGTTCGGCTCGTACCATTTTTACGATGAAAATTAGTTGTTAATTCTCAAACGAATTTGTCCGAATAGTTTCTCTTGAAACATTTGACGGTGCTAGATCCTTGGCTTTTTGATACAATTTCAATGTATCATTAAATAATAATACGTGTAATTTTTTGAAGTGAAAAAATGATTTAGAGTAAAGACCGTTCGTATTGATTACGTTGCGTTTTTCACATTTCAACTACAAGAATATCAGATTGGTATGAATATTCATACCATGTTATTAAACGAGTGATCCGATGTACAAATAAAATCAATTCAAACGTTTGATTAAAAATATTCAACGAACGAGTCATCGCTAGAATGTGAATTAAAACCTTTACAATGATACATCAAAGCTGTAATAGAAATTTCGATGAAAATTAAATGAAAACAAAATGCAATAACACTTTATTCTGTATTCAAAATTAATTTCAATCAAATGTGAGGTAAGTGCAGCAGGATTCGCGTTCCGTGTCAGTTTTGAAAATCATATTTGGACATCGTCCATTAGGTTTATACACGATCGTGCCAACTGCTTCTTACTCGATGTTTTGAAAAATTGAGCGAAGAGTCATTCGCGTCAAAATCAAATGAGTGATTCTTATTTTTTAACATCGATTCCGAGTGATTTCTATCGATTTCTACTATTAAGTGACAGAGCCGGATAGCGCGGTGCGAATAATTGTGTCTAAAACGAGGATTACAGCGGGCTCTGCGCGTTGAAATCAGGCTCGTATAGTTTTCCCGCGGTCTAATAACCACGCTATGCCGCGGAAATTTCGGGTTGGAAAATTAATTCGTGGTCCATTGTGTCGAGTTCAGAATCGGGCGGGGCGCTCATCGAGGCCCAGAACGACCTGCAGAAGCCCCTACACGTTCAATTTATGACGCAATCAGATACCACGGCGTGCGAGTCCGCCCATAAAACATCGGAAACTATGTTGTCACCCTGTAGGGGTGTACAGTCTGGACCAAAACTGCATCCGACCGAATCCGCGCTTTGCTGTGCTCAGAGTGCGCATTGTTCGGCTAATTGGATAATTGCACTAATGAATCCTGGACCTATTTTAGTCCCGTTATCGCTGCTTGAATCCGTGCGCGTCACAGCTGTGCTGGCATATAAATTCACTTGAAAAGTACTGTAAAGCTGTTCTCTTTGTCAACTCTTCTTTTTTAGTTTGGCCCGTTCTTTGGGCTGCAAAATTTAGCTCTCGTGAAACAACGCGGATACCTTTTCCTCAATTATTTAACATGATCGTACAGTCGAACATTGAGAATCTATCGAATTTATACGGGAATTGTTGAAAAGTTATTAACAGAAGCTTGGATATCGATTGATCGTTTCATATTGCTTTGAAATGGTTGAATATCTAGTGGATTCGTTTGATTTCACCCTACGTTGAGGTGTTTTTCGGAAAAAAACTGATTTTTTTGGCCGATAATGAATTTGATGTTGCTGATTTTATTCAAATCAATGTGAACATCTGCGAAACCTTGAAAAATTGAATGTTAACTGATACCAACGTGACAAAAAAGTGCCTTTGTCGTGAAATTGTACTAAATAGTCTTATTAACGGAATAAAGCATTGTAGATAAAATCAAACGAATCTATTAAATTTTAAACCATTAAAAAATGATTTGAATTGAAACGTGAATCTTTATAGGCTCCAGCTTATCAATTTTTATTCTTGTAATTTTATAGAAATCTTTGCTAATCACGACGTATATGTGAATATCATAAATTTGTTGATAAGTATCGATTCTTGACCCACCGATCTTTTTAAGGTTAGTTGTTTTTTTACTTTTGTCCTACAGTAGATTATGAATTGAGTGATACTAAATGATCGAAGCTATAAATAAAGCTCGGATTGGTTTATTCACAGTGGAGTTTTCGAAAAAATGATGGAAATTATTTCTACTATCGTATGATGCAGAAAAGGTTTGGAAGGGAAAATTAAGGGAATAATTTCTTCCTGATTCAAAGATTTTGTTTCTAAAAAATTTCCTCCGTAATTTATTGGAAAAGTTCTGTACGCCGTTGTGGACTCTCGCACTACGTAACTTTGCAGCTGCAGGAAAAAATTGTAAGAACGTTTTAAAAAAGACATTGGTAAAAGCAGCTCGAAGAGATTTCATTTTTGAAACGTTTTTTTCTTCCGGTTTAATTTGTTAGCTTTGGCTAAATTTATCGGAAAAGTTACCCTCGCCTATCAAATAAGAATAGACTCGGTTACAACTTTAAACGCGCATAACTTCTTCGATAAATTATTTTTAAGCATTGAAGAAGAATTATTCGTAAGAGGGGCATTTTTGTTGTACTTTTATAAGAAGTTTCAGGACTTTACCTTCCTCTTATGTTAAAGAGATGTGCGGGTTCGAAAAAAAATAAACGATCACAGACAATTAACAAGTACGTACGCAATTGAGAGTAGCTTATGAAAAATCGGGACTGGGTTGAAATTCCAAATTTGAAAAGTTCCGAAAGCGCCAAATTCCGAATTTTTTGTTGGTGAAATTTAAACTACAGAAGTCAAACTTTGAATGGAATCCTGGTTATTGTGATTTTCGGTTTTTCTCATTTTCTACACCCACTAGATGCGTATATTTGCTGTGTCAATACATTTTAACTTTCGGAATTTGACTCCAACGAAACTCTATTTTTCCAACTTTACTTTTCGAAACTTTGATTTGTCGTAACTTGAATTTTCAGAATCTTGCATTTCGGTACTTTGAGGCGTCGGGTTTCCAACCATTCGAAGCTTTGTTGTTTCGTAAAAATTTGATTTCTTAACTTCAAGTTCCACCACCAAATAATTTGGAATCAAGCGCTTCCGGAACTTGAATCCCGCCCCTACTTCAGAACAAAGGATATTATTTTCAGGACGCGTATTAGCCAACTCGAGTCTCCCCTTCTTTAGGGGTAGGTAGGCGGTTACACAACAGCGAGTATCAACATCTCGAGACCAAACAGATTAAGGAATAACTCGTCCTCGCCCATTGTTGGATCCCTTTTGCATTTACCAGGGAGTGGAGTATGAGGAGTCCTCAGCCCGAGGCTGCATTCTCGTTTCCATCATCGCGCGAGGAATCCACATGGCGTTTTTACCTGACCGCCATCGGGCAATTTGTTCTTAAGCGTAATAACGACCGTATGCAAATCGACGCGCCAATAAAGGTTCCAAAATCATTGGGAGAAAAAATCTCTCTCACGTTTTTCAAAAGATCAATTAATGCAGGAGGTAAAAAGTTTCACAAAGGTTGTACGTACCTGGCATCGAAATATTGAAGCACCAGAGTTGGTTGTAAAACATTTGGAAAACAATTGCAATTTCTTTTTATCGAATTGAAATTTCCAGTAACAAGTAATCTTATTCATTTGATTCGATAAACTGTAAGCGATATTAGGTTTAAATAAATTTTACGTGAATCAAAAAAATTGCTTGAAACTTGCACGATTTGACTCAAAAAATGATTATCGTCGATTATTTAAATGGCTAGTTGAAGTGAAATCGTCTCATAATTAAAGTTTTTCCTTGCAAGTCAGATGTAATGTTATTTCCAGGCTAATTAATATTGTTTGATTTAATTCCATTAATTATTCGATCGACTGCAACAACAGCTCATCTCGTTAAAGATAATTCAATTATTTGATATAAAAAGGCATCGAATTTTTTACACAAAATGTTAAAATGTCCACAACTGAATTGCATAAATCAGTTATATTAACGTATTGACGTAATATTGACGATCTAAGCCACAAAAATGTGTCTCAATCATTATTCGTAACTCCATACGAGCTGCGATTTTTTATAACGAGTGCACCTGCCCGACGATTTCGAAAGTATGATGAAATTTGAGATGAGGACAGACAGACATATAGAGGATAATAATTATTTCATTAAATTCTTGCGCAACGCGCGGATGCTGCATCCGTCAGCATCGGAACATTGTCAGCACTATTACGGTGACATGAAAATCCGCGAAATAGGGGAAAACGTTTCAATTAAATAGCCTGGCTTGTTAACGAGTGACGCCAACAGAAGTAAATATATATCTACAAAATACATACAAACCTACATATGCTCGAGAGGGTGCATTTACGGCACGTTGATGACGCGTGACGGGCAGACAGGCAGGTAGACGATGCCTGAACGGACAGACAGATATAGACAGACATTCATCCCGAATGGATGTATGAAACGCGACAATGGCCATCGGCTGAAGATAAAACCGAAATGAAATTATTATTCCTCGATAAACGATCGCGAGGGAAATTCGTTTCGATTTCGGTTAATCGAACTCGAAATTTCCTCGTCGTGCGCTCGGCACGAGTATCTCTATTCTCCCTCAACCCTTGCAGCCAGCCGCCTTCCCTCGACGTGTTTGCACTCTTGTGTGCATCCAACGATACACAGCCAGACACCCTGGCTCCTATTTGTTTAAATTGCGCAGCGATATAAACCGGAATGGACTGCGGCCCTAACCAAATTACACTGTTTTATGGCTTTTCAATACTCGACTGGGGTGCAGGACACGTTTGTGACGACACGATACGAGACCATAACTATTTGCGACGATGGTACGACGCTCCGCATAACGCGTCCAGTTCATGGATATCCACAGGAGTGCAGTGCAGAGTCGCTTTGTTTCCACGGAAATTGATTCGCATGATGATTTTTTTCCTGTGTTTCAAATCGATATTTGAAACGATTGGTAGTTTTTTTGCAGTTAACGATGTAAGAACAACTCGCTTGTTACGCTTTGCTCGAAGCTGTTCACATTTGTCGATATTAATGATCGGTTGAGTTACCTCAGCCTGTGATGAATAAACACTGTCATTGATCCAATATAAAAAGCCGAAAAAATAGTTTTTTCGTGATAGTTTTTATCATCATGAAAAAGGAAGAGTCTGTCCGTCTGTCCGACAAACTTCCGCGATGATTTAAAAAACGGTCGAATGAAAAATCTGAAACTGATTGAACTTGGCGACTAAATGAAAAAGTTTTGAATATAAAAATAGGGAAATATATTTCTGAAAAACAAGAAATTGAAGCATTTTTTGAAAAATAAATATTCAAACTAGGATAATATAATCGTTTATTTAGAATAAGTACATGTTTGTCGGTAAAATACTGAGAATCGTTTTCTTTCCGGTAGAACCGGAAGTTCAAATTAAACGGGGCATGGTAATTTTTCATGTCCATTATCTCGTTGTAAGATCCTGTAAATCTTGTATTTTTCTAAGGAGCCAACCGATAGACTGACATTTTTCTAATAATGAAATTTAGGTGTTAAGAAATCGATTTCCTGTGAAAACTTTTGTTTAACACAATATTATTCCGAGTTTTACTTCCGATCAATTAATTGAGGCAAACTACAAATATCAAACATTAAAATCAAACCCGTTTTTGTTATCTCAAGTATAAATTGATCGATCAATTTTGTGCTCTTTGATAATAAAAAATCTAGTTTTCCTTGGATTTTTGAAAATATCTTCATTCGAATTTACTGTAACAAGTAAATTTTTCAGATTTATACTAAATCTACATACATACGACAAATGTTACTATTTCGTATGATTGTTAAAGTGTTTGTTCATAATTTCAAATAAAAATTTTGCAATCTTGTGTCCATTTCTCTCTCTTTAGTGTTTAATCTTGAGTCAAATATGTGCAGCGATAACTTTTCCGAAAAAAGTCGAAAAACTTTTACCGCAATATTCATGATATTTCTGAATTTTGTGTGCTTCAATTTGTTGTTAGTACATAAACCCGGCTACAATGAAATCTAGAATTTCTGCAGATGCGATTTTTACATAGTGTCAGCATAAGCTTGGCTCGAGTTTTTAACCAATGACACACTGGCGTTGATAATCATCGAAATCAAACACCGAAGGTACAGCTTCCCGGCTAATTGAGTACACGAAGTCGCATAAGCCGAATGAAATTTCACGATGGAATGTCGTTAATTTAGATTCCAGAGAGAGGTCGTCTTGAAAAATATCCGAACGAGAGAACATGCTAATCAGCGTTGGTTGGGACACAGCGTGCCGGAATGGTCAGGAATAATTTTAGACCATCCTATTATTCATACGATTTGTTACGGACCTCGCGTTTCAAAGTAGCGCACCGCGAAGGCAACATTTCCGTAAGCGTAAGAAATTGTAAGAAGCCGTAAGCGAGCAAAGAAGTCGCGCAAGAAGGCGTCGCTCGTTCTTTCCTGCACACGTGGAAGGCTCGCGTCCTCGATTATTTATCGACCGAAGCCAATCGCCCACGCGCGTTTAATCCTTCATCATTTTCTAATCCAACGACTCGCGCAGCACGCGTTGTATACGCTACCTGTGATTTTTCTCGGAATTGAAGTTATCACACGTAATAGATCCGAAAAATTATGAAACTAATCAAAACATCGCTGAAAGTATGTCGAAGCAAAAACGTGACAAAACGAAGCTTATCAAGTTAATTATAATTAAAACAGACCCTAAGATCCGTAAAGAATTATTTAAACACTGAATTTTTAATGTAAAGAAAAATCCTTTTTTCAGAGTTAAAGAAATCACATTGCTTTGATAGTTTTCCTTTTTGACCGAAAAGTTCACGTGGTTCGTCCAATTTTCATGAATAACAGAATAATAGCTCATGTATCTTATCAACAAATAAATTGCTTACAAATCGTGCGACACAATTTTTTTTAAAAGTTTGTCAGTTAATTAAAAAAAAAAACCAGACATGCACAATCGTTGCAATTCACAGACGATGAACCTGTGATTTAGCAAAAATTATACTTAAATTATTATTCACCAAAAATTAACTCAAAAGGTCAATGGGGAATTTTTAGAACATGCATTATTATGGATTTTTTGGGGAATAATGATGAAGCAATGTTATTTCTCTCAATCTGATAACATATAATGAGGTGTTCAAACGTAAGATTTAACATTTTTGAATGCCTTCTTGCATCACGGGGACTTTTTTCATTTACATGTAAATAGAATAGCTTCAGCGTCACGTTGTAAATCTTTGTTGCGTTCCGTTTTTATTTCAAGCACTTTTTCGAACCGACTGTACATTCCATAGATCCTGAAAATAATAACGAGTGGCTGCTTCCTTTGATCCAGTCTTCCCTGCAGCCCATGCATCTTTATACATGAGAAACGCTTCATACATTTGCGAGACTTGAAACGAATCGCAGACCCCCTCAAGGCGCGATGCCGAAATTCGTGTGAAATTTTACAGCGGCGAAATGTAAATCGTCGAGACTTCGAGCCGAGGTGAAAATTGTCCGATGTTTTCCGATATCTTTCTTGGTAGCTGCCCAATGTGCCCCTCGGCTATCGCGTGCCGCGAAGTAGTTCGTGCAGCGGTGCAGCTATGGGTTGCATTCTGGAACACTTCAATTGGCGTAATTTGACAGCTAACATGTGGTTAACCGAGGGAAACGCGGCGTACATGAATACCATCGACATTCATCCCAAGGCGGTGGAGAAAAATTTTCCAACAAAAGTGAAGCAGTGTGCATTTCGCTGCGCTCTGTAAGCGTAGGTGCGTTTGAATAGCGCAATAACGAGAGGGGCTGAATAAGAATTTTTCCAGCAATATTGGAGGGGGATGGTCACCCTTTTGCCCTTGATTTTGAACCCGATTGTGAATAGCTGCTATTAATATCGATCAAAGACACCAGTTTCGTATTTACTTTACGCTTATTGTTGATAACTTTAAAACTGGTCTACAATTGTTCATTATCTGAGACAGAAAACCGTTTATTTTCAAATTAGACACACTTGTAATTGTTGTATATGGTAAAAAGTTTCGAATCTCACCACGATATTTTGTTTTTTTAATACGTTCTTCGAAAATATTATTTGGTAGAAGTTGAATGTCACTTTAAGCAAAATGTGTAGAAAGTCGAGCAGCTACCGAACATTTATCAAATATGAAAGTCGTATAATCGTCGGTTATTATCGAACCTTTCCTTGTCGATTGAATCGGCTATTCAAAGTAAACTTAAAAACCAACCCGTAACAGGGTTTTACAAACAAGGAAGACAAGTCGATTTCAAACTGTCGATGGTTGCTCTTTCCTTAGATCCTTCAAGATATTGCTTTCAATCAGTGCCAATTGGCACTTGAACCCCGTCACCACCTGTCGCTATCAATTTTTCGGCGTCGTCGACCGGAAGGACGAGGCGAAAGTGTAATAACGGGAGAGACAAAAAGAGAGAGAGAGAGAGAGGTGGAAGAATTGAGAGAAGGAGAAGATGAGATCTGAGGTGCTTTAGCAATCTCGAGATTCAAACGCGGAAGAGTAGTTTCCAGCCTCACGTATTCGCGATGTTTTCACGCTCTAAACTCGACTCGAGTCTCGAGGCCAGCAGCCCTCCTTTAGGGTGTCTCATTTTTATTCATTCCGTTCTCCTTTTATTACCATTTTACTACCTAATCTTGAAGCGCCGAGGAAACGCTCGAAATTAGGTGCTGACTACACGATCGCCCGTGTCGAAGAAGCTCCTGCCAAGCTCTCGGCATTGCCACTTCGTAAAACAGACGCCCGGTTCTGTAGAATGGAACTCGAGTCCAAGATCATGATTCTTTTACAACCCAGTCAATTATTCAGAAGCCGATTAGAGTCGCTTGCGAGTCGTTTCGACGCTGCGAAATTAATGAAATTAGAACAACCGTTACAGGAGTTTCGAGTCCTCCCGAGGACATTTTAGAACGCAAAAGCGATAGTCGCGAAAAGCTCTGCACGTGTCGCGGAAACAGGCGAGGAGTACAATTACGATCAATTTTCGAGATTGGTCATGGACCGTTATCCTCGTAGTCAATAGTAATTGATTAGTAGTGGCCTACTGGCTTGTTAACGGTCCGACTGTAATTTCCTTCCGACCGCTGACAAAGAGCTCTTGATTAGCTTTACAGGAGCAGCGTGAATAAAATGGGTTCTAATGAGTATGATTAGCGCGCATAACTGGGTGTATCGATGATACACGCACGTGTATAATCGCCGCGCTACCACGAATGTCCGACTAATGTAAGGGTGGCCCCGTTATATGGGGACGAAATACGGGAATAGGGATTATTAAATTCAAATTCAATCGTAATTGCAACTGCAGGTTCCACTTACTCACTCTGCTTCTCACTCGCTCGTTCATCAACGGAGATCACAGGCCAGTAGAAATGAATTTGGAAATCTCTGTCAGCTCTCTGAGTGGATATGATGATAACGTCGGTACAAACGAAAATGATCCACTGGCTGATTGATTTTACATTTTGGCATCACGATTGTGAATTGAGTCACCATCGATTCCGCAAAATCATTCGGAATTGCATCAGAGACACGTTAATGACTCCATTGCAGTATCGAAATTTGTCCGCGGGGCGGAACGCGCGCCGAAATTGTGATTTAGGTATCCTCTACAAGTCCGGTTCCGCTTGTAAGAGGGGATTTTCGGAGGACAAGGGCGATGACTTATCCACTAATCCAGTTCCGCTTCCTCACCTGGGTCCCTCGTGTTTGCGTAGGATTCCTGACCCCGAATTGCTCTAGGACCTGACCATACCCCCATACCCGAACTCTTAATGTGGCATGAAGTGTGTGCCTAAACCATTTGGCTGAACATCGGTCACTGTTGCAGGGGATGTTGGGATGTTAGTGCGAGATGAATTGTAGATGATTATCATGATTGTTATTGTCGTTACGACCTTATAACCGTTAACCGGATGAAGGAACGCATTGCAGAAACGAAGGAACCGTCAATTTCGCGAGGGTTTTCAGTGGATCTGAAAAAAGCCAGATTTGTATCTTCAGATATCGTAAGGAAAATATCGAATGCAGAATAACCTCGAGAATATCGTTAACCGATTGGAGTAAGATTTTTTGCGATCTTCTTGACGTATTTGGTATTTGTGTTCGTGCCGGGTTCTTTATCAATGGTTCGAATATAAAAGCAATCCATGCAGCAGCAACTGGTTTAATAGCCCGTATCGATAAGACGTTTACGTTCTGAATCGGGGCTCTCTATAAATCTTACGATTTGTAGTGGCTACAGCACTAAAGCGCAGTTAATAACGCGGAAATCCTCATATAATCCTCGCTTACCTCAGTTGCGATTTATCGTTTCACTCCTTCTCGAGACGTGTTATTTAAAAAACAAGCCTCGCGCCTCACTCACCGAATGGCAAATCAATATGTCGGCTTTAAAATCGAAGGGTTCTTTTACCGGGTTGACCGAGACCCTACCACTTATACATAATTCTGAAAAGTTGTGTACCAAAAAAAATTGTCCGTACTAGTGGTTACTGAACAGTCCACGATGTTCATTTTTATCGTAACCGAAAATTGTAGTTCCCAGCACGAAATGAAAGTAAATTTGTATTGCTATTCTTTATTACTATTGTTATCTCTGATACATTTTCTTGAAACTATTGCGATGATTTGATGTTGGTACAGTAATAAATTGATTTCAGGGCCTTATTTGACTCAACGAACATATTTAAGGTTAAAATAACCAGACAGTGAACCGATTTTCCTTGCTTTCGAGTAAAACTTGAACCATTGTAGAAACGATGTCCATTTCACTAGCACATTTTTGTAGATTTCATCCTTTTCACTCAATTTTTGAACATCATTTTCGGGTATACCGCGTACAAACATTAAACTGCTTTGTTTTTTTTTCACCTACTGGAATAGAGAAACCGCGCGCAATTTCACACGTGGTTGCGTCCGTGAACCGGTGTATGCAGCTCTTTTGCTCGTTTGACAAAGGTAAAATTGTCCCGTTTCACAATGGGTAGTATAACAAATCGCGTACAAAGTTCGACGGGTGGTTTTGTACCGGTGGGACATGGGGCATCCACCCCGCGGAGCATAGTTATAATTAAATTTAACACCGAGGCGTCGCGTCGGGACGCCCGACCGACACGCGAGACAGGCCCACAACGAACGCAGGTGGGCGTCGCGACGCCGAACCGCTCCGCTCCACACAACGATTCCTGCGATCCTCATATTAATTGTTGTTTCAAACAATTCTCATCGTTATTTCGCACTCTGTTATTTCTAGTAGTTGCCGGTTTTGTTCTACACCGATAAAACACTGCACCTCAAATTTGATATTTTTTTGAATTTTTCGTGCGTTTATAATGTGTCGATTTCGCACATCGACATGTATAAATTTCCAAAAACTCCGATTTATTGAAATTTTTTTTCGCGATACAATAATTTTGTGTGTCGAGTAGTAAAAGATTGTTCACGTTACAATTTTCACCCTCAAATTATAATCTCTTGGTTCGGATGACTGGAAGTGCGATAAGAATTCTAAAAAACGAAGAACGTTAACGTTCGTTTGAATTATTTCCAACGACGCGTGGAAGGGAAATACAGAGTAAATTCCTGTCAATTACACAGTCCACCGTGGTAATCGAGATCACGATTAGAGCAACCCGAGCATAGTGTGGAAAGAAATGCACCCATTGACATGCATATAAAAACTATGTTTACGAGAGATTAAATCTTGTTAGAATTTCCTTACAGCTACAGTGAGAAACCATACTTTCAGATTCGTAAGCCCAGTATATCTTTGTACCTTTGAACCTGCACGGGACGGAGAATTCGAAAGAGGAAAACCGTCGGCGAGAAATAAGATTTGTGAATCTGATCGGATGATCAAACTCGTATTTAGACTTCGTTAACGAGGTCTTGTCGCGGTCAAGATAACCAGAGGATTAATTAAAATCACTCTGACGAAATAGCCTGGAATTTTTTAAAACCGAGATCGGGATGGTATTTAAATATTTCTAAAGAATTCCGTACACTTTTTATACACACGTGTAGATATATGTGTAGCGTTGCACACACACACACACACACGCACGCACACACAAATTACGAAAAGGCGCGTCGTAATCTGGACGATGAAAATGAAAGAATGAAAAAACGACTAGAGAGAAAGAGAGAGGGAGATAAAAATGGTCACCCAATGGTCAGTTTATCGCTGGACATAATATTTTATTCAGGGCGGAGTCCGATTTGCATACGAAGTGGAACCGGGGCTGGAGGAGGATGGCTTGCATCTGCCGGAGATATAAACCCAGCGATACCGACACAAAGAGCAGTCCGTTCTGTTACCGTTGCAATCTTAATTCGGACTACCTTAACGTCAGATTTGAACATATGGTACTACGCATAAAATTGCGCTTACGCATGCGTACTACGTCCATGCTTGTTACTTACAGAGGATATTGCATGACACACACACACACACACACACAGATTCCGGCTAACGTAGTTATTACAAGGCTGCTGGCCGAAATTCTGCACTGCGGCTTAAATCACGGGGATTTGTGGGTATTATATCGATCCTAGACGCAGCCAACTGTATACTTAGTTCTAGCATAATAAGAAAGTAAGGTTAATGAAAAAAGAACGAATAGCTATAATACGGCTCGGTAGAATCGCGATACAAATTGACTCTTCGATCGATATGAGCTTTTACGCGCGAGTTAACAGGTCTTACACACGCCAAGCTGGCTCCGGACTATTTTTTAAAACCACCATCAAACACAAGTTCGCCCAGTTCTGGTTATCGCAATTTTTGACACATAGCCGATAAGAATTCTTTTGAAATACTGCTTGGCACTTGACCACTTTTTATTTTATTTAAAGGTGTGCAGTGAAGGAATACAAAGACAACTGTGTTATTCATTTGAAAATGTTTTCAGATTCACGCTAGAGTACTGATAAATTTTCGTCGGAATCAAATGAATTCATTAGCCACTGTTAAACGGCTTTAATTACACTCTTTTATTACTCTGCGATAAGTGCGTAGCTATAATAAATGGGTATAAATGGGCAATAAATCACTTATCATATTAACGAGTGTTAATTCGAGATCGTTGATTAATTTTTTATACCGTCGCAGCGAAGAGACGCAATCCAGCCGTTTGTTTTGCAGTTCAGGCGAATCAAAGAGGCTGGAAGGTATTACTCGAGTGTTCGATGAAAAAGGAATAAAAGTGAACGTAAAAAAAAAAAAAAACAATCAGGAATCTCTTATCAATTCCATTCCCTTTCTTTTATTCTCGAAACAATCCTCTTACGAGTTAACGCCTGTATCAAATCAATGAAACGGTTTGAAAGAAAATCTCCGAGGAATTATCAGCCGAGCTGATGTATACGTATAGAGGTACATAGCCGGGTAGAAAGTAGAAGAAGGGAAAGGACGAGCACGAGTGAAAGAAGTAGAGACGCAGAGAAAGAACTTGGCGCAAAGGTAAGCCGAGAGAATCGTTAACTTATTATTGGAAATAGCTCGTGCTTTCTTCGTATACAGGATGGATATAGAAAATTGCTAGAAAATGAATAGTCGGACCAATATAGCGTCTGCCAATGATTGGCCCCCGCCTCTTAACCCCTCCAAGGATCTCTCCAAGGATCGCGGCCACCTGATTTCCCACGGTAGATTTTCTCGATTATTTCAATCTGCGGGAAGAGACGAAGATGAAACCCCGGCTACACCCAACGCCTCGAGGTAATTCATTTGAATCGAATGAGATAGTAAAAGAAGTAAGAAATTCATCCTTCCCAATTCACTGTTCGATCTATTATTCGTTTGATAAATTGTTCGTTGTACAGTTATTTCATTCTCCTCGTGTCATCGGCAATGAGAAAACACCCCCTTACGCTTAAGAATTGCAATAAAGTTCATAAACTTCTACGCTTTGCGGTGAAGCATCGGGTCGTAAATCATGGTCGGAACGAGGGTACGAAAATGTTCGAGAGACTGGCGGACAGAGTAACGTCGTCAGCGACATTATGCAAAGCCAACAGTGGTATCAATTTTTATTTAACATCATTTTATTATACATCAATACGGGGTGAGGGGTGTTTTTTCGTTTCAAAAGAGACACTATTCCTCTCCAGTCGGCCCGGAGGTTATACCTGCGTATAAAATAAAGTTCATAATGTTTTCAGAAAGCGTTTAGACGTCGTAAATTATACTTTATGACCGGACGTCTCTTGGAATTTTCTGTCGCCCGATGAGCACTGACATTTATCGCGTACGTAGCCTGTTTTCTTTCCGAGTTGAAAACCTATAGGCGTCCACTGTGTTATACCTACTCTTCACAGCCGAGGATATAGTGGGTATTATATCTACGTTCTTTATAATATTGCCTCCGAGTGAGGAACGGATAATAAATATTTTATTATTCATGGAATTCACTTGGAATACTTTATTGCATCCTAAGACAGTTCGCTCAGCGTTACCCCCTGCTCTCTCTCTCTCTCTCTCTCTCTCTCTCTCTCTCTCTCTCTCTCTCTCTCTCTCTCTCTCTCTCTCTATTTCTCTTTCTCTCTCGTTTCTCGATAGTCCAGCTATATCGATTACTTCTGGTATATACTTACCGTAGACTCACTGCAGCATCTCTATGAATGCCTCTGGTGTTATCGACTCACCAGTCAACGAATCGCCATGGCTTATGGGTAGTTATAGCGTGATTAACTTCTCCTGCAGCTGCCTTAGTACAATGTAAAGAAAATGTTGTCTTTTTACTTTCCTCCCACCAGGCGTCAAGCCGCGGTATTTACACAACCTTCTGTAATCGAAGTGCTCATAACTTTGTGCTAAATACGTACAATAATCCATAAAATTTTTTGCTACCCTTGTCAATATGTACATTTGATGCCCGGGAAAAACATCGATTATCCACAAACTTGACTATGCATCTAATTAACTTTTCTGGCTGTTTTTGGTAAATACAACGAAACAGAATTGATAGCATTATTGTTCAATTTGACAGATCGATCGATCTCTCATTTCACCGTGACTTTGTTCATGGCTAAATCATTATCAGCGTCCGTATACCTATAAATCAGCAGAGATTGATACGTCTTGGCAATACCTGCCGGTAAAAAAAGGAGATAAAAAAAAAACGAAAGAAAAATTACGCCTCTTAAATCATACAACCACGTTATAGTTCGTGGAGAATGTTGATTAAAGGTCCAATCGATAATAGTATCGCATAATGACTCTCGCTATGGATCGGATATCGGTTCGGCGATGTAACGATGCCGCTACGGTGCTTACTGGTCATATCGTTCAACGAGCAGTTCCTATTAATCTGAAGCTTCCGTACGGCATTAATGACCGGCGGAGTAATCCTGTTTCGTTATCGGATCGAGTGAATTCGCTATCAAGTGTCAAGTTACGGCGAGATATTCGTCAATGCCATTCCACGAATTGAAGATGAAACCTGACAAACCGCACGTGTCCGTAACGAGATAAATTGATGGTACTTGGCAACGACATCAAAAGCACTAAGAGTATACAAAACACTGCCGTCTTTGTGTTGCAGGCAAACGAAAGGAATTGTCACGGTTTTTTATTTCTTATTTCTAAAAATGACGGCCCATTTTTTCGATTTTCCTTATTTTTTGCAGGCTTCGTCTAGATAGAAAAGTGGAAACAAAATAAAGCCGGGAAATCAAGAGCAGAACGTGTGACGCTTTCAGTACACAAAGCGCGGTTATTGGACCTGATTCGATTCTTCTCAAAATTATTGGCGAAACTCTGAATGGTTCCGAAATTTTAGCCTATTCGCTGAATTCCCTGAATTTGACAGACTCGTCTAGTCTAGCACGTTCGCCTCTGTTTAAGCCTCTATACGTGCCACGCATTGTTTGCTGGTGAGTTATTCTTGTGCGTGATGAGATTACCGCCTCGCCTGCAATGCAAAGTTTGCTCTTGTTGCTTTTCAGGCAAATAAGATATAGTTATAATAGTACACAGTGAGCTTGCTACAGATGTTGTATTATGGATAGACATAGACATTGCGCAATCTGATTCCGCGGTATATTTGATGTAGTAGATTAATGCTCGTTATTCTAATGGTTATCACACAAAAGTCTGGAATGGACTCTACGTGGGGTCAACTCTCTCCAGAACTCCTGTTATCAGCGAAATAAGAGCTTATTGACGAGCACAAATTGCACCTATTTTATTTGGGTGTACGTAAAACAGAAAAATCTTCTTCCCTATTAAGGATACTGTAAAAATACTTATTGCCAAGACTGCCTTTGAGATTCCGCCAATGTATAGCGCAAAATCGGTTATTGAAAGCGTGTGCTTGTAGGATTATTGTTGATGATCATATTTTCAAAACTGAGAACAACTTGTACTGTTACAAATGTAGTAAGGCCGATGAGTTTGTGCACATGTTGATACAGTGTAAAACTTTCAAAGAAAAAAGAGATAACTTAAAATAATTGTCTATAGAAGGCAAAATGGATCTGTTTAAAATTCTAAAAAACCTTGATCGAAGTACCGTCAATAAACTCATAGCGTTTATAAAACATCTTGTATATATATACCAAACTAAATTAGGATATATTACGAATTAAAGAATATGATTGAATCAGGTTCATTTGCATATAATAGGATTGTATTATCTACATCCCAACATTCTAGAGACCGTACAGAAAATCAAAGAATGCAGGAATCTATGTTATTTTGTCTACAAAGTAGATCTTTATCCAAGCAACGTTTGTGTGCAATCAAAGAGCAACTGTTAAAATTATACAAATGAGACCGACAGTTCATTAGTATTACGTCAGAAAATAGAACTCAGCGTAACTCCCCATTGTATATTATCTATAAACGAAAAACAATAAAGATCTATTCTATAGTATACGCAAGAGTCTATAGAGACGCTGAAGCCGAGCCCTACGTTCTTAATCAATGGACAGTATGCATAAAGTTGGTTAATTCTTCATTCGAATTTGTATTCGAATATCGAGAGGAGGAAAATTATGTTTGGAACCGATCACTTCAACTTATTACGAAGAAAGGACTGTTTGATTTCCTTTGTTACGAAATTTTGGTTGTTAAAAATGAGGCACCTTTCTTCCTTGCGGAAGAAAAACTTTCAACCGATTATTTCAAGCCTACACTACTTGAAACGCCTGTGGCGGATCGCCATGCATTACAATCATCAAGCGTGGTACAGAGTGAAGAAATCAGCTTCGAGTGGTTTAGCAGAGTACATTAGCATGGTTGCGGATATGCGAGCGGAAAGTGCGGGTAATTTTTCAGGCGAGAAAATACTTATGTACAGTCTGATATCTGGCTATAACAAGTGTTGTGACCGGGACACACTTGTTAGGTACCGTTTATCGCGTTGGATGATCTCACTGACAGCCGCCAATTAAAACATGCTAACGAGCTGCTGATCCCGCGATATCTCCGAGCAAGCCTAATTAAACCCGGGGGGGAAAGATCCTCGATCTACATGATCTCCTTGCGTTCTGTATCAACGATCAAGTTAAGAATTATTTTCCCCGCGTTTCGTTCGGATTATATTAAACTTGCACGTGGCCGCTAATCAGTCGCGACTCAACTCGAGCCAACACTCAATGTATGCATTATGGAATCAATAATAACTTGATATATTTTTAAAGGATCATTATGAACGATCCACGTTAACACCGGTCAATAATTTTAATGAAAATGTTTCGCTTCGTGCACATTATTTGAAGATTTTCTTTGAACCAATTTGGAACGTAACTTGAGAAGTTTTTCTAATCCAAACGAGCGGAAGTTTCTTTAAAGAAAAACCTCGCGTTTGACGGTAATTTTTTTTGATTTTATTCAAACAAGTTAAGAAAGCCGCAATGTTGCTAAGTATAATTAGTAATTAGTGAGAAAAAAAATTATGGACGATTTTTATTTCTATGAATTTTCAGAATCGCGTAGAATTTACGATATTGAAGGTTATGACTTAATCTTATTCGTAGATTGATTCCAATTTTGGCTCACACCTTATACTGAGCAAATTTTATCCCCACAAACAAGAATCGTACAATTTATCTTCTCGTAAACAGAGTACATCTCGATAAGATTTGAAGTGAAATTTATCTACCAGTCGTAATTTCAGGTGATTTTATTTCTCCATCGGTTCGTAATTCTACGAATATTTTTTCGACGTTGCACTACGTCAAAGAGAGAAGTTCACTTCCGTCTCCCGTTGAATTGACGAACAGCTGTGGATTTTTCGGTCTACTTTTTATCTTCGTTTTCTTTTTCGTTTTATTTTCCCAGGAAGAACAGTTGGTTTGCCGAGCGATTGAAGCTTAAGAATGTAGCATTAGACGTCCAATAATCAAGCACCCTGTCCCGCGAGTTCTTGAATCAGGCGTTTCCCTCGGGTTGTATGATGCGAGGATCGATAGGGCGATAACCACGCATCCGCTAGCCGCAAGGAAGGCGGGGTAATTTGCCTCGGAACCGAAGAGATTATGCCAAGCCAGCGTAGATACTCGATGAGGTCGGATAGGCGGGCCGCATGGGCAGAGAAAAAACGGATAGAACAAGGAGAGGGGGTGAAAGTAGCAAATTGCTAACTGGCGTACTCCCGTCGACAATTGGCGATGTTTCCGTTCCGCTGGATCCTTCAAGACCGGTGTTACACCGGCTGGAAAATGTCCACCAATCGTCATCGCGTGGAGAGTGCTTTGAAATATTGAAACGGTTGACCCGTTGTCACCCTTTCATTTATTATTACGCAAAGATATCGCGCGTAGAATGATGGAGAAGCCAAGATGGAGGATGGCCACTTTGAAACGATAATGAACCGCTATCTATGGTAGATCGATGCTGGACTTTCAACGAAAATTCTCACGGATATGCAGGAATCTTGGAGCTTCGCTTTTATACGAGACTCGGTCCGATTCAAACGAGCGATTAAATTCGTCTGTATCCGTCTTTCTTTGTCTCTTTCTCTTCGTCTCTCACTCTATGTATATATTTATCCCTCTTTGGACGAATGTTTCAGTTCACCCCGACTCTCGTAAATGACCAGTGAATCACTTTACCGTTCTTAAAAATGGACCTTCATATATATTTGGTCCGGTAATCATCTCCAAGGACTGGGTAAATAAAATCAGTCACCCCAACGTGCACCGGGGCTTACGCTCAAATGGACTTTCATTTGTTTTGGCTCAAGTGGCACGATGATCCTCGCAATGGTCCACTCAGCACACGCCTCCCATTCATGCTTATTACGTATTCATTTGTGCTTGATCGACATCTGTATCACGCCTGCACAAATGCAAGTGGAAAAAAGGCGACAGAATCGCAGCCTGAAAGCGAGAGAGAAGGCTGCAAGACGGCAAGTGCATCCTGGGCGAGGATTCGATCTCATTTTGGCTAGAGCCAGGCTTCGGTTGCTTAGCTTTGATAACTAAAACCTCTGTTTGCGTTGAGGCTTGGAACTAAGCCCAGGTTTGCCCAGACAGATGCATCCATACCTCAACTCCTACAGTTAATGGCGTAGCTTACCCACCGCCGGAGCGGATGATTGAAAAGCTTTTCAGTCGGAAGAAAAGGCCCTCAATATCTTTGCCGATAATAAATTTTAAGTGCCGACTCCACTTGCAGGCACTTGAACACCTGTATTCTTCACTTTACGATACCAATAAATACCTGATGCTTGTGGTAACAGACTAACCAAGGCCCATTATAACCATGCACGTGTTTCTAATTGCGAAGGAGCCTCACCGCACCAAATATTCGAGCGCAGTGTGCTAGTAGCGTAATTAACGGTGTATTTCACATATTTAATTGACTTACGGGAGCAAAGTGCCCCCTTTGCGTTATTCTGCATGTTGGCTCTCCTGTAATTTAGCATTCGACAATATTCCAGCTGATTAAGGCTCTACCTACAGTTCTTCACCTTCCATTTAATCATTGGTCTATGCTCCGTAGGGTGGGCTGCCCTCACGGTCTCCCTTCGGTTCTCCATCTCCATAGTCATTCCCGTGCTTACAATATTCGCATAACGAGATGATCACAGGCAAGGAACAACGTCGCGACGAACTGGAATCCAGACGCTATACTCATGCTTTCATTAAAGATCGCTCCAACAATCATTCGAACAATTGAATGATGAGTTAAAATTAGGCGACTGGTTATGGACTGAATTTCTTTACGAGATTCGCTTCTTATATCCACTGCAATGTCTGTCGATTATGTCTGTAAAATCTGTGGTGTACTGCGCTGATTGTGAGACGTTTTTGGCAAATTGTGTTTAGTTTTTACTTTCAACGGAATGATTCTGTTAACGTACTGAGATTTTTTTTTGAATTTCATCGTTGTTATACCGTGAAGTGTCTGTTACAGTGATTATCTGGAAATTTATATTACAAGATTGTTCAGGTTCCTATGAAAGGATCTCAAGGAGTCCACCATTTACTTTCATTCTGAATTTTATGTCGTTGAAAATGTTCACATTGATTGTTTAGACGGAAATTAAGGTGATTCGATTGTAGTACCCTTGCTTCTTCTTTTCCTGCACTTCCTTTTTCAACCACCCCTATTCCGTTTTTCCATAGAAGCAGGATAAAGAATATGAATGACAAAGATCCGTGGCGACGATAGTAGTTCCGATCACTGCCTACGCACCAAGGACAGTATCGGCATGACAGATATGAAGTACGCTCGCTGATATACGAGTAGAACGAGGATGAAAGAGGAGGGTGGAGGAAGATGGTAAAAAATCGTATAAAGCGTTGCGCCCACGGAGGAGGATATTGGTTTCAGTTTAGCGATTTGTTTGCTGGTTTGGGGAAGGACGCAGAGGCGGCTTACAAAGTGGTCGAGCAAACTTCTGTCGGTGCTTGCAGGGTTTGGTCGGGAATCGGTACGGATAGCATTTGTATGCAGCTAGGAACGTGAGAACTCCAAACCCTGCGCCGCTATCTCTCTCGTGCTCCGCTCACGGGACGCGATCCTTTTCGTCGTTCCCTTCCTTCCCTCTCCGCCGGCTTCTTCTCCTTATCTTATGTTTTCTTCTCGCTGAACGGCTCCTCTTCTCTCCCAGAACAGAACACTCGTTCACATTGTTATAGTATTTGAGAAACTGGCCTCGTTGCGCAGTTTTCCAACTGGTTCTTATGGTTACAGCTTGAACGTTTAAGCGGACTTTGAAATCCATTGGAAACAAAGCTTTCGGATTGCGGCTGATCATTTTGGAAAGTGAGGTCTAGTTCATCAAACTGCTGTAGTTTATTCTGATCCACAATTAAATTATCAAAGTCACCCGGCCGGCGTTTGTAAAGTAAGTTGGAAAGCCGAGACGGCGGGGAAACGAGGTCCGGGAACTTAGGAGCGAAACAAAGTCCCACGTTTTGAGAACAAAGTGTAACAGCTGGCGCGGACGAGAAATCCTTCGAATCCCTTCGTTCTTGAAGTTTAGGTGGAATCGTCACCCACCTCCGAACGCAACTCACTCACCAGAGCCAGCTGACGTCCCGGCGTTATTTCCTATCCCATACATATACTCGGGACCCTCCTGATTCCCGTTAAATCCCGGTCCCTCGCCGCCTGCATCGACACTTTCCTTTGGGATGGAATAATTGTAAGACTGGAATCTTTTAGAGAATTTCAGCGATAGCCAGTAGTCGTGATAATCGTGATCAAATTACGAGGAGAAATTCATAAAACTCACTCACTTCTGAAAGTGCATGTGTAAAGAACTGGAAGAAATAAGGACGAAAATGTTATGGAACGTGAAACCAGGATTGTGTCATACTCGGTACAAACAGCTGACAATTCAGTTGATCAGTTTATGCGGAGCAGAGTAAATTTCAGCTCGAGCCAGTATCGGTTCCACGGTGATGTGGATAGTGATTGACAGTATTCGGATACATTGGATCGATGGTAAATATTAAACGTTGGGGGTTTGTAAAACTCGTTAAAATCGACGTTAAGCGATTAGACAGGGTATATACGATTGGCGTGTCGCTGCTAGTGTGCCATTTAATAGGGTGTGATAGATCGGGGAAATTGCATCGGCTGCTAATGGGATTGCACGCGATGTTACTATAACCATTACCCTGACCGTAGACTAGTCCAAACCCCTTTCCATCCATGCACAGCGCAGCGTTAGTCGTTCAAGTCTAGCGGTTGCCTCTGTCTCCCGTCCCTCCAGTGCTACTCCGACTGGCACCAACCCCTGATGGTGCGTTTCGTCGATAACGCCCCGTTAAATTTAATAATTGCGCCCCGCAAACGCCCTCGATGAATTAGTACTACCGAGGAAAACTGCGGTGGGACCAATCGGAGGCTGGACCTGTAATACATTTTTACGTCCGACTATCTCACGATTCATTAAGCACGTATATATCCAAGGATTCAGTACCTCCGTTAAATAGGGAAAGAGATATTTGACAAGATCTAACAGTTGCTTGTAATCGATTCGAGTTTTTTCTCTGAAGACAAAACAGATTGGTATGATTGCTTAATGTACTAGTCGTATCTATGGCTCCAAGAACTTTTTACACTGTTAGCAGAAACATGTAATTTAATGGAACACACATTGTTTTTCCAATTCCAAGCTCAATCCTGAATTTGAATTTATTCAGGCTGTTCAGTAGCATCGACTATAATTGTCTACGTGGGTGTTGAAACGCTGTAAGTAAGAGCTATGCCGCTGGTTGCGACCATCGATTGACACGGTGTAAAGCTTGGAAAAAGGAAAAGGTTTTGCCGCTGCAGGGACTGATGATGCTTACCCTTGGCGAGCGTATGACTCGAACCTCAATAACGACGCGTGCGACTGTCACATGGTGGGAGAATTTGAATAACGGGACGAATCGGGGTACCGTTCTGCACAAAGGACGAGCTCGTTCGTTTCTCTCAATTTGGAAGGATATCGGGGCAAATGCCTTCCCTCGATCCACAACTTTCCAGTCCCCCTTATTCTCGCTTTCTCTCTCTGTCTCTTTGCAGAGGAGATCGAGAGGTTTTCGAGAGGTGCGGTGGAAAATAAACGGAAACGTGGGTACCAAACGCGTCCGTCACAGAAGGGTTTTTCCCGCGGAATTCCCAATTGATCCCTAGTCTCGTCGGCCGGCTCTGTCTTGAACATGCGTGCGACAATCATTGACATTTTAGCCAGGGAACAAAACCCCCCAGAGACGAGGGGACAATGCCTGTCGAATTCTTTGTCTGTCTGGGCGCGGGATTTTTAATAACGGCGAAAAATAATGGAGATACGCACCAACAATGGGCTGTGTTCTTCATTAGACTCTCGCGGCATGATCAAATACTTGCTTAGCCACCGCCGGAGAGGGCGTAGGGCCGCCGGGATTTGTCCGGTTGTTCGTCTGTCCACCCCTGTTTTAAATACCGGAAATAACAAACCGCGTGACTAGAAACACGGACGTAATACCTCCCTAGGTGTTCACCGCTCCGAGGGCCGTCCTTTTCTCTGTATCGTGCTCGTTGTTTTTCACCAATTTCTCTTCTCCCTTATATCCTCTTTCATTTTTAGGATCCGCTGCAGGCGATGGAGCCAATTTTGCGCCAATTTTTAGCTGGAAAAAAGCAGGGGGAAAAAAATGGAGAGACAAACGAAAATTAAACCAGACTTCTCACGGGTTCGCCTATATCTACACGAGCTACACCTTCTTTCTCGGCACGCATCTCGCGTACGCACGTTTGATTCCGGGGACCTACTGCGCACCCCGGGCGCTTTGGGCGACACTATTTGCATACCAATAACAACGACTACCTCGCAAATCTTCTCGACTTCTGGGGCTCCCGGCCACGGGGTTCCAGATCCAAACTTGAAGCGAGTTGTTGGTATTGTTCTTGTTGTTGTAACCTTAACCAAAACACTCCTCATACAGATTTACCGCTAATTCCGACACCCTTCACCTTCTGCTGCAAGGTAAATATTTTGTACCGCGTAAACAAATGTTTACTCTATGCCCGGTCCACTTGTCCCTTGTGTTTTTATTCGACAAAACGATTCGTTTCTACAGCTAACAACATCCGTTATTATCGATCAGTCCCGCATGATCTCTGTGACTTTTTCACGATTTTATTTATACTAGGTTTCCTAAAATTCTGATGGATCGACTGTGAACCTTAGGCAGTGTTCAAAATCCTCTGCCAAAATAGATAGATCATAAGTTTCCATTCCACCTTAACGCGGATTTCTTTTTCATGGTCCATGTAGCAGGACCAGTCTATAACTTCGTGTCTATATTTGCTTATGAAAAATATCCACTGACCTTCATTCGGTGGAAGTAAGAAAGAAGAAATACGTCAGATTAGCGAAGCTCCGCCGTGTTTTTCCGAAACTAATAAGAACGAGAATAGAGCACAGATTTGGCGGAATACGTCCAATGAAGTTGAGCATCTGTAACATAAACAGAAGTCTCATGATACAGTTTGTTTACACATCAACCCTCCAGTGTTTATATCGTGACAAGTTTATACAATAAAGACGAGCACCAAACAAACTTGGAACACAAATATCCTTATCGGTATAGCCGATATAAATTGGAAGGTCAAACTGTAAACATGTCCTTCGGAAATGCGCTGCTGTTTCAACAGGATATTACAAGAAGAAAATGTATTTACGAGAGGTGATAAGCGGTCACATAATTTCCGATCGATGAGAACGTCCCAACAGCTGCCTAAACGTCTTCAACGAACCTACTGGTCGGTATTTTCAAAGGAAATGGTACTTTTGTGTAACAGATCACGAGATTGAAAATGAACAGGAAAATGTTTTACTGTGACACGGAAAGCCTGCGGATGCATACGTTTCAACCAGATTTATGGCAGCTACGATATTCCAGGTAGTAGGATGCTGCTACCACCGTCGGTGTAACCAATGAATCTCTAAGGTACCTGAGCTACCACGAATGTCGGAGATGCTGAGGATGCTGCACGGATATGTAGGCACAACTCGTAAACCCAGTGCATCGATCGATATTACATCATGTCTAAAAGCCTTTGTAACGTATCCTGAAAGACTTTGAGCAACAGAGTAAAACGGTTTATCAGGTGAGTCCAAGAAATGGATTACGAATCTGAACCATATACTTTCAAAAATCAAGTATTGGACTGTTAAGCCTAGTGTTCAGTATTTCCAACATGCTACTGTAATCGCTTATGATGATTTGAGGCAATTTATAACGCAGGAGTTGAGGAATACACTGCATCGGATTAAAAGGAATGAAAAGCAGGTTCATCCTGCATGTTAATTATAACCGATTTTGTTTATATCAATTAGTTTACAAGGAAGATACGGCCTTCCGATCCGTCGGTGTAATATCTCGACAAAGTGTACCCTAAGCCGAAATCCCCCCTTTTATTACGCTGCAGCTTAAACGTACCCTAAGAGCATCATGAAGGCGGTTTGATCCGTAATGTCAATTTAATATCTAAAACTACGTGGTAGTGGATCTCCGGCCGAGGAAAGGCTCTCGGAATTTGAATGGGCCCGGCTCCGTAGACGCGCCCGAAGTTAGATTCCTTGGTGGTGACCCTTGGGGTCTTGACATTATTCTTCGCATCGTTCCAGGGCTTCTTCGCCGGAGTCGTATCGTGAGATATTGCGACACGACACTCCATTATACTAGCGCGTTACTTCATATTTCGTGTTTACGTGCTACACGCCAGCCTGGCATGCCGTCGTGCATTTGCTGGAAGTAGAGGTTACACTAGCGGCTCCTCCTATAACATGCCTAGGGTAGTAGTAGCCCGTGGAAAGACGCCAGAGCGTGGGTGTAAGCTCGTGCTGAGAGCGAATGACCCCTCTTTAATTTACAGGCACATTTTGGTACCATCGAACCGTGCAGGCTATCAGGGTTCGCTGCTCTTCGGTTTCTACCTCTCGATTGGTAATTGGAGCAACGCTTTTGACCGATGGGAATTACATCCGAGGACCGTTCCTTCGTTGATCCGTGGTCATAGGGTCACCAGTTGTCCGTTACCTTTGATCAAACTTTCTCACGAGCTGACGAAGCGGATACTGCAAATCTGTACCTGTAAGCGAGAGTTTATGTAGTGGATGTTTTTTAAGTGCCACTTTTCTGGCAAATTGACTGACTAATATTTGAAATAAAAAGCATTCCATTTTCATAGACTTCTCCTCGAAGAACGTAAAACCGTAACAGAACAGTCATCCCCAACAGTTCCTTAGTTGCATACCGTAGTTTCACACTGGTTCCATTAATTTGTGGTTTATCGCAAACTTTAATTTCTTGTATTAGTTTAGACTATATCGCGTTGGGGACTTTCATTGTGATATCACTTGGCCACAATCATTTTTAACTTCCAGTGAAGATTTGTAAAGGTATTTATAGAACTCTGGGTAAGAGAAAATAAACATGGAGACAGGCTCACGCAGCAAAAAATTTACGATGAATTATTTCGACTAGAGAAAATGCTCTGTACTGGCTTGCTTTCGCTAATCGGCTTGTTCCGTAGTCACCTTGAGTCTGATCTAACGATTTTATAAGTATCGTATATTTTATACGACCTGGTGTGTTCGCAATAGTGAAAATTGCTGTAAAGATTTTTTATGCACCTTTGTTTTTCAATAAAAAATCAAAATATAACAAACTGAAATTTCTAAAAAACTTCACCGAAGTTCCCCCTTCAAATTTCAAATGTTGGAAATTGTTTATACTTTCTAATAACTACATTATTGGAAACAAATTGAAATAACGAATATCGAAATACCAAAGTACTAGACTGAGAACTTTCAACAGGATTTCAAATTTTTTATTTTACTTATTTTTAGAGGGGACTGAGACAGCCTCGCAGAAGGCCGTGTTTGTTCATTTGGATTTATTATTTCTCCCAAATCTAAGCTCTGAAGGACTGTAACGTCGCATTTTTGATGCCCGTAACAAACGACTCCTTGAACCCTGGGAGGAACCAATATTAAGGAGTTCCCGATATCGAGTAGCAAAGTATTTGCGAAAAAGCGCCAGAACGCATCCGAGATGGAACACTGTAGCGAGTGGCGAATAAGATATTTCAGGCCCTCTGTTTCTTTTGTTTATCGAGTTTTAACGGCATCAAGCCGGAAATCGGTAACGAATTCGAAGAAATTGCGGAGTGGTGAAATAGCGACGATCTCGAAGGAAGGATGGCGTACCAACGAAGATCCTTGCACCGCGGGAATCCAAGGCGGACAGATTCCCCCGCTTACCCCGCCAACAGCTGACTGCCGAATTTGCCGGACCGATTTGCGACGAGGGAGCACCATCCCCCCCTCCCCCCCCCGGAACATCGCAGAGCTGCGCGGAGGACGAAATTGCGATCTAGCGTCAAGTTCTGCGCAATCTACGAGATCGACGACGGATCAATTGGTGTGTATTCTTGCGGGAATGACGTCACGTAGGGAGTAGCGTACCGAGATCGGTGTTGCGGCAGGTCGTCGATTTTGAAATCAGTCTAGTTCTGGCGATCGTGCGAGATAGTCGCTGGCTCATAAAGTTTTTGATAGTCAGTTTGCGGTTTCTTTTTATTGTTGTGCCGATGTTGCCGAAAGATGCACGAGGGAGTTGAAAAATTTGCGGCGTGGATGTGAAAAACGGTAAGCGCTGCTAATATTCTCGCGATCGAATTTCGAGAGAAATTGAGTAAAGGCTTGCCGAATAACTGATAGACATTTTCGATTTGTGTTATTGACATGTGCTCGAAATTCGTTTGCCGATTCTTTTGCTTGGTGACCGTAGTCGGAGTTTCACATTATGGAGTTGAGTGAATTTTGCTGTGTTAAGAATGTTGAGTAGAGTTACGGTTTTGAGATGAGTCTTTTTCGTTTTTTAATTTACGTACAGTGCGAATTCCACCCTACAGGGTCGAGTCGCGATATCGTGTTTTTCAGTGCTGCCACTCGTGTAGGTCACGAATTGCCGAAATAGAGTGTTCCATTTAGCGAATAGCGATTTTGACAACTTTGAGAAACTTTCAGTTCGGATGCGTGCGATTGTGGGTTGAGTATCATTGAGATTGTGTTCAATCTCATCATGGTTTGGTGATGTCGAGTCGAGTAGAGGATAATATTTAGGACAGTTTAGAGTTAATTGCGGTTAGGTTGAGTAAGGAATAAGTTTTACCTTAATTTAAGTTGGCCAGCTTAGATTTAAGTCAACTCGAGGTTGCGTCGAAACTCCGAGTCGGGTGATATTGCGAACGCCGTCTGTTCGGTAGCCTGGCGGCACACCGTCCAGATGTTAGTTATAGTTTCAGTTTCGAGAAATTGTTGCTGTTGCGTGAATATGTCTAAATTTCAAGTTAAGAGTTGCGCGTTTGAGATTTGTAACTCTTGAGTTATATTTTAGTTAGTGAACTGCAAGCTCGATAGATTAAGAAATAGCGTAGATTACGAATAATCGACTGTTGTTTGATTTTGGATCGCGAAGAGCGAATTTTGAATGATTATTTTTTTTTTTTTTGTATCGCCGCAATTGCAAATATATTATTTTATTTTATTTTCGATAAGTAGCGTGTTGTTTTCGAGCGTCTCTCTCTCTCTCTCTCTCTCTCTCTCTCCAAAATTACCCCTCCCATCTCCGCAATACTGAGCTTCCGAGCATATTAGCCGAGGTTTAGCGAAGGTAAAGATTTCGAGGCGTGTTGACCACGCCAAGCGCCCAACAGAATCTCCCGATCTCTTTTATGAGATCTAATATTTTCCAGCTTACATCGCGGTCCGCCAAATTATTGTACGTGCGGTAAATTCTCGGTCACTTCTCCAGGTGGCCGAGGTGCAGTAAAAATCAGCGTCACAGGACATAATCCCATGACATAACATTTTTGGTAGAACGCTAAATCATTCAATACACTTTACTCTCAATACCTACCGGACAGGTTGTAATCTTGATATTAAAGTTGACTTGTTCCAATCGACGATATTTGCGACTTGCTGCACGTTGAAACTGTAAGTCGCTGTCACGACTTTTACCTCGACCTCAGGTTCGAAGTCACCGACCAGATTTTTGAACATTCTCTCCATACATCAAAATTATTAAAAGCCAATACTACCAGTAATATTCGATACAACAATTTGCAGAATTTGTTTTAGATTTTAAAAAGCCGGTATTTGATGTGACCTTTCTAACCTCTAACAACTACACGTGTTACAGTAGAGGTATATGATTGAAAATTATTTTCGTAATCCGTTATTACTTACACTGCTTTCTTCAGAATAATTGTGACAAAATCCAGTTAGCCAACCACCACAAATATCTTGAAAAAATAATTAGCACTTTTCGCATACGTTTGGAAGATAGGATGCACACAGTTAGTACTAACAATAAGTACACACAACCACAATAACACAAGAGAACGCGGTCTTCGATGTAAGGGCGATCTGGTCTTTGGACTGAATTCGAAAAAGCTCGGAAATATTCGACCGTTTTGCATATAAAGCTTTAGAATTTCTTTTGAACCACAGTAGCAGAGAATACAAGTGTTACTCATTTCGTTACGCCTTCTTATAGAAACTACTAAAGTTTAATATATTGCTTATGACTTCTGCTACTTCGAGTTAATTTTTTTTAACAATTTTTACAAAACCTTTTCTTTATTGTTATCACTTTTTAACACTTTTAAATTTCTAACAGTAGATAGTACTGTTTCTAAACGTACTACACTAATTCTTACTCATAAATATTGGCATAATGCACAGAAAAATATGATTTCAAGTTATTATAGGAAGCATTATAACAGTTCCTCGATTATCCCTAAATTCTTGTATTTTATGTCAACTTTGAATACAAAATGAAACAAATATTCATACTAAAAGTCTCTCCATGCCAGTACTAATTCGGAGCCTTTCCATACATTCCATTTGTAACAGTCGCTCAAAATCTGCAAAGATCATCAAGAAGGCCAATAGAATATGAAACCGGAGCTTTATTATGTCTGTACTACGTAAAGGTTGAAAGAATATTCGAAGTCACTGACTGTATTTAAGGTGACCCGCTTAGTAGGAATACGTGCACATTCTTGCCCGTAAGACACGCGAATTAATTTCATCAAGATTAGACGATGGGCGGAGTATGAATTATGAAAATTAAAAGCGCCGCCTGGCTACGTATCGACGAAACGCATGACTGGACCTGGGCAGATTCTAATTGTATACACTTATCTGGAATAAATATCAGCTTGATACAGGCATTGGTAGCCTCATGTCAGCTAGAATTGTTGCATTGGACAATCTGCATAAAATGGCGTTAGATGAAATGCCACGTAACGATTTCTCGCCAGATAAATCCCTCTCATATTTCAAATCCATAACACTCGTCAAGGCAAGTAGTTGCTGGGTTGGGAAAACCAAAAATAAAAAAGTAAATGAAAAATGGGAGACGAATGAGGGAAGAAGTGAAGCTCGTACCTTCGCGTACATAAAACATCGACCAAGTTCCGGTACGCATGAGGAAGGAAGCATGGTAGCGTGTGGCGGTCGGATATATTTTCGATATTATTTTTCTGGAATGTAAGTGCCAAGGCTGGAAGTGTCTTCTACCGTTCTCGGGTATTTTCGTTGGCCCCTTGCTATTGAGGCGTCACTCCGATACCAGCCGCACAATGAGATCAGCCAGGCGTGTCATCCTGATATCTTGGGGTGTCACTTCTGCTTCAGGTTTTTGTTATCCGACCATGGTACATGTGACTGATGATTTGCGTACCTGAAGGTATAGTCAGGTGAAAATAATCTCGGCTCCTATTCATTCGAGCAGAAACCGAGGGTAATCGACTCGATAATCAGACGCTGAGTAGTGAAGAGTGCTTTGATTCAGTGATGCGAAATCACTATCTTAGATTTTGATTGAAGAAGTATTTATCTTGACCTCTTTGATGTATGGAGTCATAGTTTTTGGATATAATAACCATTGCTTACTATCTTAAAACTGAACAATGGTGTTGAGGAATCCAAAATAGTGAAACTTCCATTGCATCTCAATGTTGCGGTTCAAGACGTCTGTTTGTTTGTTTTCTACCACTGAATCAATGTATAACACGAAGTGACTTTCATAGTACATACAAACAACTGCTGCGTATCATAGGAGGAAAAGGAACCACGCTTAGACCAAATCCATGACTGCAGAGGTTCGTGGAAGGTTGTGTTTCAGGTTTGTTCACCTTGCGTTAGTTCCACGTGGTGATTGATCGGCTACTCTTGCTTTGGCAAAATGCCACGTCAGTCGTGGTTACGATTCGTTGCGTCGCGTCGCGAGCCACGTAGTACGGCCATAATTAAGACCCTCGAAGAACTTGGTGGCGCAGGAAGAGAGTTACCCTCGGAACAGAAACTTCACCATAGTCCCTCGAACCGCACAGGTATGTATGTACCTATAACCCATGGTTATTCCAGCCGGGCGTTGAAGGACAGAGCTGGGCACGTTTTGAGCGTAAACTCTTGTTTGGAATGAATTTTCCCGATCACACTCTTTTCTTTTCTTTTCTCATTTCTTCCGTCTAGTTTTTTTCTTTCTTTTTCTCACGTTGCGTGAAGAGATTACACGATCGGAGCGACTGCTTGAGTCAGAAACTGCATGTTATCGGATGCAATGAATGCAACATACTGTACGGATAAATGTTGACTTCAATCCGGTGAGTAGATTACTTGTTTATTTTTACTTTTGGCGGTTTTTTTTATTCCTTCTCTCACTTTCTTCTTTTATCGATTCGGGAAGCGAACTTCTGGGTGGTCCCTCGATGTGTACTCCATGTTTTATTAACCCTCGGTCTTCCGATCTTCTCTTTCTCTCGCTTTCTTCCTCGCTCACTCTCTCTTTGGTCGAAAATACACGAGCCGGTTCGCTCCTGATGCCGCGTGGGTGGTGCGCGCGTGTTTCACCGTAATACATTCGTAATTGAAATGTTTATTAAAGCATCACGCGCGGTCAAAGTCGAGTGCATATTAACAAAAGATACTCGAACGTACGTCGTAGGTACTACTCCATCCCTATTAAATCCGGTCGCCAACCACCACCGTTTCGAATTCCATATTCGAATATGTTTTTTGATTATTTCTCTCGTCTGAATTAATTGATGTCCACATGGTACAAAAATGAGGGTAAATGATATAATGACGGACCATGAATAAAAAATAATCATTGTTCCTTACAGCTCTTTGTACGTGATATTTGAATTTGGTTGTGAAAAGTGTTTAGCAGATCTGTTCATTTGTTCAAATGTTCATTTTAAGATTTCAGTTTCATGTCGTAAACACTGTCTCCAACAGTTTTTGGTAGTTCGTAGTTCTGGTCTGCAGTGTCCACGAAATTTTGCCAAATCTGAAAGTGTAACTAAATGTTTAGCTTGTTAAGTCTTGAACTTCGATTAAACTCTCTGAGATATTCCTTTTCCGAGTAACAGACGATCGAAAAAATACTAGAAACAGTATTTTAGATATTTTTCGGTTTCGATTTAACAAAAACATAGAAAAAAAAAATATTGGCAAGAATTTCGTAGAATTGAGTAGCTTGTAATTGCTCGTAGCTGTTGCGTTTGCACAGGCCAAAAGTCGAGAGGTGAAGTAAGCGGGATTAAAAGCCGACTGCTTTTTTGTAGGGGTAAGTTTCGTCGGAGAGAAAGATGTCCGCAGGCGGGTCAATCACATGAGCCGTGAAACGTTGAAAAACAACTACAAAAAACAAGAAAAGAAACTGGTATTGTAGACTGGTACCATTAGAATTACTCTCGTTCGCGCGAGGTTGGAGCGAGACCGCTTAGATCTCGAGAGACAAATTCTAGCAGCGCCCCGTAATTGCGATTTATGGCTCGCGGTGTCTCTTCTCCGTTTCTCTTCGCCTTCTCTCGTCGCTCCTCTTCTTCGGGCGCACTTAATGGTGTGTTGAATAACGAATTTATATACGAGCCAGGCTAAAATACGCGCTAATGCTATGATTCAGAGGATGTGTTTATGGCGCTCGAAATATAAATTGCAAGAAATTCATCTGCGCGTGTATGTCCCCCCTAGATATCGCTCCGCAGCTCTCCGTATGCGGTATGTATAGAGCACATACGTTCGCCAACCGCGATATAACCACCATACTCATATGTATTCCGCAACTCCGCTCCGAAACCGAGTATTTCGCTACGTAGCGATGAAGAAGAGGAACCAAATAGAAAGACAAGGCGGTGGAAAGTATAATAATTCTTTCGTGACAGCTTCACCACACACCGTGAATCAATCCACAGAACAATGTGTCATGTGTCCGCATATAAGTTTCATACCACTGTTGACCGAAAGTATTATTACAGGCGTACATACTGATTTACCAAATTTTGTGCTTTTATCATTCTCCTTATAGAATTCTTTGGATTTGATTAAAAGACATTTTTCTGTTTCGAGAGACGACGTTGTCAGTATCATTAAATGTCCAGATCCAATACTGAATATACGGTATCGTCTTTATTTCAAAAGTCTCGTACAAAGATTTGCATGTACCTTATTTCCACACAACCATAAACTGCTTACTGCAAAATGTCAATAGCTTACTGCATTCGTGTGGTAAGGTCAGGTAACAGACTTGCAGTTCTGAAGGGAATATAATGATTCTATATCAATCTATAAAATATCCTACAGGATCTTTTGTGCAGAAATTTTATCCTGCCCTCACGAAAAATATCCTCAACTTGGATATCAATTTTCATCCCCAACTCATAAATAATGTTAATTCCAATAGCACAAAAGTTTAGGGTACAAATTTACACCCACGTAGAGAGTTTTGTTTCCGTGAGGGTACATACAGCGTTCCTACAGAGTGCGTTTGTACAGAAAAATTATCTGAATAACTTGAGTGGTTACCTTCACAAGTTGCACCGATTTACGCTTATTTTTTGTCAACACGCTGTCCTAAACTTTGGCGAATTCTTTTCGAGGTGTGAACTTGCGCCAATGCTCGCCTGCGTGTGGCAGACACAACATATCAGACTGTGATCGTAAAATATTCCCCCACAATTCAGGAAGCTTGGAGTATATGACCCAATCAAAGTTTGTCGATTATAAAAGCTCGCGATATTTTGGAGGGCGTCACGTGTTCGTGACGGCGCTATAGTCGGAGTCGTGAAATGATTTTATTTGCCGAGTATTCGACAATGGGCACGTATCGAGTTCCTAACGACCATCTCCTTCGGGATCATCGTCTGGTCCGGCGACAAAGAGCGTGTTGTCCCCTCGCGGTGACCCGGCCGAGTATTCCCTCCCCGGCAAGTTCCCTCGGCGTTTTTCGTCGACGACGCGACGTCCAGTTGCCGTGTACTTGGCAATCGAAGGAAGCAATAAACTAAGAAGACAATGCGCGCCTCTCCGCATTGTTGTGTTCCATTGTCGGGTAAGCCGCGGCCGCTTGTAGCCGATGAAACGCAGGGCCAACAGAAGCTCCCTCGAGGAACCAACCGCGAGGAAGACGCGGTGCGGCAAAAACGAGCTATGGTGGCCGGATGCTGACTTTGGGCATCCTCATCGGCCTCGCCGATGACGTCCATTTTTCTCCTGCGTACTTCTGTAATTGTCCAGAAAACAAACAAAATCTTCAATCGATCCCAATATCCTGCGATCCTGGCATGAAGAATTCTGTCCTAAACGATCCTACAAAATCAGTTAATTGAACGGAGAAAATTTCATCAGGGGTTCGATTAAGTACTTCAACGAAGTTGGGATAAACGAATTGGTCAAATTCTGTGATGAAGGATTTTTTCAATCAACAGAGTTCAATCGCAGAAAAGTATGGTCGTAATTATTCCTCGCACTGATGTATGATGAAAAAAATTATGTGCCTGTGAAAAAATGGTGTAACTCGCTGAATACAGATAAGTTTCATTAGTAGCTCGCTATTGCATATTAGAGTGACGTTCGAGTAAAACAGATACCTACACAGCTTTGATCGGACCGAAAACTAAATGCTGTTGTTATTGGTACAGTTAATAATTAAATACGTTGCAGTGATATTCATCGTTCATCGTTCATGTTATATTTTACAATAGAATAGTTTTTAAATTTCTATTTTAACTACGGAAATACCAATCAAATTTGAATAGTCTAGATATTATTGTAAACTATTGAAAACTGTCGGAATTCTAGTAATTTTGACTATCATTGGGAACCATTGAAAAACTATTTCTATTCAAATACAACTTGGAAAGTTACTAGTATTCTCATACTTTCGAATACGCTTATAGTGACCATTAAGAAGTTATTCAAATTCTGACAATTTTGAAACCTGCTGCTGGCATTCTTCGAAAACTGTTGACAATGTAATTGTGCTTGATATTTTGCCATATCATTCTCGTGTTACCCGTGGTTTTAAGTTTTATTTTTGGTTATCGATTGATTAACTGTTCATAGAAATCGTTCCTCCCAATGAGTTGATGAGTATCAAAAATGACACGGTCAAACAATTTTGAGAAGCGTATTTGTGCAGTTATATCCAATTCTTAGTATGTAATAGCATTCGGTGGCTACAGAGATATAATGCCATGCCTAGTACAGCAGTACTTGGAATAATAGAGTCTTTAACGATCTCTGTACAAGCATTTACGGTAGTCATACGTCCACTATATTCCAGATTTGGGGATTCATACGACCGAGTGATTACTAAAAATTCATGAATTTGGTGAAATACAAATGATTCTTGAATTCCGCTAAAAGCTTTCAGCGCCACCATCGCACAGAGTTGCACGTTACCGAAATAAGACGAATGCCAATGCATGTAAAACAATTTTTCAATTTTTTTCCACGATCATTGCTGAATCAGTGTTTCCCAGCAAAAACAACTGAACGATTTTGTCTATTCCCGTGATGAGCATTCACAGCTGTGGTGGTAATATGTAGATTGTAGAGGATTAAGCGAGAGGCTGGATGGTGTCGAGTGGAGGATCAAGGTAGTGAATTATAGGCGAAATGGCACGAGTCCTTCCAGCGCTATCAATCTTGGACAATGCGGTGAGAACCTGTAGAAAAGAAGACATTCATACGAAGCACGAGCTTCGGTATTCCTCGGTTATAGTCAGACGCTTGTGGTATAGCTATACCTGGCGCTTTCCGCCGGTGAAAATAAGAAATGGCATTCCTACCCTCCGGGAAAAAGTGCAGCATTTTCCTTGCGGAAAATATGATTCTGTTCCGGAATAGGACATTGATCGAACGTCTCTTTATTACCAGTCCTTACCACAAAAACATTCGGTTTGATCTATGGCGGTGAAGCTGCGGGTCAGACCGCGTGCCAAGAAATCTGAAGCTAAAAATTACTGATATCGTCAGCGAACGATGGCGTTTATTTTTTACTTCGCTCTCTCTTATTTCGTCTCACATGTTTTCACCGATCGAGTCCAGCTTACGTTGCACCGAGTTGCAGAAATTCCGTCACGACAGAGACGAAGCTCAATGGGAACAAACGTATTCGGTGTATATAAAAACTGTTACACAAAGCAGGAGAATCAACGGAGTACCCATAAATCTACTTACTGCGGTCGCTGAGCTATAGACATTTCGCCTCTTACAAACTTACCTACCTTCGAGTTATAGATCGGGCAAAGTCTATAGACGAGGCTGCCAGGCGCACGAACTTTAGAGAGAATAAAAAATCCTGGACATCCTGGACTCGGGCGAGCGAGTCGGGGCATGTAAAGACTTAAAGAGTCTTACGTTTGCATACATTAGTCTGACCCACGGGTCAGCCCAGCAATTTCGCGGTGCTGGGAACTCGACGGAAGTAGCTGTACGGACGCTGGACGTTGTTTGTTTCGTTTTTCTTTTTTTCTTCATTCTTCTTTCTCTTTTCTCTCATTTTTTTCAATTTAATTTAGCTTCGGTCGTCTCGTTTTTCTTTACTTCGCCCTCATTCGGCCAACAGACATTTCCGCTAAATAAATAATTCTTCATTCGTACGAATCATGAAAATAATATCAGGAAAAGAGAATATGTATTTCATATTCGGACAACAAAATGCGCACGCGCCAAAACCCTAGTCCGTTCGGACAGGCTGGCCAACATCATCTGCTTGAGCTCTGGTGAGAACTGTCAATGCACGCGCTTGCGTGATTTAAGGTTATATTGACCTAAATTCAGACGCGTCAAACTTTGGCTATCTTGAATCTTCACGAGAACATAACCTGGAAATCTCTATGAATTTTTATTGCTAGGGTCTGGCCGCAACTTTGTGAGTTGGTAAGCCTGAGAAGCAGTTGACAAATTCGACGTGAATTAGTTGAATCTACCAATGGATCAAAAAATTTGGCACATGCGTATATAGGTGTTCCGTTTCTTGAAACCATCTCGTTGTATTATAACCGACGACTATATCTTTTCATATGCAGAACTTTAGACCAATTCACTGACCAAATATTGCAGAAAAAAAAAAAAAAAATTAATAGAATTATAGTTTAACCCAGGAACTGATGCAAGAAATTTTATATTCTCAGTAGAATTATAAGGTAAAATAATGAATACATTGTTGGGAAGAAGGAACTGTCAATAAGGCTTACGTCGTGTATTTTACACGAATTTTAAATTTCACAAAAACACACGCGGACCCCGAATTACACAAAGTAATATTCACTTTCAAAGATGAAAAGTGAGCTCAATATTGCGTGATTTTTGCTTATAATTATCACGAAAATTGAAAAAGTGGCAAAGTTCGAGACAATCAGAAAAATGAACTAACTTAAATAATATCATCGCCTTGACTTCGGCTCCAGATTCCAGTCGGTGACCCTACTTATGAAACTAATAGCAGTTCAGCAATCCATATTTTTTAAGTTCTTCTGAAAGATGCCTCCTTACACGACGTTGAAGGACTCGTGATGTCGAAAAACGCAATTTATCCAGGCGTCTGTGAGGCTGGAGACGCGTTGCGGTTGATCAAGGGAATCTTTGCAGCCCGCAAGCAATTTGTCCCTTGTCCACTTATAAACACGTCACCGCAAAATATTCTTCGTTAAAAAATGAAACGCGCGTCTGCGCCTCGCCCCGTTTCGTGTCTTGCTTGCGGAGAACAGCGAGCATATTGTCCTGGCTTCGGGCCAAGCCAGACGAGCGGAGGAAACGCCGGTTCCTTCACGCATAATACAGAAATACCTGCATCAGTCAGCCTCGTGGATCCTGCGATGATCATCGGCGGCTAGCGTGCAACCATAAGGATAAATTTTGACCTCCGCGTCTTCACATGGCTTTCAAAAATTTGCCGCAAGCTCTCCGAACCGGCCAAGATGGACGGGCGTGATTAACCGATAGATAGATATCTCACGCATCTCGTGCGACACAATTTGTAACGGGCTGTTGCAGGTTTCTGTGATTTATGATGCGATGGCTTGGTTGACGCGGTACACAATAGAGTGGCGGCCACGTGACTTGAACATTAATTACCCGTCGTCAAAGGGTTCATAAATTACAACGTGAATATAAAACGGGCTTATTCTGAATTTTGATTTCTTCCAATTTCGATTCAATTATCGACATCGATTGTGTGTAGGTTTCCATATACGGTGAATAGCAAGCTGTGCCGAATGTCCGCAGTTGAATTCCTTGAGACTAGAAGCTATTGTACTTTCGAGTTACGTCTATGGGGAAGAAATGCTTCTTTCATGGGGTGAGAGGCGCATTGATGTGTTGGATATTATATATTGGCTTTGCGTAGCCCGGAATTCCCGCTGAGAATGTAACACCGATCCGCGAGGGCACCGAAGATATAAATATAGCAATTCAATCTCGCGTGAAATTTAATAAACGTGAACGGATGGGAAGTTGTTTTACGTTTGATTCATGGAAAACTCGTATAACAATTCGACGCAGACGCCCGGCGAACGAGAATGCAAATAAAGTTGGGTGGCTCGAAGCTCCGGCAGCTATTGTACAGAAATAAAGTTATCTCCGAGCCACATTTGCGGAATTGTTTTTCAACTGATTGTGAATGTGCTTCATCCATTATCCCGATAGCGTCGTGCGGCGCCGGGTCGACGCTCGATTAAGTAAATGCACTTAAAAATTACCGACGCGTACACGATTTGCGTACCTACCCTAATTTGTGTTCATATTTTTCACCTGTCTGGATGTAGGTATGCGAATTGCTAATTTGTTTTACGCAGATTACGGTTTAGCCGTGAAAATTTAATACACACATACGACAATAACTTGACTTTTTTTCCTAGCTGCAATTTCGCACGTGCAGAGAATTAAGTTTCACTTTATCATAGCGAGAACGTTTTAACGAAATGCAGTATACGCTTGGGGCGAGGATTTAATGTGAACCTGTTAACATCAGTAGTTTTTTATACTTTAAATGTATCCAAGAATTCAGTCCACGAACGAAATTTTTTCGACCAATTAATCGAATTTTTTTATGACCCAGCGACAATCGTAACAGTTACACTATTTTGCTAGTTTCATTTTTAGACACGATCGCCAAGCGGAAGGCATCACGGATTCGTGATCGCAGAAAATATAATTACGTTACTAATACAATCTCAACTTTTTAATTCTCTTGTGAACGTAAGACTGGTGCATTGTGTATAACGTGAGGATAATTTGGTGTCCCAGATTTTGAAAAAGTCAGGTTGTCGAGGTAAAAACTCTCCTATTTACGAGTAGACGGCTAATTGCCACGAAGTTTGTCAAACTTTGATCATAGTTCTGGTCTTCAAGGTTTTACTTCTTCGACTTACGATAAATCTTGCATTTTTGCTCTGATCTTTCGGATGAATGAATTTCGGTTGAATTAAATCGAGTCATTAATTCTCTAGTAATATGGTACAATTAAATTTAACAGAGTACGCATCAAGTCACAAGAAGGATTTTCCTTGATTGTTTTTCAATTGATATTTAATGGGCGAATGGTGTTTCACTGACTAACCGACGTCGTTATTATCGAGATTAATAGTGTTTGCAATACTTTTCCGCCTAATGTTCGGTTGAGCTAAATAAATAATAATAACTGCCGCGATTAAAAAATTGCTTGCTTGTACTAGACATTGAATTTGTTATCCAGCTACATTTTTTTTAGGATAGTAGTAATTACTGTTCCTGTAGTCGATCTTCCTAACTTCATATGAGAAACTAGTATTTTACATCTAGTCTCACTATTTAGATAATGCAAGCTGGTAATTCAAAATTTAAGCATAAAATACAAAGCCTACTTATCGTAACCAATCCCATTCTTTCGTCCGAATGTAGATATAATACATCGTTCAATCCGTCAGAGAAATGACAGCAATGCTTTTTTACAATGTGACGCCATGTTTCTAGTCTACGTCAGGTTTGCCGTTCTTGTGAATTTATGCTTCCCCTTGTTCCTCTCTTTCTCTACGGCCACGTTTGATTGCCGGTAACGGTTCCAGAGATATAGAAACGAACATAACACGTTACCGAAAGACCTTGATAAGTGAATAGTCGATACTTTTACCCCAGTAAAGACGTTTGGAAAAAAAAATTGGAGTTGTTCTTTAGTATTTGGATGTATATTGATAGGAATGGTAAACGCAACCTGATTCTTTCATAATTGTAGTCGAGCTGGCTCCTTACTCTCCCGGACATGATTGATTTTTGACAACTGTGTTATGACTCATATATCGTTACTCGTTTCAGTTTTTTTTTCTCTGGATGGTTATATTATAATTGCCGATTCAAGTTCTGTGATTGCAAATAAACGAATTACAGTTCGCAAAGCGCCGAAACGTGTAACGAGACTCTAGTTTTTGATTGACCTACGACACCAAAAAAACATCACTATATGCTAAGAAGGTCGAGAACCCTTTCGTACAGCAATGCATTTTCCTGTTATTGGTGCGGTTCGAATTTGCCGAGTGTTAAGTGTTTGACACAGAGATAGAAAATCTGAGTGCCGAGTTAATATTTCATAATGACACATTCAACGCGTCCACACCGAGACCCGGTTCGCCACCCGGACGGTGTAAAGCGAATGGTTTATGCCTCCCGACGGGCTCGCTTCGTGTTTTAGCTGCTATTTGCAATTGTTTATACACCTTCCCACTCGCGGGGAGCAAAGGAGAAAGAACGAAGGTGGAAAAGCAACTGGAGCTGGAGCAGTAGGAGGGTTTCGTATTTCGTATAACACTATAATGCCACATTATACCTTCGACGGGAGAGGACAGTTTCTACAAGTTCGTTTGTACAATTCGCGATCCTACAAATTCGTTTCTAAAAGTGGTGGTCAAATAATTTAAATCAAATTAAATTTGATTGAATGAAATTAAATCAAAATAAATGAAATTGATAATTAAGTGTATGAGAAAGGAACTTGTAGGAACGCCACTTGTACAAACGAATGTGTAGTATCGGAACTTGTAGAAGCAAACCTTTCGGGGTGAATCGGAAGAAACGAACTTCTAGGATTGCCACTTGTAGAAACGAATTTGTACACTGAGAAAAATAAATTATCGAACCAAACAACCAATATTTTTGAATTCCAGTTTTTTTGGTTCGATCAATCTCTCACTCAAAACAGACACTTTTTAGTTGAAACAAAAATATTGATGCATTGATTAGAATCTTACATGCTTTCAAGTTTAATATATTTCAAACAAGTACATATTTCTTTCGTAGGAATGAACTGGAAATTTCGGAACGAAAACTTTGTTTGAATTAACAAACCTTACTCTCACTCAACAATGCTCTCACAGGAAGAAAAGAATCCTCGCAGAAGGATATCTACTATATCTAGTTTTGAAACGTTGCTTTTGGAACTAGGAGATTTCCCTCTTCACTTACATGGGGAAGATGTTGTGTTTTGTTTTTTTTTTTTAAACAGTTACCACCCAGCTACATTTAATGATACGTATTTTATCCTGAAAGCGTTTTGTCGAGAGGTAAAATTCTATAAGAATGTGTGAGGTTTATTGTTCTTTGCGACCGGTTAGTGTTTATAATAAAAATTAAATGCTCACGAGTTGGAGAACGCGATGGAATTTATTTGAGCGAAGAGCTCTCAGAAGTGGAGTAATCAATCGAAAACAAGATTATGTATGAGATTTATAATTTTCGTTATGGACAATATATAAATATCATCATTTATACAGATCAGGGATATCGTAATGTGCGAATAGATCACTGTATAATGTTGTGACAAAAATTGTGTGATTTAAAAGCGTGTAAAGACAACACAAATAAGTCAGAAATAATTTACAAAGAATTAGGCGATGTAATAAGCGTATAGATAAATGTGCAACTGAATAAAATTTGGCTTATATCCTTGGAGAGAATTCCTTTCTAATGAATTCTGTCAAATTCTAATTCACACAGAACAAGGGTTTCACTATTTCGTAATAAATAATAATTGGTTCGTCGACTCACTTTAGATATTGAATATTTAATATCGTTTGACAATATTGTTATAACAAGGAGTATACGACGCTGGTGGTGATGAGCGGCTGCTTCATGGTACGATGCAAAAAAGTGGAGGGTGGTATAGAAATTCTCACCCACGTAAAAAATGTACAATCGAAAGGAACCGATGTGAGCGAGACGCTAATTACAATGATACAAAAGAGACGTGTGTAAAAAAAATTCCAATTCCAACCCGTAACCGCATATCGACGTGTTAGCCGCTACAAATGTGAATTGAATGTTTGTCCTAAAATCAATGGTTTGACCAATAAAAGTGTTCAAAGACGGTTCTTACATCAAAAGAAGCTATACCGACTTTCCTCTCACCACATTTCTGCAGGAGATTTAATTATGATTCATTTAATTCAATGCGATTAAGTAGTAATAACCTGGAAAAATTACGTGTTTCAATCAATAAATATCGGCGTACCCATTTTTTCTCACACATTATTTCTTCACGAAAACTCATCAGTAAATTGATTTCAACAATGTTTTGATTTTTCGCGCCTACGTAGCTTAAAACCTGAATCACATGTGAAAAAAGTTCCGTTACAAAAATTTTAGGTTCTCTTGTGAACTTTTCGAAAGTATTTTTTTCTAAATTTTCATACCTCATTTCGGTGTAGTTTTGATACAAAGTGCCCGCAAATTATTTGTAACTGAAAAGTGTCCCAATCGAATGTGTTACAATTTATACAACACGTGCCTTCTTCAATGCAAAAGGTTGCCTGTAAATTTCATAGTGGGTGGTGTAGTGGTTCAGAAGATATATCAACAAATATTCACGCAGTGGCGAAAATTCGGTTCAAACTTCGCGGTGCGGCAAGATATTTGCTTATCCTGCGCGTGGCACTTTTGCGCACTCGAGCGTGATCTTCAATTGTTACGCGTGTTGCTTGTAACCTCAGTTGACGACTTTTTCTCGAGGAGTATACTTCAGTCAATCATTTATCACGATTCCTGACATGATATGAGAGTTCCGTACTACTGGGCAACATTTTTTAAGCATATTTAACCATGGTAAGAATTCAACGATGTGTTTCGTATCGTAATACCGACTGTATAACTTTCACCGTTCATTCACCACCACATTGTGGTACGTGTGGATGTGAAATTTCACAGTTCCATGTAAACTATTACTTGTAACTTTTGAACTACTTTTCCGCCCACTGAGAAACTTATAGACAATCTTTGGTATTGAAAAAGACATGCTGTGTAAAAATTTCAGCCAGTTCGATTAGGGCTTTGTTTTGTTACAGAAGATTTTCGAAGATTTTTCATCAAAACTATACTTTAACGGGTTATGAAAAATTGCACAAAATTGTTGTTAGAAATTTCGTAAAAAGTTGCGAAATTTTGGTACCGGGATTTTTTCCATATGTCATTTGAATTTCAAGCTATGTTCACTTGAAAAAATCAGAAATCATCAAAAGCCGATTTTTCGAACAGCTGTGGTAAGAAAATGCTTGGTCAGGAAAAAATTCAGATTTGATACTTTCAATAGGAACTTCAAGTGAGTAAAAGGGCGATAACATTAAAAGTGGTCAGGGAAAAAACCTCGTTTTTTCGTTCGATTTGACGTAGAATCCCGCATATGTCCATTTGCAGTCACATTCCACAACTTAAATTATCTCACCGGCACATATGTAATTGTGAAAACCCTAGCGATGAAACTTGCACGCCAAGGTATGTAAGTATGTACGTCGTAATGTTATATATTTCTTTCATTCAATACAAATAAATACAACTAATATCACATTGAACTTTTAATAAGTTCAATACAAATTATATCATCTTTCAAACACAAAACACTCAAGATAAAAATAATCGGGTTAATTTGTTACAACAATTAACATAAGCATAATGAGTTTATATTTCATACTTACAAAAAATCAAGTGAAACAGAAACTAAGTGTCATCTCAAACCCAACACAGACAGAGTGCCCTATTCAGAGGTTTTACTGTCTAAGTCTTGTTACGAAAACCGCTTGATTATTGTTGGAGTTGCAGGAAAATGTGGCAAAAGTAACTGCTTAGTGCAATTATAATTTTTAAAACTATATTCCCTCGTTATTGCAACACCAAATCTGCTTGTCTAGTATACTAAATTTTTCAGTCAAGTACAGCCCTAATATGAACTGATTGCTGTATCAAAATCAAATTACCGCAATAGTTAAAAGATAATAGAGTACCACGAGTGACCATGGTGGAATAGAAAAAAAACACTACATTTTCTGCTTTAAGCTATACAGAACTCACATTCATTTCACACGGGTAACTATATTTTTCGGTTTCGGTGAAAAATGGAAGCAGTCACGGAAGGTGAAGTAATCGCAACAATAAGACATTTCGTTCAATATGCCTGCGATTATGCTCCCCAAACCGTTTCATCTCGACTCCGACACTTTTTCGACTGCAAAAATACGGAGGGTGGAAGAAGGGGAATATTGGAATGTAGAAGGAGATGAAGACGATGGCCCGCTGATCACTGATCCTGAGCGGCGTTCGCTCAAAGTGGTCCGTCGAAAGGATTGCGGCGGTTGGCTATATAAGTATACACCATCGTCTGTCGTCTGAGGGCCATGGCCATAGCCAGGGCTTTCTGCGGGCGTGCGGCCGTTCGAGTGGCTCCTTAATGGCATGAGACGTACCAATTAAGATTTTATGGCTTGTACGCAAGAAACAACATAAACTGCCCCACTTTCCGCCTACCACCGGTACCTACTCGTTTCGGTTCTCGCTCCTATGTCGTCGTTAAACTCGATTCTTCGCGACTGCAAGCTCATATTATCCATTATGACTTCAAGCCAGTTATACTTAATTTCCGGACGTCGGAGAAAACGAGGAACACAAGCCTTATGTTCTACTACTTTGCATCTCCTAAGACAGTGGGTGGAGGGAATTAAAAACAGATGGAAAAAGGCACGCTGCGTGTGTTCTTTCGATTAGAAATTTGGCAATGTTTCTTTGACTTACAGTGAGTGAATTATATATGTATAGTAATCCGCACATCTCGAAACTCGATAATTACGACGCACATTGCGAGCCCAACATTGTCACTGAAATGAGCAAACGCGGTTCTACATTGATCGACATATGTCTCTGTTCGCAAAATAAATTTCTTCTCGCGATATTCCAGACTGTGCTTAATGCTCAGAGCCAAAATAGAATTTTGGGAAGTTTAAAAAGTACGATTTCTAAGAAATGACTAATGAAATTTAAATCTCATCATTATTTCAACTTTGCTTATTTATTTATTCTGAGTTCGCCTGCTCTATATTTCATTCTTGTTTTACTAGGAATCTTCTAAGTGTATTGCGATTGGAATTTCCGGAAATCAGATAGGCTAAATAAAACGTTGCGACATATGAGAACAGCTGCTTTTTTTGCTGCGAGCTAGCGCGGCTCGAGATGTGCCACGTGGCAGATTATGTGAAAGATTTATTGAATTAACAATCAAGTTAAACAACGTACAGGGAAAAACATCCAGGGAAAGTTTAAGATGGTGGTAGTCACAGTCAAGTCGAATTCGAGTAAAACAATATACTTTCAAAATTGACAAAAATTATAAAATAAGAAGAATTTAACAAAATATGCATTACTGCTCGTATAATTTTTCTACTACCAACTGTGCACAGTTCATCTAATATTGTTAAATTGTGGATAATCTGTTTCATAAATTAATTTTCTTTAAATTTACAAAACCTATGCTTTTTTTCAAGGCGAAATCGCTTTTCACAATCAGTCAATGAAAACTGAAATTAAAATTTACTCACTTTTAATAATACAAATTGGATTTCATTGCCAAATACATTGCCGTTCACTGTTAACATTTTACGATCAACTCCATCTAAGAAAATTCAATTCATCAACAAATTGAAAAACTCATTAATTATAATTCGAATTGAGAGAATTTTTAAGATGAGGTAAATGCTCTAATTATACGAAGAATCTATCACTCCCTGCTTGTTCCGGCAATAAATCCAATATTCTTCAGCATCAGATTTATTGTGGCATAAATGGGACGGGGTTTAAATTTCGAATTTAAAAAGATCCGAAAGTGGCAAATTTTGAATTTTTTGACTGCGAAACTTGAAGTAAAGAAATCATACCTTGACGAAACGTCAAAATTTGGAAAGGGCGTAACTCCGACAAAGCACAGTTCCGAAAGTGGGGAAATGAAAAAATAGAAAACTATGAAATATCGAAAATGTAAATAACCGAAGATTTTCAGTACTGTGAATTTCTGGCTTGGGGAAAATCCACCCTTTAGATCTTTCTTTGTTTTAGAGTATTGATATTTTCGCGTTCGGAATCGTGGACACTTTGATTGTCGGTTTTTATGATTTTTTCCACCCACTTGTTGAGTAAACTATACTGTGTGAGTATATTTTAATTTTCGGAATTTTACTCTATCGAAACTTTATTTTTCGGAACTTTGCTCTAGCGTGACTTGAGTTTTGATAATTTTGCATTTCGAAATTTTGAGCGATCGGGCTTCCAATCATTCAAAATTTTATTGTTTCGTAAAAGTTTGATTTCCGTACTTCAAGTTTCGCCACCAAATAATTCGTACTCAGGCGTTTTCGGAACTTTTCAAATTCGGAACTTCAACCCTGTCCCACATGAATCTGACAGCCACTATCGAGGTCGTGAGCTCAGGATGACCGGCTAGACGAGGTGCCAGCAGGTCATTGCGGGGGTTCCGTAAGAGGGGTGCAATCTTAGCGACCCACTAAGTTGAAGCTTTTAGGTAGGGTACAAGTGGGGCTTGCATAAGTAATGACTTAACGGTCGCAGAGGGACGCGTACTGGGCGAATGAAGAGCGACAACGGGAGGGAAGAGTCGTCGAGAACGGCAGGGAGGACTTCGACAGCTGCGCCGATGCTCACGGTGGCTCAACCTAAGCCGATCGGCAAAATCCGAACGAGATTCCGTGTTTCGCGCGCCACCGAGCGATGCGGGACTCCGACGACGGCAATGCCGATCCGACGCTGCAACGGGGAGCAGGGTGCGGGAAAAACGCAGTGGCAGTCGATTGCGAGCACCCCGAA